>NW_020954595.1:6992789-7032131 GCF_900497805.2 Vombatus ursinus | reverse complement strand
TGGTTAGATGGATGTGGTGCGAGGGAGGGTGAGGAGCTGAATGTGATAGGATGTCAGGAGCCCCAACCATAAAGGGAAGTTGGAAGATAGATGGGATTTGGGGCCACATGGGGAAGATAAGATAATGAGATCTACCATGCAAATCACAATTCATGCATATCTACTCATCCTGTGTGACTCTAAAGTAGGGGCTATTATCCCCATTTTACCGCTGAGTAAACTGAGCCAAATAGAGGTTCACTGACTTGAAAATCCTGATTCTGACACTGTATAAGCTATAGCCTAGTTCAGTGCCTGGCATAGAGTAAGCACTCAGTAAACTATGTGATTTGCAAGTCACTTTACCTCTGTAGACCTCAGTTTCCTCAACTGTATAATGAGGGGTGTTGGACTCAATGACCTCTAAAATTCTTCCTGGTTCTAAATGGATGATTCTCTAAATCCCAGAGTTGGAATTGAACCAGAAGCCATTTTCTTCACTCCCTCCTTTCTTCCTGAAATGACAGTGTCTTTTAAAGCTTCAGGTATGTTTGCTTGTTTTTTCACAACTGCCTTCTTAGACCTCACTAAACCATCTGAGTAGTCCGGGGTTCCTGAGATTTTTTTCTATGTCTCATCAGCTACCTTAGATTCCTATTTGCATATCCACAGTGCAAATGATCTGTCTATTTCCCTGGGCCCCAGATGACATGAGAGTTCTCAATTCATAATTATTTTTGAAGACAGGGTGAGGGCAGAGAAGGTGCCATTGACATACAGACCCCAAATGAGGATGACTCAATGAAGATCCTGAATGGTCACTGACCCCTGATCTAGGGTTTCTCCACCACTTCATTCCATCAATTGCTCTTAATTCTTGATTGACCAATAGCTTCTCCATGGGGAAGGATGAACTCAATCACTCTTTCAGCTTCTCAGTGGATTTAGGGTGTGGAATCATGTAACTCAATTAAAGTATAATTCAAAAGAAGTTAAGCTGTTCAAAATATTGGGGAGCCCTTGAGTGGGATCTTCTTTCCTCTGCGCCCGACTTACAAACTCTGAGATGATTAAGGTCCCTTGTGTCAGTGCAGGTCTGGCCATTTAAAAATATTTCAATTATAGATAAGCAAATGTATTGAAATGGCATTTTGAAACTCTAGGTATCTATTCTAGAAACCTGGGGCTCCTAAAATTGTGTCTGTGGATATTTGGAGTGTGAAAATATTAATGCCTTCCATGTACAATCTTAAAATTTGGGGCTCAAAGAGGCCTTTGCGAGCATTTAGCCCAAACATTTCATTTAAAAGATAAAGAAATTGAGACCCAGCATTGTTCAGTGACTCATTGGAGGTCACACAATTATCTAGAGGCAGAAGTGAAATGGGGGGTCTGGGTTCTAGACTCCCAAATTTGATGTTCCTTCTCGTTGAGGGCAGATTCTTTCACTTTGTATCTGAAGGAAGGACAAACAACAGATAAGAGGTACCTGGTATATGCCAAGCACACAGCAGGTGCTAAGTAAATGCTTACTGAATGGAATTAAATGGAATTTTAACTTCAGCTCAATGGCAGCTTCCCCAGAGCTCTATGCAGAAATTTTGGTCTAATTGGGACCTACACAGCTTCTAAGAAAGGTAACCACAGGGGTAGGGACGAAGGAGCAAAGGACATACAGCTGGGGTTGGGCATTCCCACACAGACCTGGACTTATTATGCCTCTGTATTCCCTCATCAAGGAGGGAGAATGTGAGAATGAACACAAACTTGGCCGTCCATGTAAGCACAGGGAATCTACTACACAGGCTTTTATTTTAAATGTCCTTTTTAGGCTCATCTCATCTTAGGTTTACAGGCTGACTGTAGAGGAGTAGTTATTTCCCTTTCCTTTTATCTAATTAAAGAATAGCTTTCCTTGGAGAAAGAAAATGGATTAAATATGGACCTTCACTTGTGACCATAAAAACCACTATAAAAATTTGAAAAAATCTGGATGAAAGCAATGGCCAGGAAATAAACCCAAACATTGGCCTCATTATCAGGGTAAATGAAGAGGAGAACAGGAAGAAAAGGCTCAGAAGGAAGGGCTGTTGGTTGGGTAAGATGGCAGCTGGGCAATGGAAATTCTGGGCATGCTGGGAAAATGCATGTCCGTCAAATCCTCCAAGGGCACCAGAGAGGGGGCCAGGACATGCTTAGCCTTGTGATGAATTTTAAATTTCCTGACACCATTGCTCATCACCTGAGTAAGAGCCAGAGAGTAAATGAAGATAACCATTCCCCAGGAGAAGAAATATTTATTCATCTAATGGCTGAAACAAAATGCCATCTCTGTTGTGATAACCAAAGGTTTCGAGTGCATTACTGTCATTTCTCTACCCACTCTCAGGCTGACGGCTGGGTCAGATGGCGCAACAGTCCATGTAATCTCCTGAATGGAAAAAAATTAGGCCCCGAGTGCCAAATAGATGCCCACAATAGAATACCAGGTAAAACAAGCATATTCCTTCTGTCCCCACCCACCCCCCCTTTTCAACCCTCCCCAAACGTTAGAGAAATTCCAGTCATTTCTCATTACTGTGAAGGTCAGCCTAGCTGGGGAAATTGTTTCTGCTTTACAATTCCCCAAACTGTAGAAAGCAGTTAGACTTCTGGACAAAAACTAATGTTGCATTCACAGGGAAAAGAGGCTGAGACGGCAGGGCCGTGGTAATAAGAGAATTTTTTACTCTCTCCACTTCCCCGTGAACCTAATCAAGTGTGACATGAGAAAATATACTGGGCTCACCCAGCCGGAATCTGACTGCCACCTGAAAATGTCCTCAATATTCCACTGTTTGGGACTTTACAATGATCCTTCCGACATCAATTTTGGGCATGTACATCAAAATGCCATTAGAAATGCTTCCAAATACCTCCCCGAGGCTGGCAGGTCTGCACTTAGGCTCCAATCGAAGGCCAGCCGGAAAGACTCCCTGACGGTTGACAAAAGGTTTCTTTCGATTACTCATTTGAAAGCATTTGGTTATGGCCAGATGTCTGGGGAGAAGCCGGGGGTCTCAGGATGTCTGGGCAGCTCTCTCTGCCAAGGATGCCTGAATGCTATTGGGGTGATAGTTATTGCAGGAGGAGTCAGAAGCTCCTTAAACATTTAATTAATATTTGTTGACTTACTGAGTTCCCTGCTTTTTCCCCCAGACCCAGCTAATAGGTTAGCACCTGCCCAGGAAGATTTTACTTTGGCAAAGACACATAAACTGGAGTGAGACACATAAACCAGTGTGCACACTTACAGGGGATGTGTGTGATATACCTTTCTTGTTTTACCATGGACACAACAAAAAGTCATAGGTTGTGCATAGACACCCGTCCGCACCTCTATACACACTTAGGGCTCATGTATCAGTTTTCACATGGTTAATATTGTCTTCTACATATACATGGCATGTTATAGGTCTGCTTCTCCAGGGTACTGCCTGGAATGCTCTTCTACTTTACCCTTGTTAGAAACTCAAACTTTCTTCAGCGCTCAATCCTTCCCCCTCCCCCCGCCCAAAAGCTTTCCTGGTCTTCCAGCTGCTAGGGACCTGCTCCTTTCCTCCCCATTACCATGGAGCAATTTTGTACATATGTTGTATGCTGTGTGATGTTGGGCAAATTGCTTAACCTTTCCATGCCCCAGGGAACTCTCTGAGACTGTAAATTGCAGAATCTGTTTTGGTTATTGGAGTGAGGAATTCCCTACTCCAATTGAAGTCACAGGGCTGCTCAAAACAAAACAAAATAAATATATATTTGTGTTCTATATACAATACACACACATGAACACATGTAATATACATATGACATTATACATAATATGTGCATGTATTTGTATAGTCTGTGTATATGTATGCACATATACATGTACATGTGCACACACACACCACTCTCCCTGATAGGATGTACATTCAGGTGTTTCATCTATGTCTTTGTATCTCCAATACAAAGCACAATCTCTGGCATACAGTAAGTGCTTAATAGATGTTTGTTGATTGGTACCCATGTACTAGAACCATAAATAAAGATGGGTACCTGGGGCTCTGTCCAGGGTATCAAATTTTGAGGGTACTGATGGTAACATGAAATCCCTTAGCAGAGCTTAGGACCTAGTCAGCAGGAATCAGGAGCTGAAAAAGGAAACTCCCAGAGAGTTGGCTGGGTGAGTTCCTCCGCCTCCCCAAACTGCTTGGGTTCCCTTCTTCTCCTTAAAGAGGCCATGGCAGCACAGTACATGTTTTATGCTGTTTACCCCAGCTTCTTTGTCCTACTCTTCACAGGCACAAAAATTCCTTCTTATGGTTCTGCCATAGACAGACCCACACATCCCTGTAGAAATGGGCAGTTTGGGGAGCAATGTTTGGCATTAATAATGAAATTCTTGATGACAATTTCATTATTGTTCAGTGACAAAAAGCTGTATGAATCGAATGTGACAGCCCACAATGGCATTATCATCCCCTTCCTTTGCCCTAATATTTACAGGAAATATTACAAGTGTTTGACATATAAATCCAGCATTTGACTGACTTTAATAACCATGTGATCAATAAGGAGTGATATTTTTATAGCCTCAGGTCAATATTTAAAGGGTCACGGGTGGCAAATCTTTATCAAAGCAATAAGGCAAAATCTTTTTATTTGGGGAATCCATAATTACTCTCTCATGTTCTATTTGAAATGGGTAGATTTAAGAATCAAGATCTATTCTAGTATTGGGGAGTGGTGCAATGGATATGGGCATCATAGGAGGGCAGGCATATAAACATATTTCTCCATTTCTTCTTCATAGAAATGTGAAGACGAAATTCAGCAAAGACATTATAGGTGGAAAATTTCATGAATGCAAATCTGAGAGCTGAGCTTTCATTTGCTAAGCACGTCAATTCCCAATCTCCTAGAAAAATCACGACTTCTGTGTCCATCTCTCCTGGCTGGACTCAAGATATGGGCAGGCAGGTCTCTCCAGTGACTATCAGGCATGCCACTTCCATCTTGACAGTGAGTAAAGAAATTCACCAATCCCTGCTTTCCTCCCCTCTTCCCACACTCAGGATCTGCCACCCAGGCCAAAATAAACAACATCTCAGGTCTGGCCTGTTACTTGGCCATGGATTACTGTCCTGGGTTGGCCGGCCTCAGGGGGTGAATGAGGCCATTTCTCAGGTGGGGAGGGGAGATACAGTTGTAACTTACAAATTTAGGCTGTGGCCTGGGACTCTTGAGAAGTTAAGTAACAGACTCATGATCGCCGGGCTAACGTCACAGTCTGACCAGAGATGTAGGATTGGATGGGACCTTTGAGGCCATATTGTCTAGACCCCTCCTTTTTTTTTCTTTAACAGGTAGGGAGTGAAGCTCAGAGATTGTGTGGCTTGCCCAAGATCACACAGGTTGTGATAGAGGAGGTCTTGAGCCTAGATCTTCCTCACTCCAAAGATGGCCTCTCTGGCCACTGGGCCAGGCTCACTGCCTCTTTTCTTGCACATGTCACATACGAAATTAATGTTTTTCAAGTTGAATTGGATTGTTCTCCCATGTATTCTGGCTACCTGTGAGTGGTGTTAGGGAGAACTGTATGGCTGAGTTCGGCTAAAAATCAGTCAGGTTAAATAGCAGTTAATGAACTACATGTTAATGTAGAAGAGACTGGGAAATGGAGAGAAAAGGAAATTAGGCCAATGCTCTTTATTTCCTAGATCTAGATTATCTCCAGAGTCAGCTTTGTGGAATTATGACTTCTGCTCAGGGGTCCACAGAATGCTACTCTGATTTCCCTTGGAAAATACCTCCTCCATTCTCCTTTCTGGGGTATGTGGCATATATCCATCCCATTTCCTCTGCTCCACAGGACCAGTATCTGGAGAGCCAAAGGTCGCTTTCTTTAGAATTTTTATAAACTCAAGTTATCCTGTGTGTGGGAGACAGGGAATGGGAAGGAAGGAGGTGGAAGTGGCCTAGGCATTGTTATCAATAAACCTTGTACCCCCCAAAGACAGATGAGTCCCAAGGTGAATCACTTTATGATCTGTATAATCTGCAATGTTTTTTTCAAGAGACTGAGGCAAGTTTAGGGAGGAATTCCATTAGGAGCCATATCTAACCTGCTTTCTACAAAGTGTTACTAGAGCTGCTGCTTATAACGATGACTCCTTGTGATCAAGAAAGGGCAAAGGTGTATCCAATATACTATGCCTAAGAAGGCAGAAAAGTACATAGAGTATTTTAGAACTCTTTCCACTTAACCTCCATCCCCAGCACTTAAAGGATTAAACTGAAAGTACCTGAAAATGGTGGCTATTCAGTCATTCACTCCCTGAGGTTCCATATAATTGAGCTTACGTTGGCTTGGCCAGGCTCTCTTTAACTGACTTTTTTTTTTTTCACAGTAACATTCTCAGACTTTCAAACTATATTTATCTTCACTGATGGGGTGCGAGGAGACAAATATATTTTGAGATTACTCTAAGTTAAATGCACCAACATTTTCACGTTAGGGGGACAAACAGAGTCTAAAACTATGGCTACTTCTGTGGTTTGAAACCTTGGAGGGACCCTGGGAGTGTGGAATGATGGAAAGAGCCTTGAACTTGGGGAGCAGAAGAAGTCGCTCAGTCTCTCTGAGACTCAGTTTCCTAATATGCAGAATGGGAGACAAGAATGCTCACCCTTATGATCTCACAGGATTCTTATCATGATCAAGTGAGATAATAGATATAAAGTGATTTGTAATAAATAAAAACCCCACTTCTCTCTTTCTTTACTCTCATTGTATAGGGATGGGCATGAGACCATAATTTCATTCAGACATGGAAGTCTTAGATGAAGAAACTCCCTACAGGCTGGCACTTCAGGCACTGAGAAGTTAAGTGGCTTGCCCATGGTCACATGTATGGATCAGGGGTAGGACTTGAACCCAGGTCTTCCTAGCCCCAAGGTTGTCTTCCTATCCACTACACCAATAGTTCTCAAACTTTGTGGTCTCAGGACCCCTTTATACTCTTAAAAATGATGGAGGACTCTCCAAAGAGTTTTAGTTTATGTGGGTTATATCTATTGATACTGTATTGGAAATCAAAATATCTTGGTATTGTTATGAAAACAATTTGGACCTTGCACCTACCCCCACAAAGTGTTTGAAGAATTCAAGGGATCTCTTAACCACACTTTGAAAACTAGTACCATGCTGCCTCTTAAATTGGATTGAAATGTGTTGTCACTGTTATATAACATGGTCAAACTAATTAACTAAAAGATAAAAATTGTGCCATAAATTGAACGGTAAAACTTTAAACAGTCCTCTGATGGATGGGTGATGAGATCTGAGTTGGTTTCACTGGAGGCACCCATTCTGTAATGGGTCTGGGAACAGGAGCTGTCTAACTGCCAGGCAGATTCCAGTGGGCCATGTCTCATTTCCCTCATCCCTCATGTCCCACAGGCATACCCATTTGCATATTTCCTTTTTACCCATTATTGATCACTTTAAATAGGAAATAAGAAAGCATTGCCTAAGTGCATGATGCTTGAAATTTGGTCACGAATGAAAAACCAAGGTGCATTTGGGTTGGAAAGTGTTTTTCAAGCAATTCAAATCTTGATTATAATTTGGAATGAATTCACTGCTAAATCAGTTTTCTATTCAGGATGATGGGATGAGGGAGAGGTTTGGATTACCCTGGAACAGTTGGCTGAGGAAGAGGGACTCCAAAGCTAGCCCCCGCTATTTGCACAGGAAGGCTAGGTGACCACTGTGATGATGGGCTGGTTAGTTTCTCCATTCTAAGCTCACTCTCTTCCTGCTGACTCCACCCCACCACGTGCTCTGAACACATCTCTTGAAAATAAGCTCTTGTGCCTTGATACCTCTTGAAGAAGCCAGGGCTAAAGCCCTTCAAGAAATCTATTCTCTAAGGTTAGGGATTTAACATTTCCCTACTTCTGAGTTTCCAGATTGTTCCTAAGTGGTGAGAAAAACATATCTTTTGTTGTTATTCGCAGGAACTTAAAGAAGTTACCCTCAAAGAAAAAAACAAACTTTAAAATGTTTCCCCCCCTCCCTTCTTCTGACAGTTACTGACATGCTTGGTAATCTTTAGAAAATAGGTGCATGCTGTGATTACATTAGGGGGAAAATGAATTAAATCAAGATTCTCAATCTGACAAGTTGTCACTCTGTGATCTGCTTCTGGAACCCCCAAGTGCCTTTAAATAGGCCTCTGGGCTCCTGCTTTGGGGGTGGGCGGGTGTGGAACAACATAGATTAATATCATCATCAAAAGAAATAGGGAACAAAAAGGGATTGATTTATGATTTAGAAAAAAACAAGCCAAAAGGAACTTTTTTTTTGTTACTTTGAGCACGGATGGGTTCTCTGATTCCTCCCCAAAGCCCACCACCATGATAGAAGCCTAGATCCTGAGCTGGAAAAGACTTGAGAAGTTATCCAAGCTGAGTGAGTTGCCCAAAGTCACACCAGTAGTAAGGGGGAAAGTGAGAAGTGAAACCAGTACCTGGATCTCTTTTCATTTCACTGAATAGTCAGTTTTGAGGAAACTGCAAAGAGAGGGGTGCTTTTTAACAGTATTTGGGTAGAAAAGACTCCAATTTACATGGGATTTAGAGTTAAGAGAGACCTTGCCTTAATAGAATTCAGTTTCCTCGAAGGCCAGGTGGCTCGGCAGTGCCTCTCACCTAGCAGGTACATGAATGAACAAGTGAATGAATCTGGTTTAATCCCTTTCTAGAATTAGAGAAAATGAAACCAAGTCCTAAAGTAGGAAGAGATTTGGTCAGGGCCATCCAGGCAGGAAGTGACCGTATGAATACCCAAATTTAGGTACTCTTGACTCCCAAATTAGCAGTCTTTCCACTGTACCACGTGGTTACTTTGTGTTGATAGGAAAAGAGGGAAAATAATTGAACACACACCATGTTTATAAACACTCTTAGGATCAGAGATACAGATCTAGAAGGAGCCTCATAAATAATCTCATCCAACTGCCTTATTTCACTGAGCGGAAAAGTACGGCTGAGAGAGGGAGTGACTTGGCAGGAGAGGAGGGGAGTGAGGAGAACGTAAGCAGTAAGTGAGAGGGGATAGATTTGAGCCCAAGTTCTTGCACTCCAAATCCAATGTTCTTTCCACTATAACCTGCTGTTTCACTATCGGGGGAAGTAGAGACAGAGATCTGGGTGCTTCAGAGCTCTCCTTAAATAACGGTAGGATTTGCCCGCTAAAATAGGCAGAATGCCAACGAGGAGGAAGAAACAAAGAAGGGAGCTTCACACCAGGGCCCTGCTAGGCTCATCTTAGTTACTTCATTACAGCCAGTATTCCCTCGCCAGGTGAATTTTTGAATTCACACAGGTTAAGAAAAGGAAGGAACCTCATCTCAGCTCTCTGATGAGCTAAGAACGCTCAGGATAAGACAAACACACACACACACACACACACACACAAGCAAACAAAACCACCCCATAGTTGGAAAACAATGTAATAATGAACAATATAGTCCGTAATGTGTAACAGTGTAACAATGAACAGTAATGTTATAGTTGTAACAATGAAAAAATGAATAGGCCCTGTTACAGCTGTAACAATGTGACAATTAACAACTCAGTCTATATCTATGACAATGTAACAATGAACGATACAGTCCCATGTAACAAAAAAGAACATAGTCCAATGTAACAACGTAACAATGGACAGGGTTGTTCATGCATGTAGTACAATCTCAAAATGAGACAATATGTCACTGTGGAAAGGGTGATAGAACTAAAAGCCCTGGGTTCAAATTTCGCCTCCGTCACTGCCTCCCTATGTCACTCGGGGGAAGTCACTTTTTTTCCTTTCTGGATCTTGTTCTCCCTTTCTCTAAAATAAAGGGATTATACTTTATGACTTCTAAGGGCCCCTTCCTTTCCTTTGAAAATTCTAAGAAATCCTACCTTCCATGTCTGTATGATTATGTTTCTTGCAGTAACTAAAGTGACTGCTCTGTGGACTTTTCACTCATCCATCCAAATCCAGCCAAACAGAATTTGGGGTGCCTCCTATGTGCAAGGCAACGTGGACCTCTAAATGTAAGCATTTAGAAAACTTTTCAACCTTGGAAATACTTGAGATCTATTTAATATGAGTGAACTACAGTAAGAAGACAACTGCATCAGGGCTTCATGTCAGAGGCCCTCTTTTCTGGTTGATAATTCACATGCGGTTTAATATATGCATTTCTGGACTGGACTTAACAATTTCAGAGATATAGATAAAGAACTCCCCATGAGGAAAATTCTCCCAGTTCAGGTTGGCACCCTCCCTACAACTTATGGTCTAAGAGAGTTGCCTAAAGTACTAAGAAATTAAGTCACTTGCCCACAGCCACCTAGCTCGTATGAGCCAGAGGCAGACTGGGAACTTCCTAACTCTGAAGGCATTATTCTATGCTCCCTCTCTATGTATACATATAGTCATAAATATATGACAAAAATTCTTTCGCTCATTAATTCAACAGATATTATAATTGTCATTGCTAAAGTATTATGGGTCTATAAACATGAGCATTAGTTTCCCCCCCTTCAAACTTTAAAGTATTTAATGAGTGCACTTAATGTGACTGAGTCCCAATTAAAAGATAGCTGTACTGGGGGGCTCCATGCCCTCCAAGAGGCCTTTTTCTTTGCCTGATAATTCACATGCATTTTAACATTGAGTAGACAATATCTGAAAATGCAGTTTTAAATAAGGATGTCACCCACTCCTTGAGAAGTGGTTGAATACTTCAATGCAAATACATCTTGCATGTAAAATATAAAAGTCTTCGTGTTGCATTTGAAATCTGATAAATATTTATCATCAATGCTGTTTGCTTTTAATCTGTTCAAGAGATCATTCCTCCAGCTTTTTAGTAGTTAAACAAAAATGGCATTTACATTACAATATTGCTTGCCAACAATCTCATTTTCTGGTTTAGTCAGCAGCCCTTCATGCTTGATTAGTCTTTAATTATACAAATACCTACATATTTTTTTTTAAAAGTTTCCTCCTTTCCATACTTTGAGCATGTAATTATTTTCTCTTGCATGCAATAACCTTTAATTTTAGGATTAAGCAACTGATTCTCTTTCGTATGGATGGGCTTTTTCAAGTGTTAAAGTAAATTTGGTTATTGTATTATGAGGAGTAAAATTAACTTTTGGGAACCCTTTCATTAGAACATCTGACAAGGCCCTGATCCACGGCAGGCAGGGATTTCACCACACCTACACAGCAGCTTTGAGTACTCATCCCTCCAACTTTCTTCTTGGGTTCAGACCCAGCTTTGCTTCAGCGACACATCTCCATGGGTCCATTTTCCTATGTGGTTCCATAAAAAAAGTCAGAGTCCAGGGATAAAGGTCACACTCTGTGCTTACAATAATTTCCTAAAACTGGACTTCTTAAGAATAGAGAGAAAAGAAAGAAATAAGCATTTATTAGGCACCTACTTTGCACCAGACACTGTGCTAAGCACTTTACAATGATTATTTCATTTGATCCTCACAACAATCCTGGGAGGAAGGTGTTATTATTATTCCTGTTTTACAGAGGAGGAAGCTAAATCAGGCAGAGATGAAGTGACTTGTTCAGGGTCACACAGCTAGTAAGTATCTGAGTCTGGATTCAAACTCAGGTCTTCCTGACTCCAGGTTCAGCACTCTATCCACTGTGACACCTGGCTATCTCATTAAGAGGTCTTTGATAGCATTTAGCCTAAACATCTCATTTAAAAAATGAGGAAGCTAAAGGCCAGAGCGGTTAAATGAAAAACAAAAACAAAAACAAATGAACTAAGATGAAAGTTGCTGAGGCAGGGAGATAGGTGGTGCAGTGCCTCATCAAATTTCATCTTACTTGATTTAGTTTGTTTCCACATAGTCTGAGCCTCTGAACAGAAGCAAAATACCTCGTTATTCTCCATTCAAGGAATTTTTTCCTACCCAGTTCTTGTCCATAGAGGCTAAAGCACCTCTTCTGAGGAAATGCCAGGTAAAGAGAATGAAGAGTGTTTGGAATATGTTTGTTTTGTCATTAAATTGGTAAAGCTGTGAAAACTAAAATGGCCTAGTTAATGAACTGACCAGCCCTCCATCTGTGGGGCTGCCCACAAAAGTCTGAGCGGGTCTCTTTAATTCAATTCAATTCAATCCAACAGATATCTAGTAAGGACCTACCCTGTAAGACGTTGGAGTTAGGTTTGAACTGAGCTCCCCCAGGGCATCTCTGGAGAGCTGCTGCCCTTGACTTACAGTATAGACTGACAGTCTATACTTAAAAGGTGGAAATTTAAAAGCAGGTACAACTGAGTCCCTGAAGAAGACTAGCCTGGGTGACAGGATCACCACTAGCTTCTAGGGCAGCCCTCTAGAGCAGTGGAATGGGCCCTGTTTGTGCCTGTTGGCAGCATTGGAATAGAGGGCTGGACATGGAGTGAGGAAATCCCCTGAGTTCAAATGCAACCCCAGACATCTGCTAGCTGTGTGACCCTGGGCAAGTCACTCAACATTTCTCAGCCTCAGTTTCCTCATCTGTAAAATGGGGATAATATAGCACCTCTCTCCCAGGGTTGTTGTGATGATCAAAGAACTATCACATGCAAATCTTAAAGCGCCATATATAAATGCTGACTAGTGTTCTTATGTCATTACATGTGCATACCTTGCACATATATGTATATTACACACAGATATATTCAATATAAATGTACTTGACACTGTCAAGTTGGGGCTCGCTGTAGTGGAATTTCTCTTGTCCTTTTATGTTAGATCTCAAGTATTTGTGATAAAGCTATTGGCAGATGGAGAGACTTAGAGGGAGTGGCTAGGTCAGCCCTGCAGGTGGTTCATGCAGATGAAGGGTGGGATTTTCAAAGCTTATCTTGAAATACATCTTGCTTTCAAAAGGGCAAGTGGGCCTTATGATTTGGGTAGAAGGCAATACTTTTAAAGACTGCCGTTCAAGACACTGTTGGTGATCCATACTGCCGGGTAAGTGGAAAAGCAGGAAGTTAGATGCACAGAACCTTTTGACTTGTGGGGAGAAGCTCAGACACCCTTTGGAGAGTCAGCTGGTAGCCTGGAAAGAGTGCAGGACCTGTACCTGGGAAGACCTGGGTTCAAATCCTGTCTCTGCCACTTACTAGCTGAATGATGGTGGACAAGCCACTTAACCTCTCTGAGAGTCAGTTTTCTCATCTATAAAATGGGCATGATGAAGATGACTGCATGTGTAGCATCTCCCTCACAGGGCTATCGTGAGTCTAAAGGGAGATAATGTATGATAAGTACTTTGAAATTTTTAGGGCATCACATAAGTAGAAGTTATTATTTTTGTCAAATCCCTTTAGGGCAAGGGTTTTGAACCTTTCTGTATGTGTCATAGACTCCTCTGGCAGCAATCTGGGAAAGGCATCTAGGGACCTTGTCTCAGAACCATGTTTTTAAATGCAGAAAACAAAATCCATAGGGTTATGAAAGAGACCAATTACATTGAAATACAGTAATCAAAGTAATTTTTTTTAATGTCCATAAACTCCAAGTTTAGAACTCCCTGCTTAAAGTCTGAGATGGGGCCCATCTTACTGGGAATATGTAATGATGGGGCTGGGAACCTAAGTCACTAAGGAGGAATGATGCCTGGCAGCTATGTGCAAGGAAGGTCCTTCTGCATCGACCTGATGTTATAGGCAACTGGTCCTCTGGAATATGAAAAGTAAAGAGATGGAAACACATGTAATGGATGGCCTGGCCATGTCTCTCGCCTGCTCAAAGCAGCTCCCCTCTATGTTTTGTTCAGTCATTTTTCAGTCATGTCTGACTCTTTGTGACTCCATTTGGAGTCTACTTGGCAGAGATGCTGGAGGGGTTTGCCATTGCCTTCTCCAGCTCATTTTACAGATGAAGAAGCTGAGGTCAAGAGGGTTAAGTGACTTGCCCAGGGTCACACAACTACTAAGTATCTGAGGCTGGATTTGAACTCAGGAAGATGAGATTTTATGACGCCAGGCCTGGGACTCTATCCACTATACCACCCAGTTGCCCTCCTTCCCTTCTATCTCCCCATAGGACAAAAGACAAGCTTCTTATCCTTGAAGCTAGGTGATATAGTGGATAGAGTGCTAGACCTGCAGTTGGGAAGACTCCTGAATTTTGCCTCAGAGACTCATTGTGTGAGCCTGAACAAGTCTATTAACCTTTGTGGGCCTTAGTTTCCTCATTTGTAAAATGGGGATACTAATAACAGCAATGTCTCAGTGCTGTGAAGATCAGATGAACTGTTTGCATTAAGTGTTTTGCAAACCTGAAAGTGATTTATAAAAACATGATGATGTTGATGATGATGACAAGGATGATGGCATTTAAGGCCCTCCCCAATCTTACTTTTACCCACCTATCTAGTCTTCTTTCACCAATACTCCTCTTCAGTCACTCTGCATTTCAGACACACTGGACTAATGGCCATTCCCTACACTTGATTCTCCATCTGTCCCTGCTGTGCCTTTTCAGAAGCCAATTCTCTTGACTGGAATGCACTTTCTTCCCACCTCCCCTCAGCTCAGGTGCTATTCCTCCATGGGGCCTTCTCTCCCCTACCCCTTTGGTATTCTCTTTCCCTCCTCAGTTTCCTTCTAATGGACTTATTTTATGCAGGTACACACAGTAGAAAATAAGTTCCTTGAGAGCAGAGACTGTTTTGTTTTCATTTTTGTATTACCAGTGCTGGGCACAGTGCCGGGCGCAGTGCCTGGTACAGAGTGAGTGCTTAGCCAAGGTATGTTGAATTGAATTAATTGAATTGAATGAAATGTCCTGAAGGTGTAGAAAAGGAAGGATATGTGCTAGAAACAAATCTGAAAAGTACCAAAAATGTTAAGAAAAATGTCAAATACCCACATGTGTAACAGAAATGGCCATGCATCCATACTTCTATGTATACATGTATGCGTGTATGTTTGGGCAGTAATCCCTATATATACACAGGTGGTATTCATCTTATGGATGTGAATTTGTGTATACACATATATGATATTTTTTGTGTGGAGGAAGGGTGGTCCAAATCTGTGACCTGATCCGTGTGGGAAATTCCCAGTATTCAAACTCCCTCTACCAATGATGGTCAGTGACCTGTCAGTAACTAGGCTTAAAGGGTTGTTCGGGGCCATTGGGAAATTGTGTAATGGAGGTGCCCAAAGTAGAACTTAAAATCCAGGTCTTCCTGACTCTCGGCTTTCTGTCTTCTCTACTAGGCTTCTTCATATGAACACAAGGAACGTCACTGATAACTAGGGCTTGAAGGTGTCTTACAGGCCATTGAGGTGAATCTTCCTATTTTATAGATGAGGCCATTGGCACTTCCCAGGGAGGTTAAGTGACTTTCCCAGGGTCACACCACTTGTGAGTGTCTGAGACAAGATTCAGACAAGTCTTCCCCATTGCCACTTCCTGACACTCTATACATCACACTAATAATTAGTTGACATCCTAATGATCATGTCACCTAGGCGCCCAGAAGAAGAGTAGTAGTTAGAGAGCTGGTGCTGAGGCAGCTCATTCCACTTCGGGGCACCACATTGTGAGGAAACTTTTCCTTATGTGACACCTGCATAAGTGGATTAGTTCTCCCTCTGGGGCTGAATAAAACAAACCCCTTGATGGAAGAGGCCCTGAACAGGAACAGACATATATCCTGGGAAATCATGTAGCCATTTTTAGGATGGCATAGGGTGGGGCTGGGATGGAGAGCTCAGGGGAGAATGTGTGCCTCTTGGGAACTCCCTAGCTTGACTAATTCTTTCTAACTAGTTTCTGTATTACTTAAGGGGAAAAGTGCCATCAAAATGTAAATACGACCAGTCTGTAAATTCCACAATCTTTTAAATGTACTCTTGGAAATTTTTGGATCCTCTAAACTCCAGTGCCTAGGAACAAAGCCCAGTTGCCCTGTCCTGGTTACGGTTATGTCACCTGCAATGCTTGATTGGTAAAGATACAACGTAGGCCAGTGTACAGAATGTACTTTAATTTATATGTGCAGCTCTCACTAAGATGGATGGATTGTGACTTTCTAAGATGGGTCTGTGCTTTCTAGTGCCCAGGTGATTTCTACTTCTTAGCTGGGGCTTGTCTTCATACTAGCTGGAGAGGGGGGGATACTGATTTGAAATACACTCTGGGGAGGTAGGGTGGGTGAAGAGGATAAAGTCTCTGAGATATGGGAAGGGGTAGAAATACAGAACCAGGCCCAATGCATTACAGGTGTCAGATGGTCCAATGAAGGGGATTCTCTGCCTGTTGCGTGGTTGGATCTGAGATTAATGTTTGGTTGGTTGAGAACAAGAGTCCCACCCCCATGACCTTCCTACCTGTTTTCCCCTGAGCAGTCCAGTTAGCCAGCCCCTTCATAACCCCTCTCTGCAAAGGTGGGTTCTTTCCACTTTCTTCCTTTACAAGGAGAAGGGTCTGCTTTAAAATTTAATCCTGGGGGATTTCCAATCCAATCCAACTCAACCCAACCTAATCTAGTACAGACCAACCCAACCTAGCCCAATCTAGTCTAATCCGATCCAAACCAGGCCAATCCAATCCAATCCAAGAAGCACTAATGAAGCACCTATTATATGCAAAGTCCTGTTCTGGGCTCTTCAGACACAAAGATAAAACAAAAAAAAAATTGTTCCTGCCCTCAAGATGCTTCTATTCTGTTATTGGGGAAGTGACCAGTAAAAAGATGAATACATGTATGGTGGATAATTTGAGGTAGGAATCAGGGAGCGTGATGAGGAAAGGAGCTGACACCTGAACCAAGCCTTGAAGGAAGTTCTGAACTTCATTCTCTGAACTCTCCGAGGCAGAGGTGAGGAAGGAGACCATTCCAGGCACTGGGCCTGGAACTAGGAGATGAAGCACTCAGTTTGCCAGATCTGGATATTGGGGGCCTACATTCCTGTCTTTCTCTGCAATTTCAGTGGATTAGCCCCGTTTAGATGTATGTCGTGGTTGTTAGGAGAAATATGGGTACCATTCTGTTTCGTAATGTCTATGCTCAGGTAGAAGACGTGGCCAAATCCATGTTTATTTAAGAATGAACAATAATAATTGACATTTATATAGTGCTTAAGGAGTCCAAAGCATTGTAGAGACGTCTTGTTTGCTCTTCACAAGAACTCTATGAGTCAGTGCTATCATTGTTCTCATTTTACAGCTGAAGAAACTGAGGCTCAGAGAGTGGCTTGCCTAGGGTCAGAACCCTAGTAAGTAAGATTTGAACCTTTGATATTCTGACTCCAAGTCTACTGCTCTATTTAATAATCAGGCTCTGTTCTAAGCCCTGAGGATACAAACAAACAAATAAATAAATAAATAAATCTGTCCTGAACTTCAAGGGGCTTTCATTTTATGAGATGGAGGAAGGAGGCAACACGTCCTCTTATAAGCCTATGCAAAATACACACACTATAAAGACAAGATGACTTAGTACGGGGAGGCGCTGGTCTCGGGGGAGACTGGGAAGCTGAGCTTTGAGGGAAACTCAGGATTCTAAGGGACAGATGTGAGAAGGGATGAAAGCACGCATTGGAGGCGGACTGTAGCAATGCACAGACTTGGAAGGTGGAAGGTTGTGTGTGAGGAACACTTAAGGAAGCTGGACTTTATGTCCTTGAAAGAGAATGAAGACAATCCGCCTAGCAAGGCAGGTGGGAGGCAGGTTGGGAAGCTTTAGATGAGAGCTCTCCCATTGGATTACAAGCTCCCTCTGGGCAGGCACTGTGCCTCTTTTGCGGTCACCCGCGCGGTGCTTAATAAAAAAGCTTACCAATTTTATTCTAAGGAATTTCTATTTGATTCTAGGGATAACAGGGAGCCTGCGGAGTTTATCCCCGGGGAGCGATATGGTCACCGTGCAGTAGAAATAGAGCTAGCCGCTACCACTACAACTAGCTACAGTTCCTCTCACTTCTGTTTAATTGGCCTCAATTCCATTCAATTAAACAAGATTTCATGATGGGCGAGCACCCTGCTAGGCGCAAGGAATACAACGATAATAACGAAAACAGGCCCAGCCTTCAAGGAACTTGACCTTCCTTTCTCCGACTGCTGCTGTCTGGTCCCCAGGGGGAATCTGGAAAGGCTTCCCGTAGGAGGGGGCACCCAAGCTGCCCTCTCGGCTCCCAACAGCAGTTTTCTCGCTCCTGTCTTGCGACCTCTCGTTTGAGGGGGCAGGTTGGCAGGAGGATTCCTCTAAAGGCCCCCTCCCCTCCTTCCGCCTTTGCTTGGAACTAAAGGTCTCGTCCTCTGACCTTTCAATTCCCACCCGGCATGGCACAAATCGTTAGGTCAGCTCCAGCCAAAAATACCAGGAGGTTAAGCAAAGAACAAACAAATAATAAAAATTCACCCCAAACTCCCAGCTGCCGGCTCAGCTTTGAAAGCTGTGCGTTGTGATGTGATGACTTGGCTGGAGCAAAAACAGAAAAAAAGCCTTTCTTTTTCGGGGGGCCGTATTTGTTTCCAGTTGCAGCAGCGGGGTCAACCTAAGCCGGGAATGAATGGAATCAGCCAGTGCTGGGCCGCCTGGAGCTGGCCGCTCCTGCCCTGCCTGGGCCGATGTAACTCACTGGAGTGGCAAATTACATCAGCCCTACAGCTGTAACCCGCCATTATGATTAATTTGATCCGTAATTTCTCCTGTTTTTCATTTTAATCGGTGTGACTAGTCTGCTGTGGCAGGCCCTTCCGATCTAATTAAGATAAATTTCTGAGGAAAAGACTTGGCACAATTTCCTAGTCAAATCCCAGCGTCAAGTGCGGAGGCCCGAGGCACCAGTCAATCAACTTCCAGGCGAGATGGGGGCGGGGGAGGGGGTCCTCCGGCTCAGGCCCAAACCGTTAGCACTTAGGCAAATTTCCTAATCGCTGGCCCTGCTTAGTCATTCTCTCAGAACAGCCGCGGTCCGAGAGAGAAAGGAAAGAGAGAACAGAATGCCGCCCAATGGCTTCCTGGCCTTTCCCACCAGGCTCACACTTCCCTGAATTTCCCTGGACCAGCAAAGAGACCCTGCAAGTGAACACTTTAGATAATCTCTGTTTGCAGTACTTCTGAAAAGGGGTTTAAACTCACACATACGTGTACACAGAAACACACACACACACGCAAACTATAGATCTCTTCATAAAATAACATAGAATAAGTAACGAATAAGTGCACGTCCTCACTCAAACAAATATGTTTCAAATAGCTCTTTGGCCTTGGTAAGCAGATGTGGACCTAGTACTTTTTCTTTTCATCTTTCTTTTTAATAGGCGACTCCCTGATATCCCAATGAGTGTTGTCTGTCCCTATTATTGCATTATGAAGCTTTTAATAAGATTTTGTAGAGCAACAAACTTTGCATAGGCCATGACTCCATGACCGGAATTCACTTCCTCTGTATCTCCACCTCTTGGCATCTCCCCACCTCTTCAAGACTCAGTTCAAATGCTACCTTCTATACCAAGCTTTTTCTGATCCTCCGATGTTTAGTGCTTCCCCTGGAAATTGCATTATAGTAAATACTTCATATTTACTATCTATCTATCTCTCGGTCTTTCTATCTCTCCATCTATCTATCTATCTATCTATCTATCTATCTATCTATCTATCTATCTATCTATCTATCTATCTTCTATCTCCATCCCTCTATCCATCTATCATTTATTTACGCATCTGTCATCTATCCATCACTTATCTTTCTCTCTCTGTCTCTCTCCACACAAGGTTTCTCCAAAAGTCTTAGAGCAGTTTTAGGTTACTAAACTTTCATATACATATATGTATATAAATATGTATATGTTTGTAAATATAGTGTAAATATAGTATATCTATATATGTGTGCAAGTATATGTATTGTGCATGTGTATGTATGTATGTATACACATAATTTAATTTACCACACTGTGCACAGGCAGTTTTCATCCAGTAGACTCTAAGTTTTTTGAGGGAAGGAGCTGTTTTCCCTTTCTGTCTTTATCTTCCTGGTTCATACTCAGCTCAGTGCCTGGCATGCAGCAAAGGTCTGGTAACTACTTGCTTGTTGTATTGGATGCTTTTCAATCTTCAGGATGCCTTCCAGTGAGGCCTAGAAGTGACTTTCTCTTTCTGGGCCCTAATTTCCTTGTCTATAAAATGAGAGAATTGGACTGGATGATCTTGTCCAGCTTTCAAACTAGGGATTTGTGACCCTGAGTCACTGAAAACCTCCCAGCCCTCTGCCTAGTCTGCCTCTGGCCCAGGAAAAAGAGCCTTGCAAGAGATCAAATACAGAGCCAGGTGGGGCAGGATAAATATAGGGCTTCAGCTGTTCTCATAAAGAAAACCCTGATTCCCGCCAAGCTTCCCAGCTCCCCATTCTAACAGGAATTTTCTATTTCTCACAAGAAACCTGAGATTCAGGGAAATCTCATGAAATCAAAAGGACAGCTGGAAAATCATGACCAAGAAGGGAAAGAATCCTCCGTCTTTCCCTTCCTTTCTTAATGTCTTAATGATGTGTCTTAATCTATGTCTTGATCTTGTCCCATTCTAACTTGTATGTGAGTCTGTGTATATGTCTTATGCCCCAACTGGAATGTAGGGGGGAGAGGGAGAGAAGGGAAAGGGAACAGGCATTTATTAAGCACTTTATGCTTTACACACATTATCTCATTTGATCCTCACAATAATCCTAGGAGGTGGTGCTATGATTATACCCATTTTACAGTTGAGTAAACTGAGGCACACAGAGGTGATGTGACTTGCCCAGGGTCACAAAGCTAGTGTCTAAGGTCAGATTTGAACTCAGTTCTCCTGACCTCAGGTGGGCACTCTATTCACCGAGTTACCTAGCTATAAATCTCTTGAGTTCAGCAAATGTGCACAGGCTGCTCTCCATGCCTAGAATTCACTCTTTATCCTTACTTTCACCTTTCACATTCTTTATCTTCTGACAGGCTTCAGTTTAGGTATCACTTCCTACAGGAAATCTTTCTTGATTTTCCCCCACCCTGAAATGATTAGTGCTTTCTCTTTGCTTAAATTACCTTGTTTTTACTTTTTTGTTGTTGATATACTATATTCCTCTAGGGAATACAAGCCTCTTGAGGGCAGGAATTTCACAATTTTTACCCTGTATCTCTGGCACAATGCTTTCCATTTGGTAGATCTATCCTAAACATTTCTTGAAGTTTAATTCTTATCTCTTCATCATTAGAATAAGGGGACTTCATAGTCCCCATATAATGAAAGCTAAAGGTTGCCTATGGCCTATGGAGAGGTAAATGGTGGCCTTAAATAGGCTGCAGTGTATTACCAACCAAGACTGGCATGACAAAAGTGGCATAAAGAGGCAGCCAGGTGGCACAGTAGTTGGAGATTTTAACTTAGAGTCAGGTAGACCTAGGTCTGAGTCTTGCTTCAGACATCAATCAGCTGTGAAAGTTGTTTAATCCGTTTCAGCCTCAGTTTCCTCATCTGTAAAATAGGAATAATGGCTTCTACATCATAGGATGCTGGTGAAGATAAAATAATAAAACATATGTAAAGGGCTTTTTAAACTTTGAAGCCCTATAGTTGTTTTTCAGTTGTATTCAACTCTTAGTGAGCCTATTTGGGGTTTTCTTGGCAAAGACACTGGAATGATTTGCCATTTCCTCCTCCACTTCATTTTACAGATGAGAAAACAGAGGCAGCAGGGTGAAGCGACTTGCTCACGGTCACACAACTGGGAAGTATCTGAGGCTGGACTTGAACTCAGGAAGATGAGCCTTCCTAACTTCTAGGCCCAGCACTGTATCCACTGTACCACGTAGCTGCCCTATATAAATGCTAGCTGTTATAAGGAATGTCATCCAGAAGATGTATGGCTGGGAAGGAAGGTGAGTCAGTCAGACTGTGAGAACAAGGAACAGGCAACAATCAGATGGATGCTTCATTGGCATCCATTCAATGTCAAGACCCGTAGGGGAAAGTCCTCAGCACAGTGGATGGACCCCTGGGGGAGGATTTCTGAGAGGCCTTAATTTGTGGGAGGGCAAGAGTCTTACAGGATAAAGCAGAGATGGGCTGCAATGTGCCCAGCTCGAGGGAGTCCTCATTTTGTTCTGGATGAGACCTCGACTCTGCTGAAGTATATGCAAATATCCCAGCCTCTAACAACGTAATGCATGGAGTGGGTGCTTAGTCGATATTCGTCATTCTTCTTTACAACTACTAAGAATTGGGATCTGAAGTCAGTCATTCCTCTGCTTCATTCTAGGTTTTCTAATGAATTCACTGAGTTCTTGGAAAACAGCCCCAGACAGATGTAATTTATCAATGCCATCAGCATTAGACAATTATTTATTCAGTCTATGAAACAGGAGGTGGCCCTTTTCCCTTCTGGCCCCATTCGCTTAAGGGTGTGAGACCAGGTAGAGGCCACCAGTCCCAAGTAGGTGAGAAGACTACAGAGGACTGACTATAATAGCCCCACGAGGCAGGCAGGAAGGTAGAAAATTTGACTATCTGCCTTCAAGTACAAGGGAAACCAAGGCAGGGAGAGGTGAGGTCAGTGGCTTAAGGACATCTGGGGCAGAGAACTAAAATGAGGCCCCCTCACTTTTCCAGTGCCCTGATTGTTATCCTTGGCTCTGGTATCTTTTTTTTTTTGTCTTTCTCATATATTGTGGGAAAAGTGCCAGAAAAAAATTATTCTCCTTCAGTTTGCATTGGGTAGTCCATTTCTTACAGCTGTGAGGTTTTGCTGATACAGGTAGAAATGTATGACTTCCCAGAAAAATCATATAAATGTAAAATTCAAGGGAACCTCACAGGTCACCTAGTTGAACTCAGTACGAATCTCTATGGCGGGCAGGTGGTACAGTGGATAGGGTGCTAAGTCTGGAGTCAGACCTGAATTCAAATGTGACCTTAAATACATACTAACTGTGTGATCCTGGGCAAATCATTTCACCTCTGTCTGCCTCAGTTTCCTCATCTGTAAAATGGGAGTAATAAATAGCACCCACCTCTCAGGATGTAACAAGTTAATATTTGTAAAGCATTTAGCACAGTGCCTGGTACATAGCAGGCACTTAATGTTTGTTCCCTTTACTCTCCTTTCTATTAGACAGTTGACCAATGGGCAGCCAGCCTCTGCCGGTCGACTCCTTTGAGAGAACCCCACTATCTCCTGTGGTAGTCCTGTTCCTCTGGGACTACTCTTTATCATTAGGAAAATTTTCCTGAGGTTGAGTCTGAATCTGGGCGGTCAATCTCCAGTCATTGCTGCTGGTTCTGTCGTGGGGGCCAGACAGACTAAGGTTGATATCTTGAAGGATACCCTCGAAGACAGTTGCCATGCCTAGCCCCTGGTGACCCTCCTCATACTTCTTTAGGTTATATATTCCTCCTCACGTGCCATACCATCTGCTCCTCTCCCCAGCCTGGCTACCCTCTTTAGAACATGCTCTGGTTTGTCACTGGCTTTCCTAAAATGTGGCACCCAGAACTGATCATAAGGTTACCAGTGACAGCAGGATGGTATGGTAGGAAGAGTATCGATTTATAGTTAGAGGATACTCGTGACTACATGTACATGTGACCTTGGACCGAGTCTCCATTTCCAGCTCTAAATCTGTGACCCAGTGTAGCCTGAACAGAGCAGAGCAGAGTGATCCAGTGCTTAGCAGAGTGCTTGGCACATAGTAGGAGCTTAATAAACATTTACTTGTTGATTGATGACTTCCCTTTTCTTAGATTCTGCTTCTCTTCATGTCCATAGGATAGTATTGATCTTTTTTCAGGTTGCCATGTTGATCTTTTGGCTCCTACTGTTAAATTTGCAAACCACTGAAATCTCCAAATCTTTTTCACATGAACTATTGTTTAGCTATTCTGTACTTGCAAAGTTGATGTTAAAAATATATTATATATATAGGTATACATAATGTACACATCTGAGCACATGTGTATCTCACTTTGTAAACCATAAAGTGCTCTCTAAATGTTAGCTGTATTCGTTAATATTCACAGTCCATGGTCCTGGGGAGAAAGAAGACAGGAGCAAGGGAAGCTCATCCCCTTGCGAAGAGCCAGCTTGCTGGAGAAGGCAGGGCAGTGGGCCTGTGGGTAGGAAGACCTGGCTTCCAATGACATCTCTGGCACTTGGCTTGTTGTGTGGCCCTGGGCAAAGGGCTTTGCTATTAGGGCCTCAGGTTGCTTGCTCATCTGTAAAATAAGGGTATTGGACTCGGTGGAAGGCTCTAAAACTGTGAGCCTAAGAGAGTCTCAGTCCCAGACAGGAAGCTCAACTTCCCATAAAATAAAATTCTTTTACCAATTTAGCCACAGATACTAAGAGGATTTTGGATGGCCCTTTGGGGAGCTCTCTTCTCTGGAATCCATTCTTTATAGAAGGATGCTCACTGGGGACTTGTTTCTGAGATCAGGAGTTTGGAAAGTTTCTTTTTTTAATAAAAATTTGAACAAAATACTTCAAATAAGAGAAAAGAAGTGAGCTAAGCTCACTGAGTATGGGAGAAAATAGACGAGGATTGGTTCTGTCTTTGGCCAAGAGGTACCCTTTTAATTTTCAGAAGAGCAAAGAAGAGAAAGTCTCCCCACTAGAGAAACAATGAAATGGCCAGCACGGAGGATCTAAGCAGGCTGAATAGTGCGAGGGTCCCCGAGGCTGCCGTGTTCATCAAAAGACTTGGCGGCTTGGCCGCAGAGGAAACAGTCTGTGGCCTCATGCAGTTCCAGCTCTGGGATCCAGTGGTCTTGTGACCTTGCCCTCAGCCTCAGTCTGGGAGTCCTGGTCAGCTGCCTCTTGTAGGTCAAGTTGCCTTGTTTATGGTGGCGTTAACCAGGATGGTTAATTTCTAGGCTGTTCTAGAGATAGTCAAGATGCAGTCTTGCTTTGATTTTGAACATCTCTGGCAACCATAGCAGCCAGGCAGTATTCCCTCTCCAGTAAACCTTCCTCAGGGACCCCAAAGGTCTCTCTTACACTGTCTCTTTTTTGAACCCCTAAACATGGCTTTGTTCCCTTTAAATGCAGTATTCAGAGCCCCATAATTGGAAGACGAAGTGTTTCCATACCAGAAACAGCAGCAAGTCTTTGGGAGGAGAAGGAGCCCTGCTGAGAAAAGAAGGGGATCCCTGAGCCACTTCTTATGACAGACAAGTACTTTCTGGTGTATAAAGCAGATGGTTGGTGCGAGGCCACCACTGTCAAGGATTCAAGTTAGACAAAATGTGTCTGTTTAGAAAGGTTGCATTGATCAGAGCCCAGACAGGCACCTCCACCATCATTCTAGGGCTGGCTCTGAGGCATGACCACGTGGCATAAAAATGCAACTGGGAACTCACCCTCTGTCACTGGCACTTGGTCATCACTGTGCAGGCTGACCCCCCTGAGAGGTCAACAGTAAATGGGCCAAAGGCCTGGTATTGCTGTATAAGCTTGGATCAGTCACGGGCAGGCCAGGGCACCTTGGCGAGCTAGGACAAGGCAAGCAGACACTTTGACCTTCAAAGCCCCCTCTGCCCTGGGATGGATGAGCAGACTGGTCCCTGGAATGCCCTTTTACCTGCATCCATTTGAGCTTTCAAAGGCTCTGTGGTCTGTCTTTTAAACTGGAAAGGTCGGATTTAATTACTAAATGCTGAGGACACATAGAAGGAAAAAGAAACATGTAATTCAGGGCCCATTTCTCAACAGGAAATGGGAGGAAGGAAGGGATTGAGGGAAGTTCAACATTCAAGCAGAACTTTAGGCTTTTGGGGACTTAAGTTTGGGACTTAAGTTAGGTACCAAAGGCCTTTCTAGTTTTAAAGCTCATGATCCGATCAGGTTCTCACTATGATCTCAGAGTAAGTCTGCTTGATTGGAATCCAAACTAAAGGAACAAAAGAAAATCTCCAATCAGAAATGCTCTGGTGGGGGTAATGGGGGGGGAGAGGGAAGGGGGGAGAGAGAGAGAGAGACAGAGAGAGAGAGAGAGACAGAGAGAGAGAGAGGGAGGGAGGGAGGGGGAGCGAGACAGAGAGGAGGCTAGGAGAGAAGGATGGGAAAGAAACTCCTTTCCACTTCATCCTCTTGCTGGTGAGGTGTGCCTCTAAACATGTAAGGATAAGAGTGATGGGAAGAGAAGAGGCATCCTGGGGTCAGAGACTCATATTATTCTCAGAGTGATGATCCCTTGAAAACCAAATGACCACAGAAGGGGCAGCCTTTTTGAGCTTGGCCAGCCACATTTGCTAATACTAAAAGACTTTACTTGGGGTCACTTGAATTTATCACTGATTAATCCTTTCTTCCTCTCTCCCCCTACCCTACCCTGCTCCTGCCCCTTCCCTCAGTGGAGGGTGGTCTTCTCTTCTCCCCATTTCCCCCTTTCACATCATATCCATTCTCTAGCTCTCTGGCTTGTGGAAGATGATGTCATCATTGTTGCTGCTGCTGCTGCTACTGCGGTTGTCGCCTTATTTGAAGGATGGTTATTGGGCCCTGGTTCTACCAAACCAGGGATGAAGCACACCTGAGTCTTATTCTCCCCACAGCTTCCTACCCAACCATACTTCCCCATTATGCTCATTTAGGTAAAGGGCAGACAGGAGCAGACAGGGATCCCCTGGGTGTCTCTGGTACCTCTCAAACACCCCTGGAGGCTGATCCCAAGTTGAGACTGCTCTTCATGTGCTGTTGTAGGGTTTCCATAAATCATGCTTGCCACTCCTTGGAAGGCTGCACTGCCCAGATGGTAATGCCAAGGGAGGGTTTGTTTGGCGCCTTCTTTCTAAAACAGTCCAATTATATCAGAAGTCTCATGTTTGGAAGAATAAAATGCCAGAGTTGGAGAGGACTGGGGAGGTTACATAGATATAGTAATAATAACTTGTCCTTGTGTAATCCCTTAAACTCTCCTAAGTGCTTTCTCATATGCAAAGTTGTAACTCAGATGGGGTGATTGGAGCTTTGTCCCAGGGAGCTGAGATTCAAGGGGTGTTGACTCTCCTTCAAAGTGTTGAAATGACTAAATGACTTAATTTGTTACCTACTTTGAGAGAATAATGAAAATAGGAAGCTTCTAGATGGTTTGATTCATCTTGACCCCAGGGAACTTCCTGCCCAGGTTGCATCTGATTCTGAGAGAGCTAAAATTCTTGGGAAATTTTTTCCTTAAGTCAAACCTAAATGTCCCTTTCTGTGACTTTTACCTAGTGCTTCTATGTCTCGGGGTAAACTAACTAAGCTTCAGAGATGTCTCCTTGTAAATGGAACCATAAACAGTGTCTATAGAACAGAGTCATGGAATGAATGCTGCCTTGGAGCCAGGAGAAACTTAGTTGTGAACCCTCCCTCTGACACAACAATTGTACAACCACCTCCCTGGGCTCCAAGTGCTTCACCCGGAAAATGGGGATGATCATTCTTATGCTACTTGCTTCATAAGGTTGTTGGGTAGAAAGGTACCAAAGGTCTGCAAATCGCTCTAGAAATTTGAGCTGGGATTTAATGTTGTTACCCCAGGCCCATAAAAGATCAGAGAGGCAACATAACCATCCTATCAGACTCTGGGATGTTCATCTAGCTCTGCTGGAGTGGGATAATGGTGAGGTCTGAGGCTCTCCTCCTTCTGCATCCTCCCTGATCACACATGGCACCAAAGCCCCCTTGTGAGCATGTCTGATTCTCTGCATGTTGCCTTGCCCTGACCCAGACTTGGGGAAATTGGAATTATGGGCTGTCAGATGTCTAAGACCATCCCATTACATCTATCCTCATTACGGTCCTTGGCTCCTTTCCTCAATTTCCACACTCAGCCTCATGTGTCTACATGCTTGTTTTCCAGAGTCTTTTTCTAGAGGGTTTGAGTGAAGTCCTGGATAACACCTCAGAATAACAAATCTAGTACATGTTGCAAAGGAGCCACCCCTGGTATTCTCAATAAACTGTCTCCTCTCATCTCCTGCCCTCCCCCCCATCACTCTGAGAGTCATGAAATTCATGTTTTTGTTTTTCTTGGATTGCAAATGCTTGGACTATAGTTTTGAAAGGTAAGTACTGTTTAAATTAGACTTTAAAAAAGAGAATTCCAGAGAGCCCAGCACACAGTAGGCACTTCATAAATGCCTGTTGAATTGAAACAATGAATTATCATCATGACTCCCAAGTCAGGTTTGGGATCTCATCCCAAGTACAGAATCGAGGGAGGGAGGGAGCCCATCTAACTGAAATTTAGCTCACCTTGTCCTGGAATACTTGAAGAAGAGTCATGATTGACAACTTAAAATATTTTTCAATAATCTCAAATAATGGTTTTCTAAAATGCCAGTTGTTACACAAGGGGAAAAAATCACTTTACTTTGGAGACGGAACTCTGGTGTTGTGTCCATGGTCTAATGATCACCAAAAAACCAGATTCCAAAATGCTGGGCTAGGTATTACGCCATTTTGGATTTCATTACCCGGTTGATACATAATAATGATAAATCCCCTTTTAGTTTGCAGATCATTTCCATCCCTCTGCCCCCATAACCCTGGGAGGTGTTTAGTACAGGCTAAAGGGAATTTGACTTTTTGGTCTGAGCTGGTGAGTTCAACAGGGTGGGGACACTCTCCGAGTTGAACCTTCTTCTACCAAGGATCATCAGCAGCTCATCTGTAATTAGCAGCCTTTTCTGGGCCTCAGAGTAGTGAAGCAACATGCCCATGGTCACACTGTCAGAAGAGGTCAGTGGTGGGACTTGGGCCCGCATCTATCTAATTCAAAATACCAGTCTGCTAGCATCTCTAAAATGAGCCGGAGAAGGAAATCGCAAACCATTCTTGCATCTTTGCCAAGAAAACCCCAAATGGAGTCACGGAGAGTAGGACACAGCTGAAATGACTTCCAACAACATACACTATACCATGTTGCTTCTCATTGCAAGAATTATCACATCCATTTTACTGATGAGGAAATTGAGGCTCTAGGAGTTTAAATGATTTGCCTTGGATAGCATTCATAGTGAATGTCAGAGAAAGGATTCCAATACAGGTCTCTGGATGGGAAATCTCTCCTGCTGCCCTCCCCACTCTGGTGCCACTCATGTTTGATTCTGGCGTCAGCATAAGCATCCCTCCATGTTACTGGGGAGCTGAGCTGCTTCTCCCCAGCCTTCGTAGACTGAGCTCCTGGTGTAGGACAGCTAGAAGTGCTATCTATTCAGCCTCTGGTGATTCTACCCCAGTTTTCAGACCAAAAGGACAGAGCAGTCCCCTTACACTGGTTATCTTGGAGAAAATGAACTGTTTGGATGGATGAATCTTTTAATTCAGCCAGAAGGCTTGATTTGCTATACTCTGGTGTAGGCATAACTTTAAATGTTTTAGATTCTATGAGTTCTCCCCTTCCCCTCATTACTTGCCTTTCCAGAGAGCAGTCATTTATGAATTCTTCAAGCTGAGCAGGGGAATGGAATGCAAGAATCTTGGCAGAGAGCTATCTGGGAGAATCAGGCTGCCATACTTCCTAGCTACTCATGTATGTCTATGTAGGAACAACCCATGGCACAGCATGAGACAAGAAAAGGATGCAGGTCACCAGCATTCTCACAGAGGCCACTGGCCACAGCAGCAGTGCTCAGGTTTTAGGCTGGAGTGCTGGAGATTTCTGGAGATCTAAGAACTTTGGGGCATCATTTGGTTCAATCCCCCACCTCACCCCCACCCCCATCTGCTGCCACCTTATGTAGACAAAGTAAAGGAAACCTGGGCAGGTTAAATGATGGTTAATAAAAAAAATGGTCAGGAAAAATGGGGGGGGGGGCAAGCAGGAGGCAGGATATGTGACTTTATTTTTTGGTCTTTCTTTATGAGGGGAGTTCATGGACTGGCGCTCTTTTACTTTAAACGGATAAAACATTACAGAGGCTTTGCTAGTTTCCTGCAGTCCAAGGTGATTGCCCAGTAGGAGCTGAATGTAGATTAAATAGCCTTAGAGGCGTGTTCCTAAGGGCTAGGAAAGAATACTCACAGGGTGGTGGATCTGGTGGGTGGGTAGGTGTGTGCGAGCCTGCACTGGGAGAGGGAGAAACACCCAGGTACCAGTTTTAGTCTAATTTCCTTGAACGATTGGTAACAATCGTCCCTGTGAGTCCGTCCACACGGGTGAAAACATGCATCAGACTATCTTCTGTGCAACTTCCCCTCTCAGGGGGTTTCGATGCCCCTCATTCTTCCAAACAAGAAAGAGAACTCTGACCCTCAGAGGCTCCAGCAGATGCTCTGCTTCTTCTGTTGCATATTAGAATGCGCAAAGCATAGAGAGAGGAAGATTATCCTATTTCCCAAGCGGCAAGGGGGTACCTAGACTGCCAGGGTCAAATGCAGCCTTGGGATCTTCAGCTTCTCTCCTGGGAGTTTGGGGCTCTCGGGGGGAGTGAAGAGGCCACTTTTAGGGAGGTCATCTGGCCCCTACCTGGGTCTTCCTCCCCTGCCAAGGCAATCAGTAACCTCAACCTTGAGGAGCACTCAGGGACTTTAGAGCAGCTAAACTCCTCGTCGTGCCAAGACAATTCTAGTGGCCCACCCAGAGTTAGGTCCTGGAATCCTAGAGCTGAAGAAAACTCAGGAACAGTCTCATTGAACCCTCTCATTTAGCAGATGAGCAAACTGATAGTCAGAGAGGGGAACACACTTGACCACAGTCACACAGTGAATCGGGGGCAGAGCCAAGACTCGAAGAGAATGGATGACCCAATTAGCCAATTAGAGCCAAAGGGGACCTTAGAGGCCATTTAATGGAATCTCTTCACTTTGGCATCGATTAATTGGCACCTCAATACCACTAGTGCTAATATTTGGAAACACAACTTCAGGAAGGTGGGTGCAAAAAGGTTTTTCCAGGGTTATTTCACCCTGCCCTCTTCCTACATTCTCTATTCTAGGTGAACCTGTTTGCTAACTGGTTCCTGTATGTGACAATCTATCTCCTGAATCTATGTTTCTGCACAGGTGGTACCCATGGCTGGAATGTATCCCCTCCTCACCTTGGCCTCTTGGAATCCCTAGCTTCCTTCCAGACACAGCTCAAGTTCCACTTCTGATCAGAGGCTGTTCCTAATTCTTCCTAGTTGTCAACATTCTCTCTTTGAAATTACTCTAATTTATTTTCCACGTCCTTTGTATTAATTGACCTGTGCACGTGGTAAGTTCCCCAGTGGAAGACATGCTCCTTGACAGCAAGCATATTTTATCTTTGTGTTGCTATCACTTAACACAGGACCTTTCCTCTTCCTTTTCTTTCCTTTTCTGCCCTTCCCTTCCCTCGCCTTTTTCTTTTCTTTTCCCTAGACTTGTTATTTCACTTGCAGTCTCTCAGAACTCCCAATGTGGAAATTCTGTCCAATGATGACACTCAGCAACTTAGTTATGACTTACAGTCTTTGAAAGTTGGCTGAGGCCTGGAGGAGTTAAACGACTTGCCCAGGATCACACCGTCGATATGCGTTGGAAGCAGGACTTGAAGTCAGGGTTTCCTGATTCCAAGGCTAGCCCTCTATCTAGCCCCCTATGTCATGTTGCCTCTCCCATGCTTTGCACATGGCAGGTGCTCAATAAATACTTGTTGAAATGACTTTAGGGTCACTTTTTTTCTAATGAAGCCCCACTGTTGGAGGGGGATTTGCCTTAGGCCTCATCTCCTGTTCCAACTTGACCTTGTAAGATGATACTATTGTAGGAAGAATACTCATCTCCGGCCAGGGATTCTTAACCATTTGTGTGTGAATATGTGTGTGCGTCATGGACCCCTATGGCAGTCTGGTGAAACCTAGGGACTCCTCCTCAGAATCGTGTTTTTTTTTAAAATTCAGATTTGAAGAAAATACTAAGTTTCAGTTAGAAGTTAGTGAAAACAAAGATGGGCTTTTTTTCCGCACGCAAGTTCACAACCCCCTTGAAATATGTCCATGTCTTAGACACTCCTGGGTGCTACTTCCCAGTTTAGAACATACCTCTCCAGCTCCTAGAGATCAAAGGAACTGACTCAAACAATTCCTAAAGTGGAGCCTTTTCTGACAATACTGTGGTCTCCTCTCTGGCTCTAGAGCAAGAGCTTAACTTGGCAAACAACTGAGCCACAGAGCTAAATGAAAGTACAGACGGGCCTGCCAAGAACCCCGTGGAAAACTTTGGTCATCCCCGGAAACATTATGAAGTTTTGTTCAGCTGGAGAAGCCACCCCACCTAGGTAAGCAAGTCACTTTCATTTAATTTCCTTCCTGAAGACATGACAGCATCTGTAGATTTCAAGAAATAATTGTTGTTATCCTTCAGAGTTTTTGAAACAAATGCAATCATCCTTCTGAATTACTGCCTTTCCCTGACAATCTTTCCAAGTTGCATTGTTCTAAACTAATATCTCTCAGACAGATTCTGAATAATGGAAGAGGAGAAAGCCCACGTGAAAAATCCAGAATTCAGAAATGAAATCTGAGCTGTCAAATTTGAATTTAGTTGGTCTTTATTCCCTTAATAATCTTCAGACAAAAAACATTTCATTCGAGTTCATAAAGATCATTACCTTAGAGACTTCAATATCTTTGTATTTTGTTCCAAATAGTTTTTTAAGAGAAAAAGTTACACCAGACCCTGTATCTCCAAACTCAAAAAGCCAGCAGCTGTGGTGCTGTAGAAAATACAATTTGCAACCAAGTGGTCGGCATTTCCACTGTGCTAGAGGACAAGTTTGCAGCAAACCAGCTTAGATGTGAATTTCCTTTCATGCATACTAAAAGGGGGTCTATTATTATCTCCCATGGCCCCCTCTCATTGAACGTGTGGTCACTTTTTACCAATCATCCTTCACTTAGCATGAACCAAGGGACAGGATGGAGCTGGCCACTTGTCCTACTAAACTCACTCCCAGCACTAGAGGTAGGTCAAACTCTTTTTTATAAAACGATTCACTAGATACCAAGAAGAAGGGAAAATCACATCCTTCAACTAAATTTATTTAAATCACAAACTAAAATTCTAACCAGCCCAAATGTGGGAAAATTCCATTTTTATGGGATTGCAATTTGGATAAAGGCTTCATTCATTGTAAACAGAAACTGTATTCCTATAGGCTTTCTCTAGTACAGTCTTGGAAGAGAATATATTTCTGGGCAGTTTCAAGTACAACCTATCTTAGGACATGTCAACACTTATTCAACCATTCCAGAAAAAGACTTGTCTACACTAGGCTTTTGTTGCTCAATAGAGATTTATAGGCTGCTGACAGTGCTTGGAAAAGGTTAATGTCCACCAGCACCTATGCTTTTACCTCCAAATGAAAGGAATATTGCACTCACATTAAATGGCAGAAGACAAAGGAAAAGACTTGCATCGTTTGGGGGAGAAGATTCTTTTCCCTGCTGGCAGGTGTATGGATGTGGATTTCATTGTGAGAGGCAGAGGGAGTGTGGATCTTGGAATCCTGGCATCTTGGAATGTGTATATGTCTAATCTTAGCCCCATCAAAGGCCTTAGCTAGACCTCCTTTCAGAACTGATTACCTAAAGGATAATAAAAACCACTCAGAGGGCTGTAATGACCAAGACTCATACCATGGATTTCAGCCATGAAATGGATATACCTGCCCTTTTGAGCAGATGTTGACATACATGTTAAATCCTTTGGGCCAGCATCCCTCCCAGTCTACAGGTTATGTGGCCACACATCAAATGAGATCACATCTAGAAAACTCTTTGTAAGCCTTAGTAAAAACACTCGTTATCACCATTATTATCATTACATAACTTTGAAGGCCAGACGAAGGTAAGCAGGAGAATCTCTAGCTCTGACCCAGTCACATAGTCGAATTTGGGGAATGACTTTCAGTGGTCATGAGAATATTCTAACTGGTTTCGCTAAGTTGACTTCATTTTGCAGGAACAGTGTCTCCTAAGGTCCCTTCCAGCTTTCATTCTGGGCTCCAATGGCCCCTTGGTCTGCCACAAGAACCTTCACCCCATCCCATCCTTGGCCAAAGCACCCAAAATGGAAGGAGCTCTGTTATGCCTAAGGACCCAATTACATCCAAGCACTGCAGTCATCTTCAAGCACTGACTGGTAACAGTGAACACTCTGACTCTTCCCCATGTCATGAGGAAGGCAGTTAGGGATCTGAGCAGCAAAGGCTCATCCATCATAAATTATTGGCTGGGATCATAGCATCAGGCCTAGAAGAACCTTAGAGACCAACTAGTCCAACCCTTCATTTTATAGATGAGGAAACTGAGGAGCCAACTGACTTACAAAGGGTCACAGATAGGATCTGATCAGGATCACAGATTTGGAGCCACAAGGAACTTGTGCAACGTCACCCAGGTAGTGACAGAAGCGACATCTGAAAGCAGATTGTCTGACTCCAGAACCGGCATTCTTTTCACCATCCTACACAAAAGTCAATGTCTCTGAGGCGGCAGAACAGGCACTCAGTTGATGGGGGGAAATGAACTAGACTGGGTGGTAGCTAGAGTTGCCAACACACCCGGGCAAACCCTAGGACCAGGAGATCATGGAGTTAGAGGGGAAAGTGACTGTCTGGGTCATTTAATTCAACCCTCTTCATTTTATGGGTGAGGAAACCAAGGCCTGGAGAGGGGAAGGAATGCACCCAAAGTCACACAGGTAGCAAGCTGAAGGGTTCTGATCTGAATCTAGGTCCTCGGGGGCAAATCTGTCTGTCTCTTGTGTTGGTGACGTCCCCATGACCAAGGAGCTGGTTGGATTGCTTAAAGAACATCTCATGAGAGAATGGCCTGAAATTCTAAGCTACAGGGACCTGAGATCTTCCTCTTAGCCCTGAAGACAACTGAAGTCAATCTTCAATAATGAGCTTCCCTTACCCTGGGGAATAACTATAGCTTCATCTATTAAATGGAGGAAACTGACTGGCTTCTTATTTTAATTTCTCAAGAATGGTGCTCCTTCCGAGCTTCTCCACAGGCATTTCGGACATGCCATGCTTTGGCAAGATGGGACAGGGAGCATCTGGGCTGGGGCCCTGGTCCCCAAATCCCACAAACCATACAAGACTTTGAGGGGGACAGCTGCCCAAGTATTCCAGTTTACACCAAGACCTGACTGTATTCATAATGCAGACTAATAGCCACTGTGCCCTGTGGGCGGCCCACTGCAGCCTCTCTGACCAACAGAGCTGGGCCAGTAATAATTTTAATTGGACACTCTCTCTGCTGCCTTTCAGAAAGTATCATAAAGTGGAATTATTGCATTCTCCAAGTGCACTTAACTGCATGGGCCTCTCTCAGGAGGGAAGAGAGCCCATTTATCCTGGGGGGTGGGGTGGGGGGAGGGAGCTTCTATGTGGGTCCATTTGTTTTGCTTGCATGCACTTCCAGGTGCATGCTGCTTTCTTCTTCTTTCATCTATCTAAGAGACCAGTTTGAATTAGACAACCCAGAGCTGGAGGCATGCCTAGAACCAGGAGAAATGATTTCTTTTAACCTTTACAGAAGCAGATGCCCCCAGTTTGCAGCACCATGTTACTCTGGCCTGCCAAGAAGCACTTTCTGCCCACCTGGGGGACAGAAAGGTGAGCACAGTGGGAAGCCTACCTGCAGTGGGTTTGATGGAGTGAGAGGTGATGGAAGGCCATGTCCGGGGGACTGATTGGGTTTCTGGGGAGAGCTGGAGGCCTGCTGGGCCGGAGACTGGTTTGATGTTGGAGCTTGGGTTTGGTTCTGCTGGGGTGGTTGAGATGACGCTGGTGGCTGCGAGGGCTGTTGAGGTGGAGGTGGGGGTTGCTGGGCTGGAGGTGGCTGCGGCTGAGGCTGCAGCTGGTGCTGAGGCTGGGGTGGCTGCTGAGCTGGTGGTGGGTGCTGGTTGGTCTGCTGGGTTGGCGGTCCAGTCTGCTGGGGTGCGGGTGGGGGCTGCTGCTGTTGGAGTTGCTGGAGATGCTGAAGCTGTTGGAGCTGGGAATTCAGGGATGAGGTAGCTACAAGCAAAAAGAAGGAAGGAGGGTTAGCTTAAAGGAAACAAGCATTTATGAAGTACCTATTATGTGCCAGCCACTGTGCTGAGTGTGTTACAAACATTATCTCATCTGATCCTTCCAACCACCATGTGAGGTAGGTGCTATTTTTATTCCATTGCAAAGTTGAAGAAACTGAGGCTGATAGAGGTGAAGTGACTTGCCCAGGATCACACTGCTAGTAAGGTCTTCCTGACTCCAGGCTGCCTAGGAGTCCAGGGCACCATGCCTGGGGAGAGGGTGGCCGCCACCTCCCAGGAAAACCTGAGTTCTGAGCTCTTCCCCTTAAGTAAGCCTGGTGGAGTGAATGGAGTGCTGGAATAGAGTCAGATCCTAACTTGGATGCTGCCTACCTGTGGCATTTGGGGTAGATGACTTCACTTCCCTGGGGCTCCATTTCCTCATCTGCCATTTGAAGCAGTCGGACTTTCTTGGCTCTGAGGTCTCGTCCGACCCTGCTGGACCTATGATCCTACTATCGGTTCAAATGTCACCTGGGGTACTTCTTAGCTGGGTGACCATGGGCATGACCTTTAATCTGCCTGAGTCTCAGTTTCCACATCTATAAAATGGGGATAATAGTACCTCTAGGACTAAAAGAGTGTGTGAAAAGTGCTTTGCAAACTGGGGCTGTTGAAAAGTCACTGATTATTTTTCCAGGGGGCAAAGCTGAAGAACTGAGTTTGCTTTGGTTCTTGGCCTGCCAAGAAGTTCATAGCACTTAGGATCATAGGTCTCGAGATATATAGCTGTTCAGTTCAGAGGCCATCAGAGGCCTTTTCTGTCATAGGTGAGGAGACTGAGGCCCAGGGAAGTGAAATGAGTTGCCCAAAGTCATATAGCTTAGAAGCATTAAAGGCAGGATTTGAACCCAGCTCCTCTGAATCCTAAACCAGTGCATCTTCTCCTGGATGAAACCACTCTCTTCAGGTTGCTTCACCAGGAAATAGCAAGTCTGCTTCTGTCACTTTTAGAAGAGTTCAAGAATCCCAGCGGTGTATGGATAAGAAGGTTATTCAGATAAAAATCTAGGCTACAAACCCAGGGAGGGATGTCTGCTCTGCTGGTCCCCTCTGCCACCTGCAGGGTTACTTTACAGATAACACAACAGAACGCTATCACACCTTCGCCCACCTAGCCAAGGCAGTTAGCGTGATTCTGATTTGGGGTTGGCCATGGACAGAGGGCAGACAGTTCCACGAAGGCGAGGTAGAGGTGAAAAGGTGAGCTGGATGGCAAGTGTGATCCTGAGGGCAAAGTGGGGTGGCCTAGTTTTCCCCACCCCAACCTCCACAGGGGTGAGAGCCAGAAGAATCCAACTGTCTTTGTGTGAGGGTAGCTTGGGCTGCTCGGTGACTTAGGCCAGCAAGGACCATGAGTAAGGCCACCCTTAATTTTCCCTCTGTTCATTATTTCCTATTTATCCTGAATATAGCTTGCATTGTATATATTCGTTTGTATGTTACCTCTCCCATTAGATCACGAGCTCCTTGAGGGTACGGGCTATATTTTGCCTATTTTTGCATCTCCAGAGCTTAGCACAGTGCCTGGCACATAGTAGGTCCTTAATAAATGTTTATTGATTAATTGATTGTTTAAGATGTGATGGTAGTGGGCACTATGAGAAGAACTTCCCACAAATGAACGTGCCTCTTGCTATGTGGACACCCTGGAAGAAAGTCCCGTTTGTCCCGTAGTGCTTATGGCCCTTCATGCAGCTAGCCCTAGAAGTGGATCATAGAGACCCTATTGGTATCTAGCTCTCACTACCTCTCTTCATTAAACAGGTCACCCCCAACCTCAGCATGGTCTGTAGAAGACGATGCCATCTGTCATTCCAGCCTCTTCCTCCCAAACAGAACCATGTCAGGTGTCATAAAGGATGTGACTACACAGTATATAGGAAAACATGTGAGAGACAGTACAATTGCAAATAATCACTCAATTCTGGTCTTCTACATATCCTTCCTCCCTGTCCTCCAAGGAACTAGGCTGAGGTTTCTTGAAGTTTCTGGCTAATCATTCACTTTCAATGTTAGTTCCAGCCAAGTACAGTGAAAGACATGTTGGTTTAGGACCCGGGTTCAAATCCCAGCTCCATTATTTACTGCCAGTGTGACCCTGGGGGTGGCCACTTCCCCTCTCCCAGCTTCAGTTTCCTGATCTACAAATGAGGGAGCCGGGCCCGATTGGCTCTGAGGTTTTGGCTAGTTCAGTATTTATGGTCCTGGGTTCTCAGTTTTGAGCCAATAGATCTGGTTTAGAAAAACTACAAGTTCAAAGACCATCCACTCCTAGATCTAGAATCTGAGGGGGCTTCAGAGGCCTTTGAATCCCATCCCCTTGTTTTACAGATTTTACAAACGGAGCTGCGTTTGGACGTGTTGGACTTCACTCCTCGAAATTAAGCTTTACCTTTTTGAGGGTCCTGTAAATGGACAACAGGAGTGGAAAACAGTAAGAGAAATGATGTAATTCTTGATTATTCTCTCCATTTCACTGGAGCAAGTCACTCAGGAGGCAGGGTCCGAGCCTCCAGAGTTACTTTGTAAGCACAGCCCCCAGCTCCCCCTTTCGCTCGGCTCTAAAACACTGCTCCCAATCCCTCTGCGGCTCTGCTGTGCTCTGGGAGAGAGCTAGCCAAATAGGATGGCTTAGCTCGGTGATAGGAATTGACCGTAACTCAGCAGGGTGCTTCCTTCCCCTTCTCTGGGAGGCAGGAACATGTATTAGCAGCCTCAAGGGCATAAAAGGAATTGAAAGAATGAAATAATCTTTCAAGAGTCTCTTGTTCTATGAAAAGTAAGGATGGGCAGGAGAGGCCTTTTCAGCACTTGGCACATTCAATTTTCTCAGATGCCTCCTTGAAATGCTGCCCAGTTTCCAATGGAGGGAAGCCACATGAAGGGGGTGACCTGACTGAGGACCCTCAGGATGAGAATGTGGAACCTCTTTCTCCACAGGGATCTCAACCTAAGGGTCATTGTAAGGAGCTCCTGGTAAAACAAAAGAGAGAGGCAGCCTTGAGTGGGGATATAGCTGTGGATTCTTTCTCTACTGTGGATAGGAAGAGCCATTTCATTCATTCACAATGCCTGCTTTGCATACCATTATTATACACAGTAGCGTATGATAAAAAGCTTCAAAGTCACCTCGAATGCCTCTTCCTTTCTAGCAGTGAGTATGGTGGCTAGAGAGTGGGACTTGGGGGCAAGAGGGCCTGAGTATAAGTCACACTTTTTAAAAAAATTACTAGCTGTGTGA
>NW_020954595.1:6876734-6992779 GCF_900497805.2 Vombatus ursinus | reverse complement strand
TTAAGGCAATTGCTTCACTTTACAGATTGAGGCCCAGAGAGGTAAAGTGATTTGTCAAGGTCACAAAGCTGTCAATTGTGCCAGGATTGGGTCCAAGTTCTCATGCTTCCAAGTTCAGCCCTCCTTCCACTGCCTTCCCCAGCACCCTCTTGGAGACAGCAGTTTCTTCATGTGGAAAGAGATGACAACAATAATTGCTACCACCTGTCTCTCTGAATCCTTGGTTACCCTCACAGCTCAGCCTGAAACCACCTGCTGCATCATCCTCTGTTTGGTCCATGAGCCCCAGCACCCAACACTGTACCAGGCATACAGTAAACACTTAATAAATGCTCAGTGATTGGTAAGAATCTCTACCACTGGGTTGTTAGGAGGCTCAAATGACATGACAAACAGAAAAGTGTTTAACAAACCTGGAAGCCCTAGAGAAAAGTCAGGTGCTGTTACCATTACTAAAGTTCATCTTGATTATTATCCTGTGTTGGGCAGAGAGGATGGATCTGGACAAACCAATAGTTTACTGAGTTTTTATCTAAAAACAAGCAAAAAATGCTGCGTTTCTATAGCTCTTTAAGGTTTGCAAGGCATTATATATATGTATATGTACATACATATGTGTATGTATATATATGCATATATATTCTACTAGGAGCTCACTGGAGCCCTATAAGGTAAGTATCATAGGTATTATGATCACCTCCATCTTACTGATGAAGAAATTAAGGCTCAGGTTTAGGGACTTGTCCATGGTAACACAGCCAGTATATGTAAGAGGCAGAATTTGAACTCAGTTCTTCCTGACTCCAAGTCCAGTGCTCTATCTGTGCCAACATGCTACCTCCAAGAAAGAAAGGTGGTCCAAATAAGACATGCTTCCTATTGTTAGATTTCACATCATTTTTGTTAACATAAAAATGCAGCATGAAAATGGAGACTGAATGAAGTGATCACCAAGGTGTCCACTGACATGGATTTCATTTCCTATCCAAACCAATTGCTTTCACTGTCTTTCAGACTTGAATCTTTCTGCTGAAAGTCTGCATAATGTAATGCAGCTCCACCAGCATGCCTCGCTTGTAACACTGGAGGCACCTTTTAAAGGACATCCGATGCAGGATCACACAGGAAGTCTTCCAAAATAGCTTGGGAAGATTTGCATTTTGCAAGGGCAGAAACATATTTAGACATGGAGGTGACATAGTTCCAGGGAGAGAAGTGGGCCATCTTTCTGAACGACACTGGGCGTGTTGTCTACTGACTCATGGGAATGACTGGCAGAGACTTCTCCACATGCCTGTACAGGAATTCTCACTGTTCCTTCAGCCTCCTCCGGGGTCATGTTTAACATGATCCTTCTGGTACAAGACATTACTCTGGGCACTCCAACACCTCAGAGCCTGGGAAAAGGGAGAGGGCTAAAGCATCACAGATACTAAAAGGGGCTCCAAATTGACCTTAATGGCTCAAAGTGTATGTATGAGTGGATGTGTGTATATGTGTATGCATGTATGCAGACAGTATGTATCTGCTTACTTACTCATACTCTTAAGTCTGCATATAAATGTATACTATATACACAAATATTATATACATATGCATACCTGGATATATACAATGAATACACATTATGAACATATATACAAATGTAATATAAACCTAGGGATCGAACACATGCAGGACACACATAACACACACATGTGCACACATAGTACATACAAACAGATGTGCATATGTATATATGCATACATAGATACATTTATATATGGAGAGGCAGGTATGGATGGGAGGAAGAGAGACAGCATGGAGTAGTGGACAGAGAGCTAGCCTCAGAGTCAGGATGCCCTGGTTCAAGCCCCGAGACTGGCTCCATGACCCTGTCAGGGCTCTGGGCAAGTTGAAAATGCCAACCTGCATTGAAAGCAGTCTCCTCCTCTGAGAGTTCACTTTGCTAGTGAAATCACATCTAGTCCCTATCCCTATGTATGTGTATGTATGTATATATATGCACGTGTAACATATGCACACATACAGGGACAGCTAGATGGCGCAGTAGATAGATTGTCAGCCTTGGAGTCAGGAGGACTTGAGTTCAAATCTGGTCTCAGACATTTACTAGCCGTATGGCCCTGGGCAAGTCATTTCACCCAGTTTGCCTCAATTTCCTCATCTGTCAAATGAGCCAGAGAAAGAAATGGCAAACCACTCCAGTGTCTCTGTCAAGAAAACCTCAAATGGGGTCACAGAGAGTTAGACACAACTGAAATTACTCAACAACCACAACAACATAGGCACACACACACATATACAATATATATCTATTATGTGTATGTATAAATATTGGGGTCTTTGATTTAATGAAAATGCATTTATAGATACCACTTACAGCAATACTGGTTAGCTCCTGCTCTGGCACTTTGTGTCTGCAGATTTACCTGGGGCACTGAGAGATGAAGGGACTTGTCCAGGGTCATATTTAGCCAGAAAAGTGTCAGAATTGGATACCACGTCATCCTGACTCTGAAGCTACCTCCCTCTCTAACACATTGTACTTTCTGAATGTCTCTCTCTATTGTCTCTCTATATTTATAAGTATTGGATTAGATGCTCAATTGTTTTAATGTCTATTATCCATATAAAATATTATTTTATCAAGACCCTTTTCATTCCAGTTCAAAGTAGAAATTCAAATTCAGAAGGACTCTCCAGCCATAAATTCCAAATCAGTGAATCAATCAGGCATTCCATTTCCATCTTGAACCTGCCCTTGTAGATAGGTGGCTTGTTGATTTTGCCTTTGCAACATCACTCAAATACACCCCCATTCTCTGCTCTGATGCTGTCCTCCCTGGTGCAGACCCTCATCACCTCACAACTGGCCTACTGCCATAGCTGCAGGTGGGTCACTGCTTCAAGTCTCTTCGCATTCCAGTCCATCCTCCATTCAGCTGCCAAAGTGATTTTTTTGTTTTCTTTTTTCTTTCCTTTTTTTTTCTCTTTTTGATGAGGCGATCAGGGTTAAGTGACTTGCTCAAGGTCACGTAGCTAGTAAGTGTTAAGTGCTTGAGGCTGGATTTGAACTCAGGTCTTCCTGACTCCAAGGCCAGAGCTCTATTCACTGCAACACCTAGCTCCCCCTAAAAGTGATTTTCTTAAAGCACAGGTCCAATCATGTCACACTCTAATCAGTAAACTCTAGTGCCTCTCTATAGCCTTCAGAAGTAAATGCAAAAGGCTTTGTTTGGCATTCAAAGCCCTTCATAACCTCCCTCCTCCCTACCTCTCCAGTCTTCTTACACTTTACTCCCTGACATGTACTCTTCTATCCAGTGACACCGAACAAGACAATCCATCCCTCGGCTCTGGGCGTCTCTCTGGCTGTCCCCCCTGCCTGGGACACTCTCCCTCCTCCACTCAGCCTACTGATCTCCTCGGCTGACTTTAAATCTCAACTAAAACCCCACCTTCTGCAGGAAACCTTCCCTAACCCTCTTAATTCCAAGCCTCTCTTCTGCTAATTCTTTCTTGTTTATCCTGTCTACAGCTTGCATCTCATGTGTTTGCTTGTTGTCTTCTCCATTAGAATCAAAGTCCTCGAGGGCAAAGCCAGCATTTTGTATCCTTTTTGTATCCTTAGCACTTAGCAGAGTGCCTGGCACATAGTGGGTGCTTAATAAATGTTTATTGATTCTGCGCATTCTCTAAATCTGCTTCATTAGTGTTTTCACAACTTACTAGACATTGTGGGGAAAGCCTACAGACCACACAACTTGGCAGATATTTACCAAGTACCCACTATGTGCAAGACCTATGCTGGCCATAGACGATAGCAAGAGGAAATACTGCCTCGTCCCTTCCACACAGGACTCACAAGGGACTGAAGATGGAGGGCAAAGACACGGCAGATATACTCTACAAAAACTACATGGGAAAATGTCATCAAGACAACAGGAAACTATGACCAATTTCCCTAAGGAAATAGAAAAGAGGAGAGAGCCTTGTAGGTAGGAAATAATCAGGGCAGGCTTCATGAAGGAGGTAGCTTCTAAATTGGTCCTTGCAGGATGAGAAAGATTTCTTTAAGAAGACAAGAATCATTTCTAGGTCGGGGAGCAGCCCATAGGAATTGAATTCAATTAAAATGAACAAACACTGTTTAAATATCTCCTTGCTGGATGCGTTGTGCTGGGGACCAGGGGTACAAAGATGAATATAAACGACAAAAAAAGGGAAACAGTCCTTGTTCTCAAGGAAGTCAGAAGAAACCCGACAACGCAGGACAGGCCTGAGAAGGGGCTCCTGGCCTAGTGGACAGCATGCTAGAGACTCCAAGTCAAGGAGACCTGATCGGAATCCTATCCTAGGCACTTACCAGTTTTGTGACCCTGACTAAGTCCCTTTACCTCTCTCAGGCTCAGTTTTCTCATCTGTAAAATGGGGATAATAATAGCACTTTCTCCCAGGGCTGTTGTGACAATCAAATTAAAAAAAAAAACAAGCAAACCTCATAAAGCACTTTGCAAACTGCAAAATGCTGAATAAATGCTATTTTGTCATCATCATCATTATCAACATTACTAATGTTACTAATCCAATTTATTTTTTCCTTTACTAGGTTTATTTGGGAAAGTGCTTGGGATTCCAACTCTTTATGATCTCCTTGCTCTCTATTATTCTGGAAAACTGAGGTTTGGTGTATACATATATGTGTATATGTATGTGTCTATATAATATGAATATATATGTATATGTATATAGTGCAGATATTTAAAAAGTTCGCCAATATTGTCGCATTGATTCTCTCCTCATTCTTGAGAGTTTAGGGCTGGGAATGACTTTTCACATTTCATAAAACGGTGAAAGGAAAGAAGGCCAAACCATCCCATTGCAGAGATAACAAAAGACCAAGGCAGGCTCAGCTTTGAAAAGCGTCACCCATTGAGCCTCCTGACAAAGGGCAGGGGGCTCATTAGACTGGATGAGATTGCCGGCACAGAGGAAAAGAGCTCTCTGGGGCCTGCCAGTATCTGCTTGGCTGCCTTGTACTCTTATATGTGGGTGAGTGTGGAACATTTTAATTTAGTATGGGCAGAATGCAAGCTCCATAAGGCAGTCATTTCCCTTTTGTCTTTGTATCACCAGTACCAAACATGGGACCTTAATAAAGGTCCACAAGAGCTTAATAAAGCTTGCTGATTGCTTTTGAAAGAAGTGCTTTCTTTCCTTTCTCCTTAGAAAAGTACCCAGGATTCACTGAAAAGGAAGTTTAGGAAAAGAGAAAGTGCTGGCATTAGAGCCAGAGACTCTTGTTTCAAGGGCCGGCTCTGGGAATTTGGACATGAGTTCACCTTTCTGGGCCTCTGTTTGCTCATCTGTAAAGTGAGAGGATTGGACTAGCTGGCATCTGTCATGGCCTTTCCAGCTTGAAACCTACACACCTATGTGAAAGGGGAAGGTGTTAAACATCCAGTCCCCTTCCAAAGACATCTGTGAAATCACAGATATTGTGGACTCGCAAAGCAACGGAAGGCATTGTCCTGCCTTTCAGAGCACTGGCTTGTGTCTAATTGGAGGGATATCTAAGAAGAAGCTGGCACTGGGCATCTCGGGGATATCAAACTTGGCTCAAGTTTGCAAGTATCAAACTGGTTCAGCCAGTTTGGGGCTCCAGTGACATGGGCGAGATCAGATTTTCATGCTTGGTTTAATTCATCTCCTCTGCTAGCACTCTGTCTGGTTCAGTTTAATGAAAGCCAAGTGACAAGGCCATGGGTGCTGCTCTCCTTAGATCAGATGTAGGGTACAGATTGCTAGGACTCCTGGGATGAGGTTCTCCTGAGAACTTGCCTACTCTGATTTATTTACCCCATGACTCCTACCAGCTGCTCTTATCTGTTGTAAGTTTTAAAACTCCCTGAATGTTCAACGTCATTTTTGTTCCCAAGCTTCATCCTGGAGTTGCCAAAAAGGCTTACAAGTCATACATCCTTCATTTTGGTATCCTAGGATGAGGAAACAGCATATATTGGACCAATCTTACCAATGGAGAAGCTCAGATTCATGGACTAGCAGAGGTTCACCAGACCCAGCGATTCATTCCATGCCCTTGACAGAAAACCATCATACTCCCTCTTCCCAAACCTCCTCTATTCTGTCCTTATATTTTGAGATTTACGAATCCTGAGCAAAATGACTCTAGTCTGTACCCTTGCAAGAGTTGCTATCCCAAGGCAGATTCCCCAGTAACAGATAAAAGTGATTTTAATAGCACAACAAAAATGTTAGCAATGAAAATGTGTCCACCCATGTTCCACAGTAAATGTTATGACTTTGCCCATAAATTCAGAAGGGAATTTGCTCTGCTGGTACTCTCCTTTTTTTTCTTTTTTCCAATCTCTTTGTCCTCACAGATTCCCCCAATGACATAACGAATTTGTTGCATGGGAAACCTGGTCATTTTGTATTGATATTTGCATGAATCTTTCTATTAATTTAATTAATTTTAAAGATTTTTACATAGAATAAAATAAAAAAGGAAGACAGCATGATGACATATTAGAGTAATTCATTGAGTAAATAACAAAATTCCAACTAGAGAAAATGGATGTTGTTAGAAAGGATCGTGAAAAGAACTCATAAGAAGCAAGAAACTCCAAGTGATGCTGTGCATTGGCGCTACAACCTCAGTCCTCAAACGATGCCAAGGGGCACCACAGCAAACTTGCAGATACACTGTAGGATGTTTCAAAATTTCAAACTATTTACCCAATGAACAGACCTGTTAGGCATTTATTTAGGCTGAGGGACTGAAACATGAAGGGCGTCTCAAACCAAGAAAATTTGGCAACTTTGGTGCTAGAGGGTAAGGGGAACCTCAGTGCATGTTCTTAGCTTGATGGGGAGATTTTTGCCCACTGGAATGATAGCCAAGAAATCACATGATTTCAGAGTTAGAAGGAGCCTTAGTGGTCACCTAGTCAAACTCATGCAAAAACATGACTCCTTCTCAACATCATATTCCAACTGGTGGTCATCTAGTGCCTACCCTAAGCTCTCTCTCATCCCTTTGCTCCAGCCATGCCCATTCCTCTTTGGCACAGAGTATGTCTAATTGTTAGGAAGACTAGATATATATATATCTTTGAATATTCCACTCATTGCTCCTAGTTCCAACCCTATAGAAGCACAAAACAAGGCTAGTCCATCTTCTACGTGATGAGCCTTGATAGATGAAGACACACCTGCCATGCTCCCCCCTCATTGCCACACCCCAAGTCCTGTCTTCTCTAGGCTAAATACTTCTAGTCCCTTCAACTTATACCCACAGGGAACAAGGCCATGCAGGTACTGTCATCATCATGATAAGCTACGATAACAAAATTTTATGAAAAGTCTTGTCAAAATCAAGGCTAAGTCTGTACTGATCAGTCAATCAATGAACAATTTACCTACTATCTTCCAGGCACTGTGCTAAGCTCTGAGGCTACAAAGAAAGGCAAAAAGTAGCCTCTGCTGTCAAGGAATTGACTGTCTAATTGGGGAGACAATATGCAAACAACTATGTACAAACAAGCTATATTTAACATAAATTGGAAATAATCAACAGAGGGGAAGACACCAGCATTAAGGAATATCAGGAAAGACTTCTTGTAGAAGGTGGAATTTTGTCTAGGACTTGAAGGATGCCAGGGAGCCAGGGGGCAGAGAAGAGGAGGGAGAGTATTCCAGGCATGGGGAATAGCCAGTGAAAGTGTCCTAAGCTGGGATATGGAGTGTCTCATTCAAGGAACAGCAAGGAAGTCAATGTTGCTAGATTGCACAGCACTCTGTGTGTGTGTGTGTGTGTGTGTGTGTCTAATGTTTTAGAAGACTGGAAAAGTAGGAAGAAGTCTGGTAATGAAGAATTTTAAAAGCAAAACAGATGATTTCACATTTGATCTCTGATCTTGGAGTAATAGGGAGACATTTGAGTTTATTGATTGGGATGTTGGTGACATGGTCAGACCAAATCTTTAGGAAGATCAATTGGACAGCTGAGAGTGAAGGATGGATGATGGTGGGGGAAGACTTAACATCGGGGAGACCAGCAGGCTGTTCCAATAGTCCAGGTATGAGATGATAAGGGCCTGATGGCAATGTCAGAGGAGAAAAGGGCATATTAGGGGAGATTTTATGGAGGTAGAAGCAACAGGACTTGACAATATGAATCATCAGAGACAGAGTAAGGGCATAAAGGTGACACCTAGACTGTGAGCCTGGGTGACTGAGATGATTGTGATGCCCTTCACAGTAGTAGGAGAAGGTTTTTTTTGGGGGAGGGGATATTGAATTAGGTTTTGGACATTTTGAGTTTAAGATGGAATCCAGTTTGGGATGTCCAATAGGCAGTTGGACATAAAAGTCTAAAGTTAAGAAGAACGGTTAAGCATGACAAATTTGTCTCAGAATCATCTGCATAGAGATTATAGCTGAATCCACAGGCGCCAATGAGAAAGTGAAATAATCTAGAGGAGAAGAGAAGATGGCTCAGGACAGAGCGAAGCCAAACAGAAGATTCCTGACTTGTTTTTTTTTTTTTCATTTTCACCTTCCTATGGCAGTACTGCATAGTGGAGGCCTTAATGCCAGGAATCCCTAGCTTTAGATTCTGTCTCTGATACAAACTGTGTCCCTGGGGAATTCACTTAACCTCTCAGTGCTCTATGAAACTCCCTAAGACTATAAATCGCTTTGGTAGCCAGGCTCGGCATCCAGGAGTTCCCTGTTCCAGTAGAATCACTGGTCTAGTCCATATCCATTTCTTTACATGATAAATGCTTCTGTGGGTATAAAGAACTATGTAAATGTGAACTGTTACTGAAATTATCTTGTCGTAAGATTTGTCTCGTGAAATATCAGGGGTGGGCTTACCTCCCTAAGACAAGTCATCAAGGATGAAGAGTCTTAAAAATTTAAGTAAGAGACTCTTCCACAACAAGACAATTGGACACAATCTACCCACCTGAAATCTAATCACCTTGTAGCTCAGGCAGACTCATGGAACAAGAGATAGAGACAGAAGCCAAGAAAATGAAGAAAAAAAAATAAAGACCCTTGTAAGGGTGGTGGTAGAACCACCCCATCCCATGTTTTAGTCTGATTCCTTAAATTAATAAGAATTATTTTCAATTCATCAATCAAAAGACTTTAAAATAAATTCAAAATTAAATGTAACAAAAAGACTGTAGACTCATTGTGAAAAGTTTTTGAAAGCAATTTAATGAACCAAAAAGTCACCATATAAGAGATATATTCCAATTGACTATGAGATCTTGCTCTGCCCTCTGGAACCACTATAGAAGCACCGAGTCAGCTAGAATGAGAGATTATTCCAGAAACTGGAGCAAGCATGGCTTTTCAACATATCACTGAGGAGTAACTTAGTAAGGGAAAGAACTGCTTCAGTTTCGGTTAGGCTCCTCCCTTCCCTACCCCACTGACTGTAAGAAGACCATCCGACTTGGATGGGTCCAGAGGGTGTTCGACTTTTGACTTTCCCCAGTGATGGCCTACATGGCATTTCTTGAGTACTCCAAAATCTGGTGTAAAGGACTCCAGCAATGAGGAGCTTTTAGTTACCTCCCTAAGTTACCTCCCTTTGAAACATGTGCTTTCTAAGTTTGAGCCCACTTTCCCTTGGACTCTGAATGTACTTGTGGGAGACTATGTCACAAATATTTAGGGGGGTGGTTTATACCAACTGTTCTGTACCACCTTAGTAAATATCCCTTTAAAACAACTACTTAAGGCTGGATGACTAAATTGATTCTCAATAGATGGTCTAGAGGACAGGGAACACTGTTTGTGGCTTGAGCCAATGGCATTAAAGAATTACCCTTGACCTTTAAGAGGAACTTCTAGAATTCTGAGGGGAAGATTTGGTCATGTTATAGGGACCCAACCTATCATTGAGAGTGGAAATAGGATTTGGTATAAGGATCCTCAGAGCTTACATGTACTACACACTAATAACTTATCAGGATGAAAACTCATTCATGAAAGTCTCTGGAATTTCTTGCAGGTCAGATAGTCACTTAGCCATCTGAAGCTCCTTCAAATGCCTAGGACAGTTTGAAATCAAAGGACATTAAGTAATGGCACATTTAAGGAAAATTACTTACTTGAGGCGATCTTAATTTACCAATTAATGCAATATATAGTGCTTGCCTGCCAACAGATGGTCAGTGCATAAATGTAATTTAAAATTATCTTTTATAGCCCCCAAAAGTAAATTAAAATAGCACTGACATCTTTTTTATTTAAAAAAATCCTTCTTTTTGAACTCACCATCTTAATTTTGCTTTTGTTGACCATGCCAGATGCTTTTGTAGTATGCTGGTAGGACTTCCATATGCGCTTTTTCTGGGAAACGAATGACTGAGAAGGGGAAAGTGGGGGTGAATAAAGTTTCTCATTTACCTGTCTGCTGCCTGTGAGTGACCATTAGACCTTATTCTTGACAAATTTAGAAAAACTAAAACATAACAAGGCACTCAAATATAACCATACAAGCTTTCGTACACTTGCTTAATGTTTTCTTAAATTTTTGTAAATGGAATGAAATTCATTCAACCCAGTTTTCCCATCCAGAAAGACTATATTTTTGGGTGTGTGTCTAGTATTGAGATCTGAATGGTTTCCCAGAATTCTTCTTTGTGAACCTTTATAGAAGAGCTCACCATGGTGCTAAGGATCCTGGGTTGTCCTAGATACCAGACATTTTGGTTTGAAGTCTGAACCATCACCTGCCTGCTACCTCAGTGCAGGATGATTCCAGTTTTTTGTTAAGGGATCACACAGCCCAGAAAGTATAATTCTTCCAACCCTTATCCCCACCTCCACCTGCAGAACCCTCTTTGAAGTTTTCTGGGGCCTTGTGCACTCAGAGCCAAGAAACGCAAGGAGAGAATTCAGCTTTGCATGTGCATAACACAAGATGATACACACAGGGGCACCTTATCTATAGAGAAAGACCTGAAAGGCAAAGTCTCATTCCTTGACAGTGTCTTAAGACTACAGGTACCATAGCAATGTAAAACCACCGAGTTTTTCAGTGGATACTAATCAGGCTACATGTTTTTTTCCCCAACTTGTTTTTACAGGGTAGTGGGGTAAAAGGTTTGGCTGTGCAAAAAAAAAAAAAAAAAAAATAGGAGAGAAGAGGGAAAGAGTGACTTGAGAATTTTTTTTGTCCTTGTCGGTAATTAAAACAGTAACCTTAAAGGGCCTCAATGACTTCTTTTGTTTTTGATATCTTTTGGGTTCTTAATCTCCAGGAAAATTAAAAATGAAAAGTGTGATTAGCATTGACATAACATTTTAAGACTGGGCAAGATTGACTAAAATGATAGAAGGGGAATGTGAAAAATGTTAGAGGGGATATAGAAAAATTGGGACACTGATTCATTGTTTGTGGAGCTGTGAACTAAGCCAACCATTTTGGAGAGCAATCTGGAATTTTGCCCAAAGAGTTATTAAACTTCCTATACCCTTTGACCCAGCAATACCACTATTTGGTCTATTTCTGAAGATAATTAGGGAAAAAGGAAAAGAACCTACACATTCTAAAATGTTTATTGCAGCTCTTTTTGTGGTGGCAAAGAATTGGAAACTGAAGGAATGCTTATCAATTGGGGAATAGCTGAATAAGTTGAGGTATATAATTGTGATGGAACACCACTGTGCTATAAGAAACTATGTGCTCAATGATTTTAGAAAAACATGGAAAGACATGAAATAATGAAGAGTGAAATGAGCAGAACCAAGAGAACATTTTATACAGTAACAGCAATATTGTTTTAAGAACAACTTTGAATGAATGTTATTTTTTTAGTTTTAAATATTCATTTTTATAAGATTTTGAGTTTCAAATTTTTTCCCTCCCTCCCTTCCACCCCCCCCCCCATGAAGGCATGCAATCTGATATAGGCTACACATGTACAGTCCTATTAGGCATATTTCTACATTAGTCACATTGTGAAGGAAGAATCAGAACAAAAAGAAAAAACCATGAGGACTGTATTATGAATAAGTTATTTTAACTATTATAAATACCCAAATTAACTCTAAAGGACATATGAAGAAAGATGCTATCTGCATCCAGATAAAGAAATGATAAAAAGAAGTATGTACAGAATAATTTTACATATATACATATATATTTATTTGTGTCTAATGGTAAGCATCTCTAGGGTGGGGGAGATAGGAAGAAAAAAAGAAATTTACATGATAATTTTATTGTATATTTGAAAGGAATAGCAGGTTGTGCATAGTAGATTTGCAGTTCCATGTAAAATCATCTTTTTTATTGTATTATGTTATGGAAATGCTTGTTTTATTCTATAAAATAGAGACAAAATTTAATAATGATTAAAAAAAAGACTGGGCCAGCCATCTCAGAAATAGAGCTTGGTGTGTTTGCCAGGGGGCGGGGGTGTGAGTAAAGCAGACAGGCCAGGCATCCATACATGGAGACCCCAAACTACCCAATGAAATCATGCAGGAACTCAGCCAACATCCGGTTCTTGGCTTGAGCTGTGCCTATTTGGCTGCTACTTTTGGTGTGAGATCTTGTCCATAAGCCCACATGTGTTTATGCCTCTGTGTATCTCATAAAATCACCAAAGAAGCAGCATGGCATAGTGGATAGAGAGCTGCCCTCACTGTTGGGCACATCTTTTCTCACATATACTGGCTGTGTGACTGTGGGTGAGTCACTGAACCTCTTAGTGCCTCAGGCAGCTCTTTAAGACTATGAGATGCAGAGTAGGTTTTGATCTACATTAGAAGAATTTCCTCACTGAGAGTTTCCTATATGAAAATCCCCGGACCAGACAAAAAATAGAAATAATGAAATACATATATTCATATAGGAATGGGTAGCATGTGGGGGAGGAAATAGATGGGCTTGTTATATAGTGAGAGTGAGGGATGACCAGTGGGCAGCCTATGGCCTCCATAGACATACTATCAGTGCCAAGAATTTTAGAGGAAGATAGCTCACATATTGAGTAGACCTCTAGTGGTGAGATTATGGCCTAACCTGGATGAGCTTTCCACAGGAGAAGCAGGCATAGAGAGAAGAATGCAATCTGCATTGCTGAAGAGAGTAACCAGATCAATAAAATCAAAGATCCATCACAAAGACACACCTACATGAACGAGCATATGTTTCCCCATAACTTTTTCTATACTTTGGGTCTCAAACATAGATGAGTGGTTTCCTTTTTTCTTTTTTTTCTTTTTCTTTTTTGGTGAGGCAATCAGGGTTAAGTGACTTGCCCAGGGTCACACAGCTAGTAAGTGTCAAGTGTCTGAGGTCAGATTTGAACTCACGTCTTCCTGACTCCAAGGCCAGAGCGCTATCTAGTGCGCCACCTAGCTGCCCCTCAGATGAGTGGTTTTCACTGAGCCCAATCAGGATAGGGACTGAATCTGTAATTCCATTGGATCAGGGAACTTCCAGGTGAAGACGCTTTCTCTACCAATGGAGGATAATATCTTCTCTGAAACACTGCACTTTGAGATGGCTCTGATTGTTTTGCTTGGCGATCTCCAGTGATGGGAGCCCACTCTTGGCAGAGGCATCTCATTCTGCTTTGAGATGACTCTCATCATTAGAAGGTTTTCCTGACTCCGAGCCTACCTTGACTTCTCTGCAATCTTTATCCAGTTCTCCTGGTCTTGCCCTTTGGAGCCAAGCAGAAGAATGCCCCTCTGCCACCCACGCAGAAGCTCTTCAGACACGAGAGGAGAGATAGCGTGTCTCCTTACGCCTACTCTCTTCCCAATGGTTACAGACATTTAGTATCTTATTCTAACAATGAAGGTCATCTTATCAAAGAAGTTTAGGGCCATGTTTACCTTTGTTTTTTTCTTCTAGAAACATGCCATGAAAATCACACATGTACCGATTCAGTGGCTCACACTCTAAGATTTTTAGTACATGGAAGCAAATTCACTCCCAGGTACCCATTTCCAGAAGTGTATCATTTGTTATTTTAACCCAACTCCTTTTTTTTCCATGATACATGTCAGAATCATTTACTCTCATTTCTAAGTTCAATAGCAGGAAAGGAGAAAAAAGACAATATAGTGGTTTCCAAGAGTAATTGAGAGGGTGTTGGGAAGGTCCTCAAAATATTGAAACCAGGAAGTAGAAACATTCTGGTGATGAGCTATCTGAGCAGAAAGGCAGCATCCTGCGGATGGAGGAGACTGGAACCAAGAAGAGCCTGGTTCAAATCCTGTTGCAAAAGAAACAATGAGTCCAGAGGGAGGATTGAATCCCTGCCTTTGAGTCTCTGCTTTGTCATTTTCTGCTTTGAGACCTTGGGCAAGTTAGACAACTTTTTAAAGCTTTAGGCAATTCTCAAAGATTTACCTGATCCATTTTAAGTATTGTGGTGCAATGAGGTTTTCACAGTTAGGTGGTATAGTAGATAGAGTGCTGGGCCTGATGTGAGGAATTTTAAGCTTCTTGAGTTCAAATCTGGCCTCAGACTCTTATTAGCTTTGTGACCCTGGGCAAGTCACTTAACCCTGGTTTCCTCAGTTCCTCATCTGTAAAATGAGCTGGAGAAGGAAATGGCAGACCACTCCAGTATCTTTGCCAAGGAAACCCCATATGGGGTCACAGAGTCAGACAGGATCGAAAAATGACTGAACAAAAGAACTGAGTTTTATGTACCATCTGGGGATAGTTCCAAGTCTTTCTGATTTTTGATGAGAAACTTTTTTTTGGTTTGGTTGTGTACAACTCTTGGTGACCTCTTTTGGGGTTTTCATGGCAAAGATCCTGGAGTGGTTTGCTATTTCCTTCTCCAGCTCATTTTACAGATAAGGAAACTGAGGCAAATAGGTTTGAGTGATTTGCTCAGCACCATGCATAGTATTTGAGATCAGATTTGATCTCAGGAAGATAAATCTTCTTGACTTCAAGCCTAGTGCTCTATCCACTGCACCACCTAGCTGTCCCATGATAAGACCCTAGTTAGGTCTGATTCTGGCTGCTTAACTGGGCAGTCCTGAGTGATGACAAAGCACCCTTAGCTCCTAGCTGGGGGCATGGAGGGCTATAGTTGCCCTGTGGCAGAAAGTTGGTCCAGAAAGAAGCTGCCTGAGGCAAGGAGCCTGGGGCTAAGCTAATAAAGCTATGCCCTGGTAATTTTTCTCCTCTCCCGGTGAGAATCCTCCAAAGTCTTTCCTACCTGAGAGACTTTGTCAACAGCAAAGGACCTTTTGGAGCTGATTGAGCACACACACACACACACACACACACACACACACACACACACACACAGAGCAGAACTTGATGAAGATGAGGCCTGTGGATGATTATATTGGATGGGAATGCTCTCGGAGTAATTCTGCATTTTTAATTTTCATGCTTTTAACATTTTAATATTTTGTTAAAGGAAATACTGAGGCAGCTATCATCAACATAAATACTGAAGTAGCACAATGGATAGAGTTCTGGGCCTGGGGTTAGAAAGACCTAAGTTCAAATATGACCTCTGACACTTACTAGCTGCATGACCCTGGGCAAGTCACTTAACCCCATTTGCCTCAATTTCCTCATCTGTAAAATGAGCTGGAGAAGGAAATGGCAAACCACTCCAGTAGCTTTGCCAAGAAAACCCCAAAGTGGGGTTACCAAGAATCAGACACGACTGAAAAATGACTGACTACCAACATACATATTATCTCATTTGAATCTGACAACGATAGGTGCTATTATTATCTCCGTTTTACAGATGAGAAAACTGAGATGTAGAGAGAATAAATTATTTGTCCAAGATCACAGCTAGTCAAAGTCTGAGCCAAGCTTCGAATTCAGATTTTACTGTCCTTGGGCTTCAGTTTCCTCATCTGTGAAAGTAAGTCAGTCAGTTGTAAACCTATGTGCCAGGCTAGATGACCTCTGGGCTGCCTACTGACTCCAGGGCTATGGTCGTTTGAAACTATGACTCCACGAACAGCACTCTTTCCCCGATGCTACCTATAGTACAGTTTGGTAGATGTGAATTAATTGAATGACCCAACCCAAAGAATAGTCATTACTGATTCAACACCAATTGGGAAATCAGGCTTTAGGAGATAACTCCAGAGATCTGTGTTTAGTCCTGTGTTATTTAATATATCCATGCCTTTATCTATGACTTGGATAAAGGTGTAGCTTGTAGGCTGACCAGCTAATGCCAAGCTGGCAGGGCAGCCAGAGTTACAAGAATAACAGACACTCAACCTTCCTAGATCTGGAGAGGCTAGAACACCGGATCTGGTTTCAGAACATAGGACTAAATCTAGTGAGATAAAATTCAGCCAGAATAAATTTAATGTCTTCTGCTCAGGTTCAAGAAATTAACTTCACAAACACTAGCTCAGTAAGATGTGGACAAGGCACCATTCATCTCTAAAAGATCTGGGCGTTTCTAACAGACTACAAACACAGATCACATCAATAGTATGACATGATGGCCCAAGGAGCTAATATTTGTATTATACAGAATTATATTTATTATGTATTACCTTCTATTATGTTATGTTATATTGCATTATAAATATTTATACTATGTTAAGACAGACACGTTGTCCAGGTCTAGGGGTGCATTGGATCCATTGTCCTCTGCTCCAGTCAGAACGTATCTTATATGTATGTTCAGTTCTGCGAGCGACATTTTAGGAAGCACATTGACAAGGGTGAAGAGAAAGCCAGCCATCTGGTGGAGGGAGCTACGACGGCATCTTCAAAAATTTGAGGGGTTATTAGGAAGATGGTATTAAATGTGTTTCCATTGACTCCAGAGAATTAAGAGCAGCGGTAGACATTTCAGGAAGACAGATGGGTCAAAGGGGAGAAAAGAGTTCCTAACCATGAGAGCTATTCCAAAGTGAACTGGGTCTTGCCTTGGGCAGTAGCATGTTCCTCCTCACTGGAAGTCTTCAAGCAAAGGCTGGCTGACTCTTTGTCAGCTATGTTAGAGGCAGCCAGGTGGGACAGTGAGGAAGTCTGGAGTCAGGAAGACCTGAGTTCATGTCCAGCCTCAGATACTTCTTAGTTGTGTGATCTTAGGCTAGTCACTTAAACCTCTCATGACCTCAGTTTCATCAACTATTAAATGGGGATAATAATTTTCAGGGTTCTTGAGAGGATCTGGTGAGATGATATTTGTAAAATGATTAGCACAATGTCTGGCAGTATTAGGTGTTTAGTAAATGCTTATTCCCATTCCTTTCTCTTGTAGAGGGAATTCCTATGTAGGGCAGAGTAGATGGTCTCTGAAGGTCTTTTCAGCTCTGATGTTCTGTGATTTTTCATCTGAGATAAGAGTTCTTGTCCATATTAGCTGAACTAACCCAATGAGTTCTCCATCTAATTACATGCCATAATTTGGGCAATATGTGTTCTTTGTCAACTCTGCTTTTCCTGTATAAATGGAAGGGGAATCTCTTTGGACTGACCATGAATGAGAAGGACTTGTAGCATTTCAAGGCTAGATGTAGTCAGTACAATATCAGCCTTGCATAGAAGAACTTCTCCATTAATAGTGAATTCCTTTTTCCTTTGGAGCTTTCTTTCTTTCTGGCTGGGCAACGGGGTTAAGTGACTTGCCCAGGGCCACCCAGCTAGTAAATGTTATGTGTCTGAGGCCAGATTTGAACTCAGGTCCTCCTGAGTCCAGGGCCAGTGCTCTATCCACTGCACCACCTAGCTGCCCCTTTGGAGCTTTCTATAGGAACCCTCCACAACACTGGGAACACTCTCGTTATGCTCGACCATCGGGAAAAGCTTCGCAAATATTTCTTGGCTGCCATCTGGAATAGGTAAACTTTTTTTCACATATCTCTGGTTGTCAACTGTGAAAAATTATAAGATCACTAACATTACTACACAGGAAACAGTGAAACTGTGAATCACGGTATCTTGATTGTTGTGATTTGTCCTTCGTTCTTGAAGAGGCCCATGACATCAGGAAGGTGATGCCATGACTTGCAAGTGAATCAGATTTAAGTAAGGGAGGGCTGTGCAAGGTCACCAGCCTCATCTTCACTTCTGGAGCCATCTGGGCCCAGTGGCCAGATATAGATGAGGATGACTGGAGATGGCCCCTGGTGTAGTGGGTGACCTTAAGCCTTTTTAAGTTAAGGAACTTATAACAGATGGGAAAATCAGTTCACTCTCCACCCAAATTTGAAATTGTGTTTACAACACCCTCAACCCACCCTCTGCTTGATGTTTTCCAGTGACAGGGTATATGCTATTCCCTCCCTCAACCCCCAATAAATCATTCCTCTTGGATGTCTCTAAGTATTAGGAAACTTTTCCTTAGGTAGACCCCAAATCTGCCTCCCCATAATCTCCACCCCCTGTTCCCACTTCTGCTCTCCAAGGCCAAGCAGCAGAAGGCTAATCCCTTTTCTGGATGGTAGCTCTTCAGATTTTTGAAGGCAGGTAGCATGTTTTCCCTAAGTTTTCTCTTTTGCAGGTTAAATATCTCCAGGTTTCCAAATGGAGCCTTTTTCTCTATGTCCTAGTTACTCCCCTATTGGCTTGTTGATATTCCTTCTAAAACTCAGAACCTAGAATTGCACATAATAATGCATATATGGTCTGTCTGTGGGGGACTACAGAAAGACTATCACCTCTCATGCTATGGAGGCTAAGTGATTTCTCCATCTTGGGCACTCAAGTAATAAGCATCAGAAGCTGTATTTGAACCAAGGTAGCCTGATATCAGGGACAGCTAGATGACTCAGTGGATAGAACACTGTGCCTGGAGTCAGGAAGATCTGAGTTCAAATCTGGCCTGAGACACTTATTAGCTGTGGGACCCTGGGCAAGTCACTTAACCCTATTTGCCTTCATCCACTGGAGAAGGAAATGGCAAGCTATTTGGGTATCTTTGTCAAGAAAACCCCATGGATAGTATGGTCCATGGGGTCATGAAGAATTGGGTATGACTGAACGACAACAGCTGAATATCATCCAGAGACAGAAATGTCTGGAGTACTTCCCACCCTACAAAATCGGTCTCAGATCCACTGAGTTCATTTGGATGGAGTTCAGCTGTGGTGCTTGGGCTGGGACTTGGTCCTCACTTGAGCTTTCCAAAAGCACAGAGATGTGAACCACTGGATCCAAACAGTTCATTCATAAGGGCTCAGCCCCCCTCAGTAGTATCCCCATCCATAATAAAGAAATACCAAGGTAATTTACTGCTGCTGCCTCTCTGAATGCCTGCAGAACTTAAGAAACACAAAGGCTAATTGAATAGAAAAAAAGATATTGAGGTTTAAAAAAACCTTCTTTTTTGATTTTTAAGTCCAATTTCTGCAAGGTCAAGTTCACTGTTCTTCAGTGGAAAGAGCACTGCCTCTGGAGTCAGAGGACCTGGGTTCCAGTCCTACTTTTGACCTTTACTACATATGTGACCTGGGACACTTTGTTTCCCTCAGTGTCATAATCTGTTATATGACGAGGTTGGAGTAGGTGGTCTCTGAGGTCCCTTGGAACTCAAGATTCATACTAAGATCATTCTCCTGAAGAAGGGTAACTTGGGCCATTTGATCCTGCTGCACTCCCCTGCCAGCCCCTCCCCCCCCCCCAGCTCTAACAGAGATCTTGACTCCTGTCAAGGTGTGGGCTCAGGACTTTCCCTCTACTCTTTGCCTCTAGGGAGGGGAATTCATTCCGGCCAAAGTGATTTTCCTAAAGCATGTGATGGACCAAGTCCTCTTCTGCTGCTCAAGAGACTGCAATGGTTCCCTAGTACCTCCAGGAGCAAATACAAACTTCTGCTTGGCACTTGAAGACCTTCACAACTCGGCCTCTTCCTCCATTTCCAATGTTTTCCCGTATTACTCCTCTCGGTACATTCTGGAGTCCAGCCAGGTTGGCTTTCTTACTTTTCTTCATACGTGTTTCTTCATCTCCAGTCTCCATGCCCTGTGCCTAGAACGTCCTCTCTCTTCTGATCTCGGCGTCTTCGAGTCAGTCCCTGGTTTCCTTTAAGATGTGGTTCAAAGACCACATTCTGTAGGAGATCGTTCCTGATCCCCTCTTCCCTCCCCTTCACCTCCGAGGTTACCTTGCATTTCCTTTGTATGTATCTTGTATAAATCTCTATATGTGCATGTTGTCTGCCTCTATAGCATGTAACTCCTGGAGGGCGTGTTGTGCTTCACTTTGGTCTTTGCATCACCAGTGATTGGCATAGTGTTGGAGTATGGTAAACACTCAAGAAATGCTTCTTGATTGATTCACTAGTTTTGGAGGCTAGACCTTTGTTCTCTTCCTCCCTCTTTCCCTCCCGTCCTCTCTCCCTCTATCTATCTGTCTTTTCTTTAAGTAGTGTCCAAATTCATTTGACATATGTCAGTTGGTAGATCTTAAACTGAAGATTAGGTGATCACCATGAAGGAGCAATGTGACCAGCTTTTCTCTAGCCTTTTTACGATATCACTGGATGATTTGTTTCTTTTTCTGGTATTCAGTGCCTCTCTTCTCCTCATCTATTCCTCTGCCTGGCAACTGTAAACCTCAGTAGTCTTTCTGATAACTCGCTAAGTTAGGTCTTAGAATGACAGAACCACAGCACCTTGGAATTGCAAGGGACCTCCGAGGAATTCTAGTACAACTGTACTAAACCAGCAGTTCTCAAAGTGTGGTCCAGGGATCTCAGAGCTGGGTGTCCATGAGGTCAAAACTATTTCCGTAACACTAAGAGGTTTTCATTTCAAATATGGTAAATATTTATAGCTATACCAACATAAACAAAAGCTCTTTGGGATCCTCACTAATTTTTTAAGAGTATAAAGAGGTCCTGAGACCAAAAAGTTTGAGAATCACTGTATTAGACTAATCATCCTCTCCTATAGCATCTTGAGTAAGTGATGGTACATCCTCTCTTTGAAGGCCTCCAATGAGGGAGACTCCCCCCACTTCCTGAAACAGCTCATTTCACTTACAAACATTGTTGGTAGAAAGGGTTTTCCTGACATTAAGATTAATCTGCCACTTGGCATATTCAGGCAGCCCAGCCCAGCTCAGCCCACGGTAGTCCAGCCCTAATCTAGGCTGTAAAGTTTGATTTTAAGCCTTTATTGAATCTGAATTTTTGCTTCGAGAAAAATTTCTTCACAGATAACACTGTTTGGTGTGGAGCCGAGTGTACTTTCTACAATGTTGCTTTGCTTATAATTTATTATCTTTTCCACAGAAACCAAGAGCATGCAATATTTGGTGGGGCATGCCCATACTTGAAAATCCATCAATGGTCAACTAGTGCTTTTATGTAACCCTACCTCCCCAACACTGAGCCCCTCCCCCAAGAAGTTCAAAGATAGGTGTGGGGGGATTGGAACCTGTCCCTTGCCTAATATTGCTTCTTCAATAACAGTGGTATTTGTGATTTCACCAGTCATCATTCCACGGATGTAGATAACAACCCTTCTACAGCTTTGTGGATCAACATTAATCGATCAACAAACATTTATTAAGTAATTCCTATGTGCTAGACACAGTTTTTGGGAATGTCTAAACCTGGAAATTTTATCCCACTGTGGCCAGAAAGGGAAAGCACAAGGGAAGCAGCTTGAGCAAAGCTGGAGTTGGAACACCCACTCTGCTGGATAAGGCTTCCTTTCTTTTGAAAATTAGTTCTAAAATAAAACTTCCATCAGGCCTGCAACGTGCTCTCACTCTTGTGGTATCAGCCCAAGCTCTTCACCCAACTAGCCCAAAAGACTTAGAAAAGTCACTTAACCTCTAGGTCTCAGTATCTCCATCTGTAAAATGCAGACAATGATCCCTGCCCTACCTACCTCACAGAGCTATTATGTGGATAAAATAATGCTTTGAATGGGAAAAATGCTCTAACCATGCCTGGTCCTTTAAAATAAAGCCTTAGGAAGTGAGAAATGCCTTCAGTCTTGCAAAAAGTGATGCCAGCCATTAGGACAAGATTTTGGCCCCTTGTTTGGGTTTTTCAAAGTTTTGAGCAGGGGGCCTCGTCCCAGTTTCCAGACACAGCAGCCAACTTCTTTTCCACAAGGAGTTTAAGCCCTCCGCTCAGAGAGCTCACTACCGAACCTCACCAAACCAGGAGTGCTTAATTACCTCAGCTAAGACGGCTTCCAAAGTGGCGGTGAGAGGCCAGTGGAATGGCCAGACAACAAAAGCCAACGAAGAAAGGAAAACACATTCAACGGGAGTAATGATGGGCCCCAAGTGGGCTTATTATATGAATAGGCTGCAGGTAACTATGGCCTTCAGCTGGGGCTCTTCATAAATCCCGTCGGCTCGTTAGGATTGTCAAGACCACTGACCTCACTTCCTCCTTTAACAAGGCTGCCCCCATTTTACTTAGACTTAAAGGAGAAAGAGAAGCACAACCCAGACTAAAAGTATCAATGTCTTGTCCCTTCCTTGTCATCTTGGAAGTGATGAGCTCAGTGGTAACAGAGAGAAGGGAAGTCAGCAAGGGAGATTCAGAGAGCCACCTGGTCATCTAAAGGTAGCCAGATGATGACGGCAACGACAACAGACATTTATGAAACATTTTACATTCATTATATCATTTGAGCCTTAAAACAACCCTTGGAGATGGGGACTACTGGTACCCCCATTTCACCAGTGTGAAAACCAAATGAGGAGATGAAATGACTTGTCTACTGTCACACATCTAGTACCAGCGGCACTTGGAACCCAGCTGTTCCCAATACCGCCTCCAGCACTCTATTTGTGACTCCACAGAGAGTCAAAGGAAAGCATCTAGGTGTGTGAAATGAAAGAGGTCAGGCTCACCTACAGAGAAGGTAGCTGGAGGTAGATGGGTAGCTGCTATACACTTGGCTGTGGCTACTGTGGTTTGCTTAGGCATTTTCCCCTCCTTAGTAAGACAAACGTTGCTGTTGCTGACCATGATTTCTGTTTGGAAATGGATTTCTGAGAATGTAAGCACAATTCTCTTCAATAGTGGCCATCAGACCAGATGAGAAAAAACCAGATCCTATGACTGTGTCTGTGTTGGGCTCAAGCTGGTTTTTGTTCAGTCCTGTCAGTCCTGTTCGACTCTCTGTGACCCCATTTGGGGTTTTTTTGGTAAATATACTGGAGTGGTTTGCCATTTCCTTTTCCAACTCATTTTACAGATGAGGAAACTGAGGCAACCAGATCCAGAATCACACAGCTAGTAAGTGTCTGAGGCCTGATTTGAACTCAGGAAGATGATCAAGTTAACAATCATTAATTTAATGCTTACTATATACCAAGAGTTCGGGACACAAATAAAACAAAATATGACTGCCCCAGCACTCAAGGACCTTCATTCGATTCTATTGGGAAAAGGGATGAGAGTGTGGGACAAGTCCAGAGGGAAATAAAACAAAATGATTTCCAGAGTGTTAATAACTAGGGGGTGGGGGAAGAGTGGGTTTAGGGAGTCTGGAATGGCCTTAGGTATGAAGTGGCACATAGGCAGAGCCTCAAAGGAAGCCCAGGAACCTATGAGGGGGAAAGTGTGAGAAAACCACACAAACATTCCAGGGGCAGCGAATGGATCAAGCGCTCTCCTTTCCTGCTCTGTGAGTCTGCAGCTTTTGCTAGAGTCTCCAGCACAGTGATGAAAAAGGACCTCAGGACTATAAAGGTGAGAAAACCTCCCCGTGGTCAGTTTGTGTACTGGGTAAGCTACCATAAAGTTACATTTGCTGAGTAGCTGAGCCTTTTTTATGTCTCCAGGCAAAAATTCTGGGGAAAGAAAGGAGTGCTGTTGTCGAAGAGGACCTTATCTCTTATTCCTAAGGTGTTCTCCACTCACCCCCTGGGCTCCACTTTCTGCCTAGGCAGAATGATTCATGCCACGCTCCCAGAATACACTAGGGTAGGCCCAACATAACACAAACTACTTAGTATTGGCACTAACACCTTTAACAGATAATGAAAGCAGCTCGGTGGCCTAGACCCGTTGCCCTTTTACCAAAACCCACAATAGCCTACACAGCCATCGAAGATGGATAAGAACAACTAATAAAGTTCTTGTGATTTCTCTAATGCTTTGGAGGGCTTTGGTTGGGGGGGAACTGTGGGGGCTGGGAAAGTTCCTTCAGAATGAGATCGAGTGGCTTGGCTCCTGGACTTCCTATAGAGAGAAGTGTGAGGAGGAAGGATGTTTGGGGGTCATCAGGTATTTCCACTTCATTTTTTGGATCAGTCACATAAAAATATCCCTGACAATTCTGAAATGCATATAGAAACTTCTCTCTCTCTCTCTCTCTCTCTCTCTCTCTCTCTCTCTCTCTCTCTTTCCCTCTCCTCTCTCCTCTCTCCTCTCTCTCTCTGTCTCCCCCTCTTTCTGCAGTATTTTTCCCCATCAAGCATCCCACATTTCCTATACAACATAAACATTTATCTTCTCAGACCATGCATTCAGCAGGGAAAGAAGGGAAAGGGAATGGTAAGACTCCAGAGTCAAATGTGAGTGGCATAGCTATAATTCTTTATGAAGTAGCAGGTAAGATTGATTGTCAAAGGTCAAAAGGCTAGGTCAAACTCTACTCATTCATCAGCTGAATGTCATTTTTGTTTTCCCTGTCACCAGATAGCTTTTAAAAAAATGGCAACTCCTCCCTCATTATCTGGGACTTGGCTCCATTCCTGCCATCCAGTATTAATGAAATCGTGCTTCAATCCTGGCCTTCATCTTCTGAGACTCATCTTCACGTCCTGCTTTTCTTTCTTAAGCACTACAGAGCAAGCCCGTTTCAAAGGGCATCTCTTCACACTGCCTCGCCGGGAAATTGCCACTGGAGTGAGGATGATTTGAAAACAGACACACAGCATAAACGTTTGAATGAGCAAAAATGTAATTAACTCATAGCAGGTCCAAAGCTCCATGCCAGGGTAATTGAATCACAGCAATGACCCTGTGGCTCATAAAGGGAAAGGAGGACAAGATGGGAGATCTGGACGCTATCTGAAATTAGGCAGCAGAAATAAAAGAACAAATATGTTTTTCCCCCCTCTTCTAATTACAAGCTGGACAGCAACAATATAATGTCAAGTCTGGAATAATCCATTGATTGGATGTGAGTCTGACATGTTGTCTACAGCAGGTCAGATGTAGGTTAAAACGATCCAATGATTTCAGCTCAAAGAGTAGCAAAAAACCATTCAATTAGCTCAAGTTTAATTATCTGAAAGTGGAAGGGAATGATGAATATTTATTTGGGAATGACTAGGTACATTTGAAAGTGTAGAGCTGCCAGATGTGATTGTAACATGTGAAAAGGAGTAATTGCTTGAAGTATATAGTTATGTCCATTCTGAAGCAGAAACTGAAAGAACTGACTGCATTTTGCATTATGAGAGAAGGAACCTGGATTCAAATCCCAGCTCTGTCAGTTCTGACCTTGGTAAGTCACTTCATTTCCTCTGTAAAATAAGAGAGTGGGTGGTAAACTCCGAGGCCGTTTCCAGATCTAGATCTATGGGCCTATGAAGAGTTGAGCAGATCTCAGAAAAGTTATGCTCCAGCCCACACTTCAATAAGAATCCTCTGTGTAGGGGAAGCTAGATGGCGCAGTGGATAGAGCTCTGGTCTTGGTGTCAGGAGGACCTGAGTTCAAATATGACCTCAGACATTTGACACCTACTAGCTGTGTGACTCTGGGCAAGTCATTTAGCCCTGTTTGCCACAACAGAAAGCAAAAAAAAGGATCCTCTCTATAAAACAAATAAACAAAAAACCAAAAAGTGTGATCACTCAATTCAAAGACCTCTAAAGAGAGAGAACTTACTCAGACACTTACTAGCTGGGTGACCTTAGACAAGTAACTTACCCCTGCTTGCCTCAGTTTTCTTATCTATAAATGAGCTAGAGAAGGAAATGTCAAACCACTGCAATATCTTTGCCAAGAAAACCTCAAACAGGGTCACAAAGGGTTGGACACAGTTAAAAATAACTGAACGACAACAATGACAAGGAATGTGTTGCCTCCTCAGGCAGCTCATTCTATTTTGGGAAATTTTTCTTTATATTGAGTGAAACCTGGCTCTTTCTACCCTCCACCCAGTGCTTCTAGTTCTTTTCTCTGGGGCTGAGCAGAATAAATCTTATTCTTCTTCCCTCGGACAGTCCTTTAAAGGTTGAAGATTGTTATGTCTGTCCTTAAGACTTCTCTTCTTCTGGCTAAATGTGTCCATTTCCACCAATTCTGTGGCTGATTCTCTAGTCCTCTCACCAGTTTGTGTGGTCTCTCCTGGACGCCTTTCACTTTGTCTATGTCTTTCCTAATGGAAAAAAAAAAGTGACTGGAGCTGGCCATGGTACTAGAGTGTGGCCTGACTAGGACAGACTATGTAGGGAGACACTAGCCAATTTTCTGACCTACTCTCCCTTATATTTAAGACTGTAATTTTAATGAAGTATGAGAGACAATGTGGTGTGGTAGATAGAGAGTCAGCTTTTGGGTCAAAGAGATCTCAATCTAAGTCTTGCCTCTGACTCCCTTCAGCTATACGACTGGAAAAGCTCAGCTGATAAATCACAGATGCGTTGCCAATCTAGACCAGAGGAGGGACTTCCACACTGGGAGTATTCTACACATTAAATGGCCACAGCTTACTAAATGTGTGTGTGTGTGTGTGTGTGTGTGAGAGAGAGAGAGTGTGTGTGTGAGTGTGTATGTGTGACTGTGTGTGTGTGTGTGTGTGTGTGTGTGTGAAAGCTACCTTCTTTCTGCTGATTAGCCACTTCATGGTGCTGTTGAGTCTATAAATAGGAGTTCAATTCTCACATGAGTCAATTAGTTTGGCTCTATTTCATGGTCCTGGACTTGGACCATATAAGGCAGGCCTTCCATCTTAAAAAGTTGAGGTATTTATCTCAAAAAAATATGGCTCAAGAGGGTGTGGATAGATTATTACAAATCTATCACAAGTACAGTAATAACCACTCAAAGGACACACCTTACTGAAAGTGGGTCAATCATACATGGCACGAAGTATAGACCATAACCTCTTCCCTAAAGGAAAAAAAAATCAAAGATTTTCACATGAAGAAATGTCTCTGCCTAAAATGGATAAATGAGGAACATTGACTATAACATATTTTGATTCTGTATCAGAATAATTCAATTTCCTTAAAAAGCCACCTTGCAAAGCCATTCATCAGCTTCACCAGGTCCAGTTGAACTGCTCTGGGATCAAGAGAAACAAGTGACATCACTATCAACCTCTAAGAAGTTTGAACTGAAGAAAGACAAGAAGCAAGCCAAATTCTAAGAGGGGAACCTTGTTCCAGCTCAGAAACTCAGAGGCCTTTTCCAGATGTAAACTCTTAGGGAGAGGAATAGAAAGATCAGGAAGAAAAATGACAAAAGGCAGATTTTATTACAAAATCAGGAAGCCAACTTCAGGGTTTTTCTTGAAAGAGGAGACTGGTGACCCAGTGCCAGGCACATAGTAGGTGCTTATTCACTTAACTTGACCATGAAATCTTAAAGGAGTGTCTGGCCAAGGTCACGTTGCTAATTCCATAGCTCTTACCAACACAGTTCATAGCAATGCCAGCTCATTCAGGAAGGGCAAGTGGAATTGGACAAATTAAAACTAAACAATGAGAGGCCATGTTGGAAAGGCAAAGTCCAAATGAATTGATCACAAGTTTAAGTTAGAAAAAGATAGCATTTGCATGTATGTATATATATACACATCATGCACACATAGCATGTATCTATATATCTATATACACACATACATACAAACATATATGTAGGTAGATACACAGAAACCATACATACACATACAGCGCTTTTTTACATGCATATTTTTTCTTCTCCAAAGAATGTCAGTTCCTTGAGGGCAAGGACTGTTTCAGGTTTGTCTTAGTGCCCTTAACCCCTAACTCAGTTCTTGGCACTCCTCTTAGGAGGGGAAAATGGAATGGGTATGGGTGGCCAGAGATTCATGAGGAGGATTCAGGGGAAAGGACTGGCGAAGGGGCTTGATGCCAGATTACCCGATACTCTTCCTCACATATTTTATGTTCAAATGGGCTATTTTCTGGACACAAGATTCCATCTCTTGTCTCTGTGTCTCATCCCTGGCTACCCCCTATTCCTGGAAAAACCCACTGTCTTAACTTCATCTCTTAGATTTTCTCCCTTTCTTCAAAGCCCAACTCAGATATGTCCTCCCAAAGGAAACTTTTCATGATCTGACTGGTTGTTGGTGCTCCCCCAACCCCTAAACTCGTATTTAATCTATATAAATGTGTGCATATATATATGTACATATAAATACACATCTATTTTATACATATCTTTTTTATATATCATATAAGTATATGCAAATTAAAGCTTTAAAGTGCACTAAGACTTTTGGGACTCCTAACCTACATACCTACATATTTTTACATATGAATAGATACACATACATATTATATACTTATGTATAAACATATATATATATATACATAAATACAATACACATACAAACAGTATATACATATATGATTTAGCTATACATACACATTGTATAGAGAAGCAGTATGCCAGTGTATAGAGAGCTGATGTGGGAATCAGGAAGACCTGAGTTCAAGCCCTGCCTTTGACACATAGAACTAGGTATCTCTAGGCAAGTGACTTGATCTCTTGGTGCCCTCAGGAACCTCCCTAAATGCTGCAGGATAGGTGCAAGTCCAATAGAAGGAGTTTTCTTTGTAGGAGCTCCCTGCATCAATGAAATCACAGATCCAGATCTCTTTTACATATCCCCCAAATATCTATGCATGTATGTATATGCCTGTATACAAAGAAATGTAGTGTATATACAGCATATATGTAGAAGCATTTGCATGTATGTATATACATACACACATATATACAAATTTATATGGAAGTAGATACACAGAAGAAATACATACACATACAGTGCTTTTCCCCATGTATATTGTTTCTTCTCCAAAGAATGTCAGTTCCTTGAGGGCAAGGACTGTTTCATGTTTTTCTTAGTGCTCTTAACCCCTAACTCAGTTCCTGGAACAAAAGAGGCACTTCATAAATATTCCTTATATTGGACTGAATATATGCATTGAAATCAATTTCAATGTAAATGGTTACATCTGAAGCAAGTGCAGGTGTTTGCATTGGTGTCTAATGTGGTCTCTAATGTTTAATGTAATAAAAAAGAAAAAGAATGCCAATGCCCCTAAATCTACTTTGTTAATACACAGATTCATTATTTCCCTGATATGGGGGCACCCTCCACCCATGAAGATTTAATGCTCCTCCATAATAATAGCTGACATTTATATACAGCACTTACTATGTACCAGGTATGGGGCTGTGCACTTTACAATTATTTCATTTGATCCTCACCAGAAACCTGTGAGTCAGATGCAGTTATCACCCCCATTTTACAGATGAGGAAATTGAGGCAAACAGAGACAAACTTGCCCAAGGTCACAAAGCTAGGAAGTATATGAGGCTGTATTGGAACAAAGGTCATTCTGAATCCAGGCCCACTGCTCTATCCACTGCACCACCTAAGTACCTCCATAGAAATGCTTCACTGTCTCATAAGGGAAACTACTAAGAATACATCTGCTATTATTATTGTTAGACAATGCTATAACACTTAACACTTTGCAAAGGGCTTTACCTATGTTAATTCATTTGATCCTAATGACAACCCCTCAAAGTCACAACAAAATGGCCAGGTCCAAACAGACAGAAAAAAAACCAACTAGTTACTTATGTGGGAGTCTTTTCAGAATCAACTATGGGCAGCAAGAGCATCCATGAGTTTGAGCAGAGAAAAAAGGTCAATACTAAATTGGAAGGACAAAGACCAGAAGATACTGAGTGGAATCAGGGCAGCTCTTACTCAACCTATCAAAGCATGATGTTGACTCTGAAATACGGGAAATGAATAAAACTAAAAATATTGGTCTTGACCATCACCAAGTCCTATACAAGTTTTTAGATGTGAAGAAGTCTCTGTAAAAAGGGGGTCAAAAGCCCAGAAAACACTTGAGTTCCTTGCCAAGTAGAGAGACATAACTGTGAGAAGGAGAGGAGAAAGAGGAGGGGAAGAAAAACAAGAGAAGGAATAGAAGTCAGCAAAATAGACTAATTCCATGCGCCATGTCAGCATGCAAAGGACTGTTGGAAGATGAACATGCATAAAAAGCAGCATGTCGTTCTCAAAGGGAAGCACCACATTTCTGCCCAGGTAGCTGTCTTACTGTTGTAAGGCAAGAAGATCAAATGAAATGTTTATTGCTGCAACCTGCTGTCAGTAAATTTATGAACAGTATATAATTCTATTTCTTCCAGAGAGACCGCCGGTTGGTCATTTGTGCATGAATGTAGTTATAAAAACCTGTTAGCAGAAAGTTCTTCAAAGCACATTCACTGGAGAAAAGTTTGTAGGTAGTGTGCCACTTCTGAGGCTTGGCAGCTTTTCTCTAGTAAAGAGCTGCAAACACATTGAAAAAGAAATAATGGAAAGGACCCAGGCTGTGGAGTAGAATGGTCAAAAGTTTATTTTTTCTTATAATCTTGCTCCTTATTGCAGAAAACTTGAGTCACTTGTATGCCTATAAATACATGAAAGAACATACAAGAAATATCTGGTATATGTTAACAGAATCTATCAGATGTACTGAGAATTCACCCCCCTCCCCCTAAATAGATATCAGAAACATTTCTGTCATTACTCAGCCAAGATTTTTTGGCTATTTTTTCCTCTTTCAGATATGTTGAGAATTGATCCCTCTATGCTTTCACCTAAAACCCTACCTTCTACAAGAAGTCTTTCCCATTCCTCCTTAATCTCAGTGCCTTCTCTCTGTGATTACATGCAATTTATCATGTATATATCTTGTTTGTAGATGTTTACATGATGTCTTCCCCTTTAAACTATGAGCTCCTTGAGGGCAGAGACTGTTTCCGTCTTGCTTTGTATCTCCATGGCTTAGCCCATAGTAAATACTTAGTAAACCTTTGTTGATCCACTTTCAAAATTGAGTCATTTCCAGCAGAGTTGTTTTGTGTGTGCTGAAGTGAGTCCAGCCATGTTTCTCAAAGTCTTTTTTTCAGGGGGGCGGCAATTGGGGTTAAGTGACTTGCCCAGGGTCACACAGCTAGTAAGTGTCAAGTGTTTGGTCTGAGGTTGGATTTGAACTCAAGTCCTCCTGACTTCAGGGCCAGTGCTCTATCCACTGCACCACCTAGCTGCCCCTCAAAGTCTTTTTTTGAGTGCCCTTTTTATTTCCTCTGGGAACACATCAGATTCCGAGATATTAGGGTCCAAATACAGCAGCTCCATTGTCATCCTGGCTTAGGCACAAACATTTCTGCTGTTACTGCCCAGGTAGCATTGGGCAATATATTTGACCTCCCTGGGCCTCATTTTCCATCTGTTAAATAAAGAGATTGGACTCAATGGACCTTGAGATTTCCTCCAGCTTGAAATCTATGATTATATGAATAGATTGCATAGACATGTTGGCAAATCTGTTCTTTCTTCTGTTCATTTTTTTGTCCTTCCACTTTTGTCGATAGATGCTTTGGGGATTATCTTAGAGCAGCTGGGTCTCACTCCCAGCTTTCTACGGACTCATTTGCTCCTCCACTTACTTTTGCTATCTTGTAAGACAATACTGCCTATAATCTTCCTCTGCAAATTTGAATTGTAATTTTTATTGGAAAACCAATATGCAACTTGGAATGGACCCGAGCCATGAAAAGAAGACTAACAGTTAAGTCGCTAAATACAATTGTTTAAAGTCAAGTAACAGGTGAAGAAAATGTTTTCTGGTATAGGAAGGAAGGAAATGGGTACTTACTTGGCGGCTATTATATGCCAAACATATGCTTAAGCGCTTCCTCACAACAACCCTGTGAGGTAGCCGCTATTATGATTCCCATTTTACAGTTGAGGAAAGTGAGGCAAACAAGGTTTAGTGACTTGCCCAGGGTCACACAGCTAGTAAACTCTGAGGCCAAATTTGAACTTAGGCCTTCCTGATTCCTGGCCCAGAGATCTACCCACTACTGCCCCCTAGCTGCCTCTACAGGTTCAGCAGCAGCACAAAAGCAGTGCCTGCATGTTGTTGTAATGCCCTCATTTTGCAATAGGCAACTTTAATTGCCTACCGTTGACTAGCCAATAATCCATGCAGAGATACAACTCCTCACTTCAACCACAGATATTTTCTCATTTAACTAACTCCACCTAAGTTTATACGAATAGATGAGCTTAGACCTATCTAGAGTAAGCCACATGTAACATGTTAATTGACCAATTTTCCAAAATAAGTTTCCAAGACAATGATAGTAGAATAAAGGGAAGAAAAACATGGAGGAATGGAGTCCCAATCAGTTTTCATCATTTCCTTTTGATGGTGGTGGTGGGGGGGAACCTTTTACAGATAAATTACAAAGAAAAGGCAAATACATTTTGTACAAGAAATTGAATACGTTCTGAAAATTTTTTTCATTTTTGAGGTCATCATTTGTACAAATTAGGTGGCACAGTGGTAGATTGCTGGTTCTGGAATCAGGAAGACCTGAGTGTGCTCAGATACTAGCTGGGTGATCTTGAGCAAGTCATTTAACCTGTTTGCTTCAATTTCCTCAACTGTAAAATGGTGATTATAATAGCACCTACCTCACAGAGTTGTTGTGAGGATCAAATGAGATAATGTATATAAAGTACTTAGAAAGTGCCTGGTACATAGTAGGCACTTAGTAATTGCTTGTTCCCTTCTCCCCTTCCCATTCTCTAATTTACTTGACCATTACTATCAACATCTGCTTCTCTGATCATTTTATCATTTTTTCCATTTGTTAATGTCTCTCCAAGGTTTATCATCCCGCAGCAAATTTCTGCTCTGCTAACAGAGCCATTGCCACCCTTATCAAACACAGAATGCTTCTGTAACTTCTTCACTGACTACATTTTAATTTTTTTCTTGACATCAGAAATTCTGGAAAGTCAATTACGCCATTACCGCATTAATCATATGCTGTAATTCAGCTTCTGAGGGTTTTGCCCAAGTGACTTCATTATAGTCTCCAAGTATTTGTTGTGATGCTACCATCTCCATCCCTGTCAAATCAGGAATAGGCTCTTCTGAATTTTCAATCTGCTCTTAGCTCAGTTGATGAGTCATGCTGGAAGTGCTACTTGGGGTCCACTTCTTGATCAGATACCCTCCACATTCTGTGGCTGAGCTTAGACTCCTGAAAATTTTGCAAATGATCTTATATCATGAATTAGGACTGACATTGACACCTCTACCTCTTTACTTAGTGAGGAGAACAAGAATTTGCTAGCTTAAATGGTCCACGAGCTCTTTAGCATCTTCATTATGGGGTGCTTGAAATCCGTTAAACTGCAGAAACTGACAACTAAATTACTGTCTTTTCTTTTATCTATTTCCTATTTTTCATACTCAAAAGCTTGTTTGAATAGGTCGGTTTAGAACTGTTGCATTTGTGCACTGTGTCTTCTTATCTTTATCCTTTCTTTTATTTTGGTATTGACTTGGATCTTTGCACAGTTAATGGCCTTACTGTATACAGATAGGTGATTCTGAAGTGACTTCTAAAGAAGCAATCACTAATTTGGTATCAGTTAAGCTGTAGCCAGTTTTATTTTTTGTGATGTTATTCAGTGCATTCCCTGAGTACCTTCTGATTCTCTTCAAGAAAAAAAGTGTTTGTGAGATGGGTGAGTCTTCTGAATATTATAATTTACATTTTTACCTATGGAATTTCATTTTGTTAGATAAAGCCCATCTTTCTAGCCCGTCAAGATATTTCTGTTTACTGACACTGTCATTTACAATATTTGCTATCTCTTCTAGTTTTTTTCATCTGCAAATTTGATAAGCATAATTTTTTTTTTGTTTTGCTGAGGGAACACAGAACTTAAGTCATTGTAAAACTATGTAACCAAGAGGAAATATTCAAACAACTGATTACTTTGTGATTTCCCTGGACCTCACAGCTTAAATACTGATAAAGAATACTGAATGAAAACATTGGTTCTCTGGCATTCATTTTTACCCCACCCAATAGGCATATGCTAGTGAATTTCCATCACCTGGAGGCACTTATTGAAATACACATCAATCAATTAATAACTCAGTCAATTGTCAAGCATTTATTAGCTTCCATTATGTTCCAGGAACTATGCTAATTAATGAGGATCCAAATACAAAAACGAGATAAACACTGTCCTTAAAGAACATATATTTTGGGGCAGCTAGGTGGTGTGGTGGATAGAGCACTGGCCCTGGAGTCAGGAGGACCTGAGTTCAAATCCAGATTCAGACACATAATACTTACTAGTTGTGTGACCCTGGGCAAGTCACTTAACCCCATTGCCTAGCCAAAAAAACCCACACTATATATTTTAAAAGGAATATAGCCCATTGAAATGCTGGGGATCCTTATTTCAGCTTTCACTGTCATACTTGAATCTTGGGTCATGGGGCAAGGCTATAACACCCCCACAGGATTTGGGGGATATCCATTAGGAGTCTAGGGTAATTCTCTAATGGCATTGGTTTAAATCCCACTGGCATTCTTCTTCTTAAGATTGTCAGTTAAGAATTAATTTAGTCAACTAACCTTAAATAATTTTTGAGAAAGAGATTTTTACTTATGTGACATAGTTGGTACAAAACATCACCCACCCCCCACTTCCCACCTCCCACCCCTGGTCCTGGAGAAAATGGACTCAGGTTTAGAAAGCACAAGTGGCAAAGGCATGACTCAATGGCTCTTGGTTACTAGATATCTTTTTTTCTCACATTTTTTGAGGTCCTCAAGACAGGGGAAATTCCCTCCTAGGCAGGGGGAATTGGTGTCCATCCATTGTTAGCTCCTGATACAGATGCTACCATCAACTGATCTGGTGATATGGCTAAGATACCAGTAGGATGAAGGGAAATCCAACATTCTCTGGACCCTTGAGAGACGGCAAGTTCCTTCTCTGACCAAAGTGAGTGCTGCTTCAGGCAGTCTTCCTCAAGTGTAGGTTGGAAGACCACACTTGATCCAGCATCTTTAATAACTCCAAATGTGTTAGCTGGCTAGTTATAGAGGATCCCGGGGACATGGCGAAGTCTCTTCAGCCTATTCAGACATGATTCTTGTGCAAAGTCATTACAGGATTTTCCACATTCAGTCTAAAGCCTACCATTATTGGTCATCTTATCACTTACTTTAAGTGGTGTGGGGTAGATTGATTTACTCAATATTGGCAGATATAGCACTTTCACAGAGAGAAAGGATATATATCAAATAAATAAAGATCCAATGATTTGGACAGCAACAATTAGGGAAACCAATAGAAGTCCCTTGAAACAGGCAGCATGTGAATATAGCCTTGAAGGGAGCTAGGGCTGCAAAGAGGGAGGAAGGAGAACTTTCCAGGCACAAGGAACTGCCTAGACCCACATGGAACCACATGGACTCTTAGTGACAGAATCCATCCCAGCAGTCCCAGTCCAATCCTTATCTGAATTGGGAATCTTACCTAAAAGTCCCCAAAACTGATCACTGAACTTCTGCCTGAAGACTTTTAACAATGAATAAATAAGTCACCTGCCCAAAAGCTGTCCATTGTATTTTATTTTGAGTCATTTCTAACTGATGTTTTCCTTATGTGGAACTCAAATTTGTTTCTCTGTGATTTTTCCTCATAGCTTCTAAGTGTGTCCTCTGGCTCAACAAAGCAGAGGTAGTCAAATTCCTTTTCTATATAATGCCCCCTCAAGGAGTTACAGGCTACTTTTAAAGATCACATGCCTTATTCTCTAGGCCAGACAATCACTGCACCTTCAACTGGTCTTTCAATGACAGTAATTCAAGGCCCTTTGCCATCCTGCTCATCCAGAAGGCTCTAAGACTCCAAGAGGATGTAGAGATTCCCTCAATTTCACAAGCAAAAGGAAACAAAATCTTAGGTATCCATACCCCCGCTTCAATCATTGGTGACTCTTCTCTCTGTCTCTCTTTGTCTCTGTCTCTCAAAAATATTTATAGCCCCATTTATAATATGCTCTTACCCTAAGAATGAAAAAAATATTGCTAAAGCAAGACAGAAATGAGGGGCTATAGAGCGTGATTAACTTTGCTACTGATTGATGGGTCATGCTGGGTTAGTTACTTTGCTTCAGCAAATGTGGGTAAGAATATCAAATATTAATGAAGGTCACTGAGGGAAGATCTAGAGGATTACTAATTCCTCTCTTCATGTCAGGAGGACAATGTCAGGGGGCACAGGTATGGGGGAAGGAAATCTGAGAGCCAATAACAATTTCTTAAGACTGTCTTTTTTTCCTGGACATCGACCTTTTAGAAAAATGTCATCCCTCCTGGATTGAAAAACAATGCACATCAAATTGGGTTAATGGTCCACTATATATATTGAACATTCGATCGATTTTCTAGATATGCCATTGGAAAGTTCAAGTATAAAACACTTTTGATCAAAAATTGGCTTATAAAGCTATAGGGCTGGGCTCCATACGGTATTCTTTTCTATACTTTCTAAAAGGAAGTATTTCCAAATAGGCCTAACTGGTTATTTGAGTGCTGCACGTAATTGGGTCAAATTGATGACTGGCTCAAAATCAGATAATGTACAGAAAGCACTCAGCAAACTTTATGGAGCAATATAAATGCATGGGCTGTTCTTAATATGTCTAGTTGATGCTGTTTGGAACCCCTTTTGAGACAGTTATGTTGACCTAAATTCCCTCAACCACTACAAAACAACTAACTGACTTATTTTGCAGTTTGGGGCCTTCCAGAGTATTTTCTGTCCCCAACATATCAAAGCAGCAGCATGGTCTGGCGGAAAGTCTGTACTGGGCATCAAGTTGGGAAGGTATGGGTTTCAACTCTACCTCTTCCTGTGCACTCTGTGTGTGTCTGCTGTCAAGCCTCAACCTCTCAGGGCTCAGTTCCTTTTGTAAATGATGGTATTGGATAGGTTGATCTCCAAGATCCTTTCAGTCCTGCATCTATGGGGTGGCATGGCAAGGGTGGAGAGTTAGGATTGGAGATGAGAAGACTAAGTTTCAAATGCCACCTCTGACTCTTTGCAGTTCTGTGACCATGGGGAAGCCACTTCACCTCTTGGGGTCTCAGTTTCCTCATCTCTAAAATAGGAATAATAATAATAATATCTGTAGCATCTATCTCACGGGACTGCTGTAAGGCTCGAAGGCCTATATACATGTCATTTACTATTACTGTTTAAAATCCACTCTTTCCAGAGGAATCTGCCACCAAAAAGCTTTTAAAAATCCCCCCCCCCCAGAAGCATTTGCTCCTCTGCACTCAGGTCTTTTGGGGAGAAGGCTCCTCATGCATCCTCTTTGCATCCTTTGGAAAGAAGGCAGGAAGGAGGGAGGAAGGAAGGAAGGGAGGGAGGGAAATAGAAAAGAAAAGAGGGAGGGAGGGAAGGAAAGATGAAGGAAGGGAGGAAGGAAAAAAGAAAGAGGGAAGGAAGGAATGTCAGCATTTTGCTTGATCATAAACCATGTGACCAGCTGTGTCTATTCCTGCACCAAACTGGGCTTGCTAAAAACATTTGCTTTTCTTAGGATTTGGGTTTGAAAGAAAAAAAAAACAACCAAAAGCAGAAATAGAACGATTGGCTGACCTCCCTGGTTTCTTGTTTTTCCCTTCCCAACATCCCAGCAAATGATCACTTTGGTTCCAGATTGAGTTCTGTGGTTCAGCAGCAGGCAGTTCACCTATGAGAGGAAGGGGATTTGGAGGAAGCCTGGCCGCTGCCACTGGGTCTATCAGAGGCTCCCTACAGCATATACACTCACAGCATCCACAGTTGCTGCAGGCCCCTGGGGTTTTCCTTTATTCCTGACTATGGGGAATGGTCCATGGCTAGAAGGGTTTTCTATTTTGATGAGCATCCACAGAACTGAGTTTGATTTCTTTTTGTTTTTGAAATCACAATAAATTGCAGCTTGAAAATTCTCCTCTTGCTGCTTGCTATGGTGTGTTCTCAGGCTGCCTTGCTCAGCTGGCCTCAAGAAAGATTTGGAAGTTCTTGGCAGGGAGAAGATCCTCCATATTATCTCTCCTGACTCCAAGTCAAGCCCTCTTTCCCCTGTTCAGAGCAGTTCATTTGCATAGCCCCTTGAGGCTTACCAAATACTTTTCTCACAGCACCAGCAGAGTTAGCAGGGACACTTGCGGGTGTGATGAGCACATGAGTAGGGTCACTCATAAAGACAATGTCAGAACAAGCTAAATGTGTCAATGACTAACCTAGCATGGAAGTTACAACCTGATGAGTGGAGAGCATGTAGTGTCATTTTATCTGGTCTCCTTTCCATTGCCTTGGATGGGTTTTAGAGTTGTCCAAAAAGGATGGTCAACCCATGCATTTGAATCACATGGGTCTGTCATCACATTTTCCCACAAGTTATAATGCATCAAATGGATTTCACATTGTCTTTTAGGCTGAAATGGAGAAAGGTACTATTGTATAATGCTACCTGAGTGTTAGGATATCATTAAGTGAATCACAGAATCTCAGGGGTGGAAAGGATCTCACAGGTACCTAGTTTAATTGAGAACTGACAGAGAATACCCTCTACTGTATGGATCCCCCAGCAAGTGACAATTGAGCTTCCATTCCATGATATTCAGTGATGTCAGGAGTTTATTACCTCCTGAGGCAGCATGTTCCATTTTTAGTCTATTCTAAATATTAAAAACTGAAACTGCTCTTTCCAGAGTTACCAACAATCATGTAATTGTCAACTCTAATAGCTATTTCCCAGTTCTCATCTTACTTGACTTGTCTTCAGTTTTTGATGCTATGATCAAACTGTCCTAGTGGATAGTCTCCCCTCTGTGTCTATGTGGCATGCTCTCCCTTGGTTCTCCACGTACTTGTCTCAGTATCCTTTGTTGGATCTTCATCCACATCACAGCCATTAACTTGGGGTGTTTACCAAGGCTCTGTCCTGAGCCATCTTCTTTTTTCTCTGCAGTCTCTATTATCTCATCAGTTCCCATGGGATCACTTATTACCTCCATTCAGATGATTTTCCAATCAACAGATCCAGCCCAACTCTTTCTCTTGAACTACAAGCTCTTGAACTACTACTGACCTCCCTATTACATATCTGAGACTCGGGCAAATTTAAAACCAGTCTCATTATCTTTTTCTCCAAACCCAGACCTCTTACCAGCTTTTCTGTGACTTTTGAGGGCCCCACCATGTTCCTCTAGTCACTCAGAATCACAACATCCATGCCATCCTAACTTTTCAGACTCACTCATAAACACAATTGTTTGACAAATCTTGTCATTTCTACCTTCACAACACCTCTTCTGTAACCTCCATCTTGGTACTCACAAAGTCAGCACCCTGATGAAAGCTCTCATTACTTCTCACCTGGACTATTGCACCAACCTTCTTAGTGGTCTCCTTGTCTTGTTTCTCCCCACTCCAATCCATCCTCCAACTCAGTGGCCCGAGGTGATTTTCCTGAACAAAGTGTAAGTTATGTCCATGTCACACACCCCTCAGTAAACTCTAGAGGCTCCCCATTCCCTCCAGGATGAGACACAAAGTCCTCTCCCATTGAAGGCTCTTCACAGTCCAGTCCCTTCCTGTCTTTCCAGGTTTCTCACCCCTTGCTCACCTCCATGAACCTTTTTTTCTGTGAAATTTATTTTTTTTAATTAATAAATTTATTTATTTTTAGTTTTCAACATTTACTTCCACAAGATTTTGAGTCCCAAATTTTCACCCCATCTCACCCCTCCTCCCACCCCAAGATGGCATGCATTCTGAATACCCATTCGCCTAGTCTGCTTTCCCTGCTATCTCTCCCCCCCTTCCTCTTTTATTTTCCTGTAGGGCAGGATAGATTTCTGTACCCCAATTCCTGTATTTCTTATTTCCCAGTTGCATGTGAAAACATTTTTTTAAACATGTGTTTTTAAAACTATGGGCTCCAAATTTTCTTCCTTCCTCCCTCCCCACCCACCCTCTTTGAAAAGGCAAGCAACTCAATATAGGCTATACATGTGCAGTTATGCAAAACACTTCCATAGTAGACATGCTGTGAAAAACTAACTCTATTTCCCTTAATCCTATCTCGCCCCCCATTTATTCTATTCTTTCTTTTGACCCTGTCCCTCCTCAGAAGTATTTGCTTCTGATTACCCCCTTTCCCAATCTGCCTTCCTTTCTATCATCCCCCTACTCTCTTGTTCCCTTCCCCTCCTATTTTTCTATAGGGTAAGACAGATTTCCATACTCAATTGAGTGTGTATGTTGTTCCCTCCTTAAGTCAAATCCTATGAGAATAAGATTCACTCATTCCCTCTCACCTTCTCCCGTTCCCCCTCCACTGTAAGAGCCTTTTCTTTTGCATTTTTTTGTTAGATAATTTACCCCTTTCTACCTTTCTCTTTCTCCTTCTCTTAGTATAATCCTCTCTCACCCCTTTATTTTATTCTCCAGATATGACCCTTTCATCTTCAACTCACCCTGTGCCCTCTATCTATCTATCTATCTATCTATCTATCTATCTATCTATCTATCTATTTATCTATCAACCTATATACATACATATAATTTTTTCCCTCCAACTACCCTAATACTGACAAAGGTCTCATGAGTTACAAATATCATCTTTCCATGCAGGAATGTAAACAGTTCAACCTTAATAAGTCTCTTATGATTTCTCTTCCCTGCTTACTTCTTCATGTTCCACTTGAGTCTTGTATTGGAAAGTCAAATTTTCTGTTCAGCTCTGGTCTTTTCATCAAGAATGCTTGAAAGTCCTCTATTTCACTGAATGACCATTTTTTTCCCCTGAAGAATTATACTCAGTTTTGCTGGGTAGGTGATTCTTGGTTGTAATTCTATCTCCTTTGCCCCCTGGAATATTATATTCCATGCCCTGCGGTCCCTTAATGTAGAAGCTGCTAAATCTTGTGTTATCCTGATTGTGTTTCCACAATATTTGAATTGTTTCTTTCTGGCTGCTTGTAATATTTTCTCCTTGACCTGGGAACTCTGGAATTTGGCTACCATATTCCTAGGAGTTTTCCTTTGGGGATCTCTTTTAGGAGGAGATTGGTGGATTCTTTCAATTTCTATTTTGCCCTCTGGTTCTAAATATCAGGGCAGTTTTCCTTGATCATTTCTTGAAAGATGATGTCTAGGCTCTTTTTTTGATCATGGCTTTCAGATAGTCCAATAATTTTTAAATTCTCTCTCCTGGATCTATTTTCCAGGTCAGTTGTTTTTCCAATGAGATATTTCACATTGTTTTCTAATTTTTCATTCTTCTGGATTTGTTTTACAGTGTCTTGATTTCTCATAAAGTCACTAGCTTCCAATTGCTCTATTCTAATTTTTAAGGAAGGATTTTCTTTAGTAATCTTTTGGACTTCCTTTTCCATTTGTCCAATTTTGTTTTTTAGGGCATTCTTCTCTTCATTGGCTTTTTGGACCTCTTTTGCCATTTGGGTTAGGCTATTTTTTTAAGGTGTTATTTTCTTCAGTATTTTTTTTTGGGTCTCCTTTAGCAAGCTGTTAACTTGCTTTTCCTGATTTTCTTGCATCATTCTCATTTCTCTTCCCAGTTTTTCCTCTACTTCTCTTACTTGCTTCTCAAAATCCCTTTTGAGCTCTTCCAAGGCCTGAGACTGATTCATATTTTTCTTGGAGGCTTTGGATGTAGGAGCTTTGACTTTATTTTCTTCTTCTGGTTGTATGTTTTGATCTTCTTTGTCACCAAAGTAAGATAATGTAGTCTGACTCTTTTTGCGCTGCTTACTCATGATCCCAACCAATTACTTGAGTTTTAAACTGTGTTAAGGTAGGAGTCTGTTTCCAATGTGGAGAATGTACTGTTCCAAGCTTCGGGGGTTTGTAGAGCTGTTTTCAGAGATACTTCTAGGGACCTGAAAATTTTCAGTTCTTCCAGGGTGCTATGATAAGGGGCAAGGTGTTTCCTTTCCACTGCCACAACAAGCTCCAGGATGCCAGCACTCCTCCTCGCCCCAGGACCGCCCCTCAGAACTGTGACCCAGATCCAAGCATGGGCAAAGCAAGAGATTCCTGCCTCAGCACTGGCAAAGAGATCCTTGCAAACCCCCTCTGATCAGTCACTCGATTCCCCCTCAGTCTGTGGGCTGGAAGCTCAGGAGGCAGCTGCTGCCTTTGGGGTGGCTGAGACCTAGCTTCTTCTCTCACCACAGTCACAGACTTTTCCCACTGACCTTCTAAGTTGTCTTTGGTGTTCATGGGTTGAGAAGTCTGGAAACCGCCACAGCTGCCTGCGATTCAGTCCTCTGAGGCCTGCTCCAGGGTCACTGCAGCCTGGGTGCCCACACTGAACTGTGGTCCTCTTCCAGCCCAGTGCGATATACCTTTCTGATCAGCCATCCAGGTTGTCTTGGGCTGGAAATTTGTTTTACTCTTTTTTTGTGGGTTCTGCTACTTTAGAACTTGTTTATAGGTATTTGGAGGGGTTTGAGGGAGAGCTCAAGCAAGTCACTGCTTTCCCTCCACCATCTTGGCTCCACCCCCCCTCCATGAACCTTTTGGTCTGGCCATTCTGACCTGCTCTCTTTTCCTCATACAAATATACCCCATGTCCCATCCTGGTGCCTTTGCATCGGCTCTCCTCTCTCCTTGGCTCTCCCTCTTCACCTCTGTGTCTTAGAAATTCTGCTTTCCTTCAGCTCCAATGTCCCTTTTTGCCTCTTTTGCCTCCCAGGGGCTGGAGCCTTCCTCTTTAAGGCTACCTTCCATCTACTCTAGAGGTATTTCGTATGTACCTGTGCCTGTCACCTACCTCCATGTAAGGTTTTTGAGGACAGAGACTGTGTTTTTGTCTTTCTTTGTATCTTTGGTGCTTAGCACAATGCCTGGCACAGAGTAAGGCAAAACTTGATGATGGTTTGACAAGTTTTCCCTTAAATCAAGTTCAAATGTTTCCATTTAACTTTTATTCATTATTCTTAGTTCTGCCCTCAACAGCCAAGAAAAATAAGCCAAATTCCTCATCCACCTGACTTTTCTTCAAGTACATAAAAATAGCTAAAATAATGGTGCCTGAGAATGAAGTTTTAACTCTAGAACCTTATGTCTTCCTCACTACTGATTCCTTCTGTTGCCTTCAAACACATCCACATCTTTTTCTATTCTTCACATTAATTCCTTTACTAGACCCAACCATCCCCTCAAACTATTATCCAATATCTCTCCTCTATATCTCAGCCAAACACTTTGAAAAAAGCTGTCAACACTCACTGTATCCACTTCCTCTCCTCTCAACCACTCCTCACACTCTGTAAGCTGGCTTCTGACCTCATTACTCAACTGAAACTGTTCTCTTCATAGTTACCAATGATATCTTAATTGTCAAATCAGATTGTCTTTTCACATATATCATCCTTTTCTACCTACCTGCTGCATTTGACCCTGTTGACTCCCATCTCCTCCTTCATACTGTCTCCTCTCTGGGTTTCTGTGACAATATCTTATCCTGGTTCTGCTAAATGTCTGACCCCTCCTCACTCTCCATGGCTAATTATTACCCAAGTCATGACTCTTAGTGGTGTGTGTTACCCAAAGCTGTGCCCTAGGTCTTCTCCTTACTCTTTTGATTCTCTCTTGGTGACCTGTCTGCTCGTATGGTTTATTCAATGCTTGCTGGCTAACTGAAGTAGACATTTTTTTCATTCTTTGCACTTGTATCCCTGCTCAAATAGGATTTTTGATTGACTGAAGTTAGAGGTTAGTCTCTCTTCACATCCTGACACTCTTTAACATGCCAGCATTGAAATTTCTCCCTTCTTTCTCCCAGTTATTGCTGCCCATTTGTGTTGATATTTCCTCATACTTATCTAATAAAGCTGTTTAATTTCCTCCTGCCCCCCAAAAAATTCCAGTTGAGATTTAGGGTATATTTAGCCAATTCATGCCACTGAAAATGGCACTGATGTATAAGCCATGGCACTTGCAGTTCTGGACTTATATAGATAGTGCCCAGTATTAGGGTGAGGTAGAGCATGGCTGCAAAAGCCACTTTCCCTTTGGCTTCCAAACTTCTCTCTGAAAAATCTCAGAATATTACTCATATTTCCATATATGTGTGTAAAAGGGTCCCTAGTTTCTGTAGAATTACTCAAGGTTATAACACATGCTGGGTAGGGACAGCTTTATTCTACCTCCTCCCTCCCTCCCCCACCCCCAGCCTGTGTGATCACAGTTCCAGTCCCATCCCATCCTGAAAGTGTCCTACTTATCAATGAAGGACTTGGCCTTTGAAGGGTTAAGCAGCCTTGGGCCAACTGTGAAAGGAGAGTTATTTCTTGAAGTTCCTTGGAGACAATTGTAATTAATTTGATCTTCTGCAGTCATTAACTCAGATTCATTGTGAGCTCTCTGAGTGTGGCTGCTCAAGGAATTCACTGGAGATCAGTTTCAGGCCTTCATTTACTTAAGCAATACCATTGCATTCGCAAATCCTTAAAACTGGTGGTAATTGACATCTGTTGAGAGAAGCTTACTTTAATGGAGTCCCTGTGCAGACAACACTCAGGCGGGCTGAGATAGTATCTTGCTATTTATAGAAAGCCTGAGTCAGGGATCATCTTAGTGAGTGTGTGTAAGACACAGGGCTGAGGTCTGGGAATATTCCCTTTCCCCTCATCATCTCCTGGCACAGACCCTGACTTCAAAGAGCTTCCATTCTAATTCAAGGGCATGCAATGTAGTTACAAGTGATACATGGTAGAGGGTGATGAGGGGAATGAGGGTCCAGATGAAATGTTGGAGGAAAATTTGAGGAGGAAAAAAAGACTTTTAGTTGAGGAATTATAGAATTTGACAGTTGGAAGGGTACTCCGTAACCAGCCCATACACCATGGAGTCTCAACTCTAGCAAAATCTTACAAGTGGCTGTCCAGGCTGGCTTGAAGACCTTCAGTGAGGGGAACCTGTCATGTTCTAAAGCAGCCCATTTTACTTCTGTATACCTCTAACGGTTACAATGTTTTTCCTTCCATCGTTTACCTTGGTCTTGGCAATTTAGGATCATAAGTTAATAGCTAGGGTTTACATAATACTTGAAAGGTTGGAAAGAACTTTATAAATGTTATCTCACAACAACCCTGAGACATAGCTGCTATTATTATTCCCATTTTAAATATAAAGAAATGGAGGCAGACAGACATTAAGCTACTTGCCTAGAGTCACAAAGTTTGGAAGTCTGAGGCCGGATTTGAACTCATATCTTCCTGATTCCAGGTCCTGGGTGCTATCCACTGTGCCATCTAGTTGCCAGATTAAGAGATAGAGAAGAATTTAAAGGTCATCTAGGTCAACTGTGTCATTTTGCAGTTAAGGAAATGGAGATCCAGAGAGTTGACTTTTCCATAGTCACATGGGAATATGAAGTAGAAGCCATAGGAATGAAACTGAGGCTTTCAGATTCCCAATCCAGTTATTCTTCCCCCATTGAACACTTGCTCACTCTTGAGCTGTTACCACTTATCCCTCCTGAAATGCTTCCCTCTTCTTTACACCTCTTCAGATTCTATTAGTCCTTCAATGTCCAACTCAAGGCCAATCCCTTCCATGGGTCTTTCCTTAATGACCTCAGCCTCAATGATCTCTCACTCTGTTTGCTAGAGAAACAATAATGAAAATATCAGCTGGGATTTGTTGAGCACTTCCTAGTTTTTCAAAATAAGTTTATCACATCTTTTGAACTTCACAACAATCTTCCAATGTAGATAATTTACTTCCATTTTTCTGATGCTAAAGCTCAGGCTCCAAATAACTATGTGATATAATTCAATTCAATATTTAATAACACTTTGCAAAATTGTAATGATGAATTTTAGTTTTGAACAAAAGGTCTGGAAGTCCCTGGCCCTTTTTCCTTGTAGAAGGTGACTCTGGGCATGGATTGGTACTAACAATGTCAGACTTGGTTAATATGCTGTTAAGTTTTGCTGAATTGGTTACACACACATAATGGTTCTCTAGGAGATGGCAGGAGTGGTATATTGAAAAATGAAGCTGAGGTAAAAACAAAAATAAATCAATAACATTTAAAAATTACTTAAAGTACCTATTGTACTCCTTGAGTCTAGTAACCACTTGGTAACTATATAATGACTCGTGTTATCATCCCTCATTTTGCTGTCCTATATTATTATTATTTCTTATGATGCCACTCAACAATCAGCAAGCACTTTATAAGCTCTCTCTCTCTCCTTTTCTCTCTCTTCTTTCTCCCTTTCTTCTCTCTTATTCCTCCCCCCACCTCTCTGTTTCTCTGTCTCTCTCTCTCTCTCAATTATTTCAGGAACTGGCAAGAGATTTAGGAGAAATTGCCCACCATATTTGGTGGATTCCCTTTGGTAAACTTATGGGAGGACATAGACAAGAGCTGTGTCTCTTGGGTTGCAGTCTCCAAAGATGGAGGAGGAAGTCACACTGAAGAGCTCATGCTATTCTGCATTCCAGTCAAACTGGTCTGGTGCCTGTGTTCTGTATAAACTATCCCATATCTCTGTACCTTTACACAAGCTGTCTCCTGCTCCTAGAATGCACTCTTTTCTTACTTCTGACTCTTAGAATCAGGTGCCACCTCCTACAGGAAGACTTTCATGATTCCCCCCTGTAGTTAGTTCTCTCCCCTTCTGGTGCAAGTCATTTTGTATCCATTTATCCCAATCCCCCCAATATAAGGTAAGCTCATTGATGGTTGTTATTGTTTAGTTGTTTCAGTCATGTCTGATTCTTTTGACCCCATGTGGGATTTTCTTGGCAAAGATTCTGGAGTGGTTTGCCATTTCCTTCTCTAGCTCTTTACAGATGAGGAAACTGAGGCAAACAGGTAAAGTGACTTGCCCAGGGTCACATAGCTGTTAAGTGTCTGAGGCTGGATTTGAACTAAGGAAGAGGAGTCTTCCTGACTTCTGGCTTGGCACTGTATCTACTGTGCCACATAGGTTTGGCCTTTTTGTTTTTTGCCTTTGTATCACTGAAGCTGGTAAAGGACCTTGCACATAGTAGGAACTAATGCGTATTTGTTCAACTAAGTTGAATCATCTCTATAGAAGCATTGAAGAATCGATATTTAACTTTTCCTTCCTCAGTGTCCCATCACCTCTCCAAGATCCACAAACTCTTTAGGGCTGGGGGTCTGTCTGTTACCTCCATGTTTTGGTGTGTCTGCTTCTCAGAGTGTTGTTCACAGAGTGGGGCTCTCCAAATCCTTATTGAAATAATGAGTGATACTGAACAGTAGCATTTAACAGTCAGTGCCCATTGCATATCATTAAGCCCTTTGTCTTCTGGACACCATGAAGTTGAATTTGAGGGTTTTTTATGGATGATGAATGCTTCTGTGTCCTGAGTAACTGAATGTTACACAACAGGTTTTTCAAACAAACACACTGGATTTCCAGATTAGAAAATTTATTTTCAGAATCACAGAATCTCAAAGTAGGAAAGGACCTCAGAAACCACTCAACCCCTGCTGGAGAGCATGCTGGACCCGGTGTCAGGAAGACCTGAATTTAAATCTCATCTCACACACTCAGTACCTGTGTAACCTTAGGCAAGTCACTTAACCACTACTTCATTTGCTCATCCTTAAAATGGGCATAATGATGACACCTCTCTCCCACAGTTGTTGTGAGAATAAAGTCAGATGATATGTGTAAATAACATTTGTAAGTCAGATAATATTTGTAAATAAAGTTTGTAAATCAGATAATATTTGTAAAGTGCTTTGCAAACCTTAACATGCTAAGAAAATGCTAGTTAGCTCTTAAGACTTCCAGGGCAGGGATTGTGAGAGCCTTTTTGGTATCATGGACTCTTTTGATATTCTGTGAAACCCAGTCCCTTCTCAGAATCATGCTTTTAGATGAATAAAATAAAATGAATAGGGTCACAAGGAGCAGCTAGGTGGTGAAGTGGATAGAATGCCAGCTCTGGAGGCAGTAAGATTCATCTTCCTGAGTTCCAATTCAGCCTCAGGCACTTACTGGGTGTGAGACCCTGGGAAAGTCACTTAACCCTGTTTGCCTCAGTTTCTTTCCTCTTCTGTAAAATGAGTTAGAGAAGGAAATGGCAAACCACTTCAGTACCTTTGCCAAGAAAACTCCAAATGGGATCATGAAGAGTCAGACATGATTGAACCTAATGAACAAAAAGAGAGTCGCAAAGGAAATCAAGTATTGAAATAAATTTCTCAAAATATTAAATAAAAAACAATCAAGTTCATGGTACTCGGGTTAACAGCCCTTTCCTAAGGTTAGTTATGTATCTTATGATCTTAGAAGTTGCCTATGGGGGGGCCTTGCCTAGGAACAGAGTGCTGCCTGACCTTCTTCTTCTCTGCACTGAATCAGACCCAAGAATGATACTGTTTGGACTGAGTTGAAAGAAGGGTGAATAAAGATGGAGGTGAACGTGTTAGAGAAACAGACACTCTGAGGGCGTGTAAATGAATTTTTTTCTGAGAATGTGCCCTTTCAGTCCAAGAGTAACTATGTGTTCTGTTCCCAGATGTAACTTCTGGATTATCTCAGCATCTTCTTTGCTTTCCTGCTTGGGCTCTAAGTGATTCCATCCTTGTGCACACAATACTTGATTCTACGAAGTCCACCAGAGATTCCGGGCTCTGTATGAGTATGACTGCAGTTTACAGGGACACTATGCACTTTCCAAACATGGTGGGCAAATTGGCCCAATCTTCTTTAATGCAATCTTGTACAAGATGAGTTGAATGCAGGACTTTAGGAAACCAATAGAAAACTTGACTGTTTTCAACCAAACAAAAGTGAGGTGGAAATGCAGGTCAGTGATTTTCTGGGCATCGCATTCTTGTCAGAAGAGAAGTGAAAGGGAGCTGGGCACCATTCACAGCAAATGCACTGGGTAATTTTGTTAAGTATATGTTATTCTCCTCAATGTATTTTAGCTTAAAAAAATGCTTTGTGATTTCTGGAGGTTGGAAAAAGTCTACAACTACAACCTAAATAAAATGCATGCTGTAATGTTAGAAAGTAGAGAAGTTTATGTTTTCATAGGAGAATTACAGATTTGTGGATTGATTTTGGGCTGATTGCTTCGATAAAGGCTCTCTGACAGAGGCAGTCTGGTGTAGTGGTAGGAGAAGCAGGACGGTAAGAAGGAGCCTAAGGCCAATCGGAAGCCAGAGCCTAGGTGCAAATCCTCCATCTACCTTTTACCACCTGCATAACCTGGGGCAAGGCCCTTCCCCTCTCTGGGCCTCAGTTTCCTCTTCTGTAAAATAAGGGGGTTAGATTGGATGGCCTCTGAGATCCCTTCCAGTTCTAAGTCTGTGATTCTGAGAACTGAGTTCCAGTCCACGGCTCTGAATTCTCGTCCAGCCTCTGCAGTTCATCCTCAGAGTCACCATGGATGGTAAGTCCTTTTACCTCTTTGGGCCTCAGTTTCCTCATCAATAAAATGGAGGGATTTAACTAGATGGCCTCTGAGTTCCCTTTTAATTTGAAAACTTTAGGACTTGATTAATGTGCCTTTGTCATTCCTGCAAATATTTTAAGAGCAGACTGTTAAAATTAAAAACCTATCAAAGACCTCAGATTTTTCAGTGTGGGCACTTCCTTGGCCTACACAGCTCATGACAAAGCTACAATTGATCATCTCAGAGAGTTTCCAGAGGCTCAGGGTTCAAGTGTCTCGCCCATGGTATCTGTCACAGGCAGTATTTCAACCACTGTCTTCTTAAATTCAGCAGCTCTCTATTGCCCCTTGGATAAAATACAATGGCTCCCTCTCTCCCCCTCCCTCAACCTGGTATTTGAAGTTCTCTATGGTCTAGCTAGGTGGCTCAGTGGCTTGAGTGAAGGCTTGGAGGGGCAGCTAGGGGTGCCATGGTGCATAGACACCCCCCCCACACCTCCCCCCCCCCCAGCATGGTGTCAGGAAGACTCATCTTCCTGAGTTCAAATCTGGCCTCGGACATTGCCTAGCTGTGTGACCCCTGGACGAGTCACTTCACCCTGTCTGCATCAGTTTCCTCATCTGTAAAATGAGCTGGAGAGGGAAATGGCAAACCATTCCAGTATCTTTGCCAAGATATGGTCACAGTGAGTCAGACACAACTGAAAACAGCTGAACAAGTGATCTAGCTCCCATTGTCACATTATTTCCCTTCACATACTTTTCCTTCTAGTCCAATTGACTTTCTAGTTCCATGACACCCCATTTCCTGCTCCTACATCTTTGCGCAGTCTGTCCCCTAGTCTACAATGGATTTCCTCCCTCCTCACTTTTGCCTCCTACAGTCACTAGGTTTCCTACCAAAGACCTTTTTCTGTTTCTTTTTGTTGTTAAAGCTTTTTCCTTTTGGAAATTATTTTGTGTTAGTTTCTGCATACTTTGAATTTTCTTATTCAAATATATGTTCAGTTCCACAAGTTAAGCATAAACTCCTTGAGGGCAATGACTGTTCCCTTTCTGTCTCTATATCTTCTAAATTGAGCTCAGTACTTCAAATACAGTGAGGTTGAATTTAAGAGTTAAGACAAAGCCTATCACCCTATTCTCTATGCTAGCCTCTTTGTGTTCTATGATAACTGGTGTGGGCATGACCATTTGGGAGGGACAAAGGGGCAAAGAGTTGGCTATCAATCCAATAAATATCATTAACTTCAAGTCCAGCCCTCTATCCACTGTATATAAAAGGGAAATCAAGCAAGTTTGTTTGAAAAAAAAAAAAAACAACAAGCAAACCCTGGAAATTAGGTAACAAAATGGAGCAGGTCTTTAACTACAGTTTTTGTAAAATATACAAGAGCTTGTTTCTCAAATGGGAGGATAAATACATGTGTACTTCTCTATTTCTGTTGAGGAATCCACATTCTTTCAGTCACCCAGACTTTCAACCTTGAAGTCATCCTGGACTCTTTACTCTTGCCTCATAAATCCAAATCAGTTGGCAAATTTGTGATTCCACAACCATCACAGCTCTTGTTTCCATCCCTTCCTCTCCACTCATCTAGCTGCTATCCTTGACCAGGCCTCCTCTCTTCTTGAATGAATCATTGTAATACCCTCCCCATTGGCTGTCTTGACTCAGGTCTGTCCCCTTTCAGTTCATCTTCCATACAGCGGCCAAATCACAAATCTTATCACCTCCCTTCGCAGTTGAATAAACTCCAGCGGCTCCTTATTAGCATTAATATCAAACACAAAAGCCCTTCCTAATCTTAATTCACCCAACTTTCCCCAGCGCAATTGTAGATGACTTCTGTGAATGCTCTCTGTGGTCCAGCCAGACTGCTCTCATAGTTGACACTTTATCACCTGCCTCTGTTTCTACAGGCTGATATTCATGAATGGAATACCCTCTCTCCTCACCTCAGTTCATCTCTTCACATTCTGAGCTTTCTTCAAAGCTCAGCTCAAACACGGTCTTCTACATGACTTCCCTCCCAACCGTTTTCCAGCACCTCCCCCAAAGGTTCCCCTATACCTATTTTGTATGTATCTATAGTTGTATATTATGTTAGATTAGATAATGCATTAAGAGCCTGCCATGTGCCAGGCACTGTGCTAAGAGCTGGGAATGCAAACACAAGCAAAAGAAATATAGTCCCTGCTCTCCAGGAGGTGACATTCTAAAGGGGGAAGATAATACATCAAAGGGAGTTGAGAGGTGGAGGAAAGGTACCATGGGGGATGATGTAGGAAAGGCTCCTGGGGAGTGAAAGTCAAGCCAAGTTAGAAATGAGTATAACTGGGGTGGCTACTTCCTCAGATGGAGGTTCCTAAGATGAATGTTTCCACTGGAGGAGGAGGAAACAAGAGTACAGGTGTTGCCAGTGGGAGAAGGTCACTTGGGTAGCCCAGGGAGTCAGGGGCTGAGCTGCGTTAGAAGGTATCTCATCTCCCCTAACAGAATGGAAGCTCTGTGAGAGGAGGGACTCTTTCATTTTGGTCATTATTTCACTAGCACTTAGTAAGTACCTCGAGCATAGTAGGTATGTCATCAATGCATAGTGGACTGAATTGTGGAATCCATCCTTTTTCTTAAGACATCCAGTGAGGAAAAATCAATTGTCTTCCAAGACAGCCCATTCTAATTTGTGATAGTGCCTATCTATTTTCCTTAACATGAAGTCTAAACTTGTCTCTTTGTAACTTCCTCTGGATGAGAAATTTTTAATCTTTTCTGGGTGTCATGGACCCCTTTGTCAGTCTGAAGAAATCTATGGACTCCTGCTTAGAATAATATTTTAAGACACACAAAAGAAAAAAAGATAGGATTACAAAGGAAACTAATTACAGTGATATATAGATGTAATTTTTTTCCATCAAAGTTCCCAGACTCCCTGAAATCTCTCCTCAGACCCCTTGGGAATCAGTGGACCCAAAGTACATCTTTCTCAAGATGGGCTACACTGACCATGCTCTCTGTCCTGATTCTCTGTTACGACCATCCTTTCCCCACCTTGCCCACCACTTGAACTTCAGGTTTATAGGGCCCACCTTAAAGGACATTCTTGCTGTCAGTATAAGTCATCAAGGGGCAGCTGCTGGCCATGTTAGGGTAAATTCTGTCTTCAAGTAGTCATTTGAATAAGGCCTGACCAATTTCCAAAATGACGGCCATAATAAAGTACTTATTTAAGGATGATTTGGGCATGGGAAGAAATAGGGAATTGAACGAAAAAGAAATCTCTTACTGTTTTATTCTTAAGCTAAGAAAGGGCATCACTCAAACCTGGAACAGGCCTGTTAGCAGTTGATGAAATTCTTAGACTGGAGTGTTCAGAATGAAGAGCTCTGTCTTTATCAATCCACAGCCTTTTCAATATCCCTATTTAATGCATCTCTGAGATAATCATCACCTTTTGATAGAATGATTACCAGGTAATCATTAGAGTGATTAAACACTCTAATGATTAACAAGGTACAGGAGCCCTGGGGCATTGAAGCAACACCTGGGAAACATGAGTTTGTCCTTCAAGTGGCAAGAAAAGGGAAAGAATTAGGATCAATTTAAGCAGAAGAGTGACTTTGGCGGGGAGGTGGGTGCCATGTTTATATATGTCTAACAGGGAAAAAATATCTTCTAATTAGCTCTATAGCTTCTCAGCATCATTTCCATCCATTCTTTTGTTTGCTTTAGGATGAGATGAGGAGTGAGAACACTACGGCTGTCATGGTGGCTTTCTACACGCTTGGGCTATTTCCCAACATTTCACATTTTCCATTCTTCACCCACAGTGGAAATCCACAAGTCAGCCAGAAAACAATTTGTGGCTATTTGTGAGTTTTACATTCAAAATGTCAAAAAAGCTGTTAAACATAATTGGAGCCCAGACTCACGTGTAATCCCATGGTTAAGGCCAAAGAATTAGCAATCAACTACAGTGTTACTGAACCACAGCACACAGGAAGGCAGATTGCCCTGTGGTAAGAAGAAGCTCCCCTACCAGTTGAAAAGGCTAGAAAATAGATGGCTTGCTCAGTTTATTACATATGATGTATAAATAGAAGGCAAAGGAGTTCTTATTATGTGAAACTTTACTGATACATAACCACCAACTAAGACAGATCACTGGGACTGAGGGAAAGCACCAATATAGGGCTATTATCCACATCTGGGATTCTTTGGCTAAATTCCAGGACTCCAGAACAAAGGCTCTACAGAAGCTCCTACTTAGCTGATGGACTCCATTACCCACCTCATGAAGATGGAGACCAGGCCCCCTCCATCCCCAAATATCAGATAGAGTTGATTGTCAGCACCAACACTTGATTTTTTCTTGTGAACAGTTTGCTTCAAAAGAAAACATTTTGGTGAGAACAAAGTCATGGCATTTCAGAGCTGGAGAAGACTATGTAGTGATTATGCAATCCAACCTCTAAATTTTACAGATAAGGGAAGTTTAATCTGGAGAGATGCTGTGTCCAGCCCAGATTCACCCAGTGAGCTGTTGGGTGAGCTGGGGAGAAAATCCAGTCCTCTGCTTCCAAGCCCAAGGCTCTTTCTACACATTTGGCTACTTGGTCTCTCTTATTCTTTGTGATCATAGTATCATAGGATTGTTTTCCTTTATAACTGGAAGGGAACTCAGAGGCCATTAAGGCCAACTCCCTCACTTTATAGATGAGGAAACTGATGCCCAGAGAGGCTACGGAACTTGTCTGGGGTTACACAGCTAGAAAAAGTCTTAGGTGAGATTCGATCCCAGGTTTTCCTGACTTCAAGTCCAGGATTCTGTCTACTACTTCATGCAGCTTCCCAATCATTTAATCCCTTATTCATGCTTTAATTTGGAGCTATCATGGCTTGAAAGCATTACATTTCCTTTAATCCAATAAGCATCTATTGAATGCCTACTGTATGCAAAACACTGTGCTAGGATTTGGGCATACAAAATGATAGTGACTCTCTTTTTGAACAACTGGCTCCTGCCATTTTATTTCCAGCTTTGCCAGGTGGCTATCTGTGACATTATGGAATATAATGTGTAACTCACATAGGCTATCTATTGTCTATCATCCTTTCTATAGGAGCCAAACAGCTTTTAAAACAATCTGCCCTGGTCACCATAGCTAGGAATTCTTGATTTCTAGACTGATGTCCAGCCTGTTATACCAAGTGCCAATAAATAGTATGGCTTGTCACTGATGCCAAGAGGAAGATGCTGTAGGTTGAAAGACACACACCTGTAGCTACAGTTAGGGCCATGATCCCCAATCAGCTAGAGTCAATTGAGAAGGGCCAGTAGAGCTTAAAAGGCCCAAAAAACCAAGAGGGCAGCAGGGGGATGTGAGTCTTCAAGCAGTCTAGACAATGGCCAGACTGGAGTCACACCCCTCCTTAGAGGACATCTCCACTGAATGCACAAGGTGCTTAAATCATCCAGTACTGGAAGGTTACCTCCTGGTAGGAGCCTGCTGTTCTCATGCCACCCACTTTCTCAGATTAGAAGGAAGGATTTTTGCCAAGTTGAGGTGGGGGTGCTTTGTCATTCCTGTTGGGATGCCAATGAAGGATATTTATCTAAAGCAGTCTCTTTCTTTACAGTGTCCTGGATTCTTCCCCCAATTAGTCCTTGGTACAAATTTGTGTGTGTCTCCCACTGCATCATGGCATGTATTAGAAAAAGGGTCCCAAGTCTGTATTTGTAGGGCAGAAGAACAGAAGGTGGGGAGAAGATACTTGCCTGGCCTCTTTTTGTGTGATAGGTAAAGAGCTGCTAGACTATATGCTGGTCAAGCTGCTAGGGATGGTAGCAACTATCGGGAACTGGAATAAGACCAGGCTTCTTAGACTCTTGTCTGAGGAAGACTCTAAGACTTCCTCTGTCTCTACTTCCGATGGAAAATACACAGAGAAGAGCAGGGTGCCCACTTAGTTTATTTTGTAGGGTGAAAATGAGGCCAATATGATAAAAGGTGAACACATTGGTGGGAACATTAATTTAGTTCCAAAATTATAGATTTTCATCCTCTTAGCTATTGATACTTTCATTTCTTTTTCATTTTGTTGCCTTTAGAAAAGAGTTGAATATATAAAGATGCTGTTTCAATTAAAAAGATGTATATGTACTATATACCTTCTCTATATACGATGAAGTGTCTAAGCATATATGTCTATGTATAATGTAATTTCATGTGTGAGTTTATCTTTTGAGAGAAAATGCTTGCATGTAGGGATTGTTTCATGAATTTCATTTAGTGAAATTCACCAGTGCCCAGCAGAGTCCCTGGGACATAGGAAGTACTTAATAAATGTTCATTTGCTTGCTTATTTGAACTAGACTCTAGGTTCCTGGAGACTCAGGACTATCCTGATTTTGTATTTCTACCTCCCATGTGCCCTAAGTGCCCAACACAGAATAAGCATTTAGAACATTCTTACTGATCAATTGATTCACAAAGGTTAAGTCAGCAGACCATGGGCTCCGGCAAGTTCTATGATTCTAGAAAGACTTCAAGGATGACCCCAACAACAGTCCAAGGAACTGCCTAGCCATGTCCAGAGATGCCCACCACCAGGAGGTTGGTCACTTGTTGATGGATATGTGGGTCATGACAACCCATGGAACAAAACAAAATTCAATCTATAATACTGTACAATCCTATTTGTCTCCTTTCTGATTCTTCAATGAGTAGGCTAGAAGGTGTTAAGATTCACCTGGTTTTCAGTTTTAAATCAGTTAAAAATGCTAACTTTTCTGGTGGTTGGGAAATAGTCTTGTAAGATAGGAAGGCATGGAATGGGTTGCAACTTGTATCTTTAGAGAGATTATTTTCACATCAATTGAAACAATTTATTGTAGATAGTAATTTAAGATACTTTGAGATTTTATTTTAATGCCTAAATATTATATTTTTAATTTCAATTTTGTTTTTGGCTTAAGGTCAGCATTTAAAGGCACCATCTTGAGTTTCCTTTCCTTGCCTCCTTAAACTTGCTTTTTCTTCCCGGGTGATCTCATCTGGGAGCCTTGTCATATGCACATACTACCCAACACTGTGCCCTTCATACAATCAAAAATGCTTGTGGGCACACCATGGGGATGGCAATGGCTTTTAGAAAGCTGAAAGAATGTTAATTATGGCCAAGAGGGGTGTGTGTGACTTTCAGAAGGACAGTAGAAAAAAACAAGGTGAGTAGTGGTGTCTAATCCCCTTCCCCCTTTCCCTATCTCTCTTTCTGGTCCATATACTTTTATTTATTTATTTTAAATAGTACCCCCCCATTACATGTAAATACAATTTTTAACATTCATTTTAAACATTTTGAGTTCCAAATTTTCTCCCTCCCTTTCCTTTCCCTAAAAAGGTAAGAATTTTAAGTAGGTTATATATGTGTAATCATGTAAAACGTATTTCCATATTAGTCATGTTGTGAAAGAAGACCAAAAGGGAAAAAAAGCCCATAAAAATAAAATGAAAATGGCTTTGATCCGTATTCAGACTCCATTAGTTCTCTCTCTGGATGTGGATGGCATTTTCATGAGTCCTTTGAAATTGTCTTGAATCATTGTATTGCTCAGAATAGCTAAGTTATTCATAGTTGATCATCATATAACATTGCTGTTCCTGTGTACAATGTTCTCCTGGTTCTGCTCACTTCACTCAGCATCAGTTCATGTAAGTCTTTCCTGGTTTTTCTGAATTCTGCCTTCTCATCATTTCTTATAGTACAATAGTTTTCCATTACATTCATATACCACAACTTGTTCAGCCATTCCCCAATTGATGGACATTCTCTCAATTTCCACTTCTTTGCCACCACAAAAAGAGCTGCTATAAATATTTTTGTACATGTGGGTCCTTTCCCTATTTTTATGATCTCTTTGGAATATAGCCCTAAAAGTGCTATTGCTAGGTCAAAGGGTATGCACAGTTTGATTGCCCTTTGGGCATCCAAATTCCCTTTTGTTCCCCAAGCTGATTCCACTGTACTTGGAAATTACATGCAATAACTGCTCAAGGAACCCCTTGAGAAGCACAGCCAGGCTTTGGCTAGACTCAGCTACTTTTCTGAGAATGAGCAGAAGTAGCACCAACTGTCCTTCAGATGTTTTTGATTTCCAGGTACATACATTGGTCCTCTAAAGACACCAGGAAACAAGAGAAGAGACCTATTAGCTGTCTTTCTAATACTTCTGCATGCCAGTCAGAGAATCTTCATGTGTTGGAAAGATTCTGCCAGACCATTTACTTGAACCCATCCCCCCAGAAGATTTCTACTACAACAAGTCCAGTAAGTGGTTATCCAGCCCCTAATGGAAGACCTTCAATAAGTGGGAACTCACTGTTTTCCAAGCCATTATATTTTTCGATAAAATTTAATTCATCTAAACAAGAAAAGTACCCACTATGTGCCTGGGATACACACAAAAACAAACAACTTACATTCTTCTGGAGAGAAACAACATGTACACATTTATGTAGATACCAAATAAATGGAAAATAATTTGGGGGAAGAAGCACTAGTGTAGGGGGGTTTGGGAGAGGTCTAATGCAGGAGGTGATATTATAGTGATTGTATCAAACCCCAGAATACTGCAGAGCCTTCTAAATAACAGTGATAAGCACACAAAAGAGATTAGCCCAACTAACCACACTGGAAAAGCCAAGTGGATGACAAAAGTCTATTCTTCTTGATTCTAGTAACTTCCTTCTGTTAACTATTTCCTATTTATCCCATGTATTGCTTGTTTGTACATAATTATTTGCTTGATATCTTCTCAATTAGGTTGTGAGCTCCTCAGGACAGGGATCATCTTTTGCCTTTCTTCGTATCTCTAATGCTTAGCATAATGTCTGCTCCATCATGGGTGCTTTAATAAATGTTTACTGATTGATTGAGTGACAGTCATTCAGACTACAATACGCATTTCGATGATCCATAGCACTTGACCATGAGAGCACAGGCCATGGGCAGACATTATAGAAGGACAACAAGCTGTGACCAGGGGTGAATAGAAGGAAGACAATGAGCTGGCTGGCTGATTGTGAATTATTTAGAGAATTTCATGACCACTTAAGCTTGTCCCTGAAGAAAAGACTGGTCTTTTAACCACAGAATCCCAGAATCTCCACACTGTGAGGTAGCTCAGCTAATCCAATCTGGATTTGCATCAAAATCCTCAGTACAAATTCGAGCAGTGGTCATCTAGACTCTTCTTAAAGACTGTTGGTGATGGAGAGCTCCCCATCTCTTAAGGTGGCTTATTCTAGTTTGGAGTAGCTCTAAAGATTAAGAAGAGTTTCTTGGCATCGGGTCTAAATGGGTCTTTTTTTTTTTTTACAACTTCCCCACAACATTCCTAGTTATGCCTTCTTTGGCCACACAGAACAAGTATAATCTTTCCATGCACCAACCCTCCAAACATTCTAACCCAACTCTAATATCTCCCCCAATCTTCTTTTGTTTCTATCTTTCTCTCAGTGATGCTCTATAGCTGCAAGTCCTGAAGTACCAGTTAATTCTTCTCTGAAGAATTAACGTCGAGGATCACCCAAAGGAAAACGGAAAGACATCTCAGGGGTGATGAGGCTATGACTCACTCCCAACTAAGAACTACCTACAGGAAACATCATAATGGATACCATCAGAGAAATGTGTGATCGGAAACGAACGTAGGTTGGTCAACGGGGCAGAGCCGGGGGTCAATAACAGACAGCCTGCATACATTAGCGAGGACCCCGAGCAGGTTGGGTGGATCCCTTCTGGAAGGACATGGACAAGGATGGGCCCATGGTGGCAGGTGGGGTGGGTTGGCATCTACACTGTTTCAGTGAGTGAACAACTGGATAAGAACATCCACAAAGGAATCCAGGTCGGTGCAACAACAACAACAACAACAACAATAACGACTGCAATGACAGACACCAACGAGAATAGAAGCAAAAGGAAATCGGAGAGGCTTCCATTCAGGAGGTGACAGCGCAGGTGAGAGCCGGAGGACGTCACCGATTCTGAGAGGCGGAGGTGAGCAAGACAGCATTCTAGGCACGAGGGGCAGCTCGTACGGAGATGTGGCTGCAAAAGAAGGAAGGCTGAGCCTGCCAGCTCCTAGGAGGGTGGTTCGGCCGGAACGTCGAGTGTGCCAAGGGAAGAACCGCGCCGGGTGCTCGGGACGGGCTCTGTTTCTCCTACCCACCCCACACTGCCCCCCGACTTGGTTTAGTCTTCACGCAAACTCTCCAAGGACACAAAAGGTGGGGTTGGCAAGTACAACCTGGTGTGTTGAAGCATTCTGATGTGAAAAACATGCGGGCGAGGAGTGATGAGAACTATTTCCACGAGGACTGACTGAAGCACGGTCAAAACCTTACCAGGCCGGCTTAAACATTCCACTTTGCAATTCCATGCTCGTGCCCAGACCGAGCCTCGCTGGGGTCTCCATTGCTCCTCTCTTGCCCGCTGCCAGAGGCTCACACAGCCTTGCTCTTCACTCCTATTCCCCTTCCCTCCTGGAAGCGAACCTCTGAAATCAGATTGGAGCCATTTCAAACCACAGATTTGAGTGATGGGGGCAGAACAGACCGATGCTCCTCAACCTTTCTAGTCTCCGAGTGTGTTGGCTCAAGGAACCCAAGAAAGCAGTGGCAGAAGGGAATAGACAGTGGTGATTCTTGCTCCTTCTTCCCTAGGATGCATTTAGAAACCTTAGATTAGACGTTCACCTAGAAGGAGGCTTAGAGGCCTTCTCTCCGGTCCGAACCTCTCATTTTACTAATGAAAAGACTAGAAGCCAGAGAGATGAGAGGATTTGATCATTGACTAGTTCCAGAAATAATCCTGGAGTCTCTTTTGTTGTCAGAATGCCAAATTCGTGTGTTCTGAAAGGACCCACAGATGTACCGGGTGTAGTCTCTGCCCAGCAGCAGCTCACTCCATCACCAGCAGGGGAGTAAGATTTAACCTCAGTGCAAGACAGTAAGCGCTCGGTCCTCTTCGGGACTGGGAGAAGGAAGAGAAGGAGCAGAGGCAGGAAGGGCGATCAATCCGATTAGCTCTCTGCTGCAGCACCTGGGGGCCAGCTGGGAATTCACAGGAACATCACTGGAAGGACAGTAATCAACCCAGTCCTTTTAACCACTCAACTCAATTAATCCTGCTCACTTTTCATCTTCTCCACATACAGAGCTTCCTGAGAGGGGGAAGGGGGGGGTGCTCTCATGTTCACAAGAGACGGAGGAAAGGTTCCTTAAAGGAGACACAACGTTTTCTTATTACCTGGCAAGGGCATCGTGCCTTGTTCATTATAGGTTCCATTTCCCCCCTTAGCTATCAATGGCTCCATTGGCACTGCCTTTTACCAGGGGTGAGCCTCGCTTTTTCCTTGTTAGTGGCTTGTAGAAGTGCTGCTTTTCAGAGATTCACTGTCTTTGGTGGTCCTGGGCCAGCCTTGTTGTACCCAAGTCTATGCCTTCTTTCAGAGGGCTGAACTTGGCTAGGTATGGCCCACCCCAATGAAAGGGCACACTTCTCATGTGTACACCCCTAGTGCTCTCACGTAACCTTTATCTGCCTACGCAGAAGCATCAGATGAGACTTGGGCCTATATTACATTTGCCCTGGCTTCCTTATTAATAAGGTGGTTTCATTTACCTGGTGTCAGAAATCCCAGTTTTGACATCTGCCCCCAATATTTCTGAACTGTGCTTGTCCCTTCGACTTTCCGGAGCTGACTTTCCTCTTCGGTAAAACGGGGAGAGTGGTTGGAATAGTTGAATTGTACGTACTGATGTCGCTATGACTTGATTCATTACTCATTTTTTTTTTATTAGACAGGATGGGCATGTAAGAAATTAACTGCAGAAGTGCTGATGGTCTGCCATTATTCTAATTCTCTCCCACTTTCAGGCTTGTTAGATGCTCACACGGATGCTCATCCACCCCCATATACTCTGCAGTGGGGACAATTCACCTAGCTATTCATTCTCCAGGCATTATCCAACCTGGCACTGTCCAAATGAGGATGGGCACAGACACATTGATTCAGGGCCAACACATGATCTTTGCTGCTTCCATTTCTTATACAAAAGCCACCACAACCTTAACATGTCAATCCTGAACCCATCATACCCACCCCAGCACTACCCCTTCTCCTAATCCCTTTTCCTGGGGCTGACTACCTTTCTGGCCCGCTTAAAACTGTGTTCTTCTCTTTGATTCTTCCTTCTTTCCTGCACCTAAGCAACCACCAAGTCCTGTTAAGTTGACCTCCATAATTTCTCTCCAGGTCTTCACCTATTTTCTCCTCCCACGGTTCCCAGCCTAGTCAAGACTATTATAACCCTTGAATTAGATAATTTAAGGGGGATCCACATGTCTGATTTCTCTTTGCCAAACCCAACTACCCATAAAACCCTCTGAGCATAGCACCTCCTTAAGCAAAGGCTACACCCTTAAGCAAAAATCTTTCGTGACTTTCTCCTGACAACTGAATCAAGTCCAGGCTTCTTTTCCTGGGACCAAGGGCCCCCACCATCTGACTCCAAGCTGCCTTTCCAGTCTAATCTCATACAACCGGCCACTTGTTCCTCCATTTCAGTCAAACCAGGCTACTTATGTTCCCTCATCTCTTCTTGCCTCCTCTGGTCTTAGTACAGGCCATGTCATCCCCAAGCATGGACTGATTCCCCAATTCCCCTCCCCATCTAGGCCTAGTGCAGGGGCCACTCCTTCTACAAAGTCTCCTCTGCCTGACTGACCAGCTGGAAGTGAGATTTCCCTCCTCTTACCTCCAACAAGACTCTGGTGGGACTCTCTTAACCATTTACTAAACCAATAATGGTGATGAAAATGTCATTTCCAGGGCACTTGAAAGTTTGCAAAGCCCTCGCCTCATCTCATCTGAGCCTCTAACCAGCCTCATGAGGCAGGTACCATGACTATTATTGCACTTATTTTCTATTTGAGGAAACTGAGGCTAAGAGAAGGGTCACAGCTTTCCTATCATCCCACCCAGTAAATTGCCAATGGGGGAGCTGCCCCCAGGTCTCTCTTGACTTCCATGTTCTTATCATCCTACCAGGCTGCCTCACTTAGCCTATGGCCTCATCCCACTATTAGACCATAACCTCACTGAGGTCAGGATCCATGTCAGTTTTATCCCCAGCTCTGAACAGAATTCATTACATGTACCGGACCCTTAGCAAAAGTTGCTTAGCTTGCTATCTTGAATTGGAACTTTTGATGGGTTTGGGGAGAGGGAGATGAATTGGAATGTAATTAGTTTGTGGGGAAAATTTAGGGGTGAGAGAGACAGAAATAGAGAGAAAAAGAGAAAGAAAGAATGAGGGAGGGATGGGGAGAGAAGAAAGACAGAGAAAGACAGAGAGACAGAAAGAGACACAGAGACAGAGACAAAGAGGAACAGAGAGAGAGACAGAAACACAGACAGAGCAGATACAGAGAAATTCCATCGCTGTGTTCTTGGACTATGACACTAAATGCGAATCTCCAGCCTAGTTGGCCTACTGGCTATTCCTCCCTCTTCAACATTCCATTTCCTAAGGTGGGAGCTGTTTCCCTTGCTCTGTGGAATGATGACAAGGGCCCATACACTGGTGTGCTACCAGGTTGGTCACAGCAATAAGAGATGAGGCATAGCGGTTGGCCTCTACCTGCTGAAGGATGCTGACTCAATATACATTGACCTGATGCCACCACCATCATCATCAAGAGCTGACATTCCTACAGGACTTTAAGGTTTGCCAAGCACTTTACACATATCTCATGTTATTCGCTCAACAACCTGGTGGAGTAGGTATTAATATTATCCCCATTTTTCAGATGAGGACACTGAGGTTGAGAGGTTAAATGACTTGTCCAACTTTCCAGAGGTGAAGCAGGCAGAATTTGAACTCAGGTCTCCCTAATTCTGTGTTCAGTACTCTGTTCATTAACTGTTTGGCTGCCCTCAGTGAGCACTTAGGAGATGTGGGACCTTTCCCTTCCTAGGGTGTGCACCTAGCACCCATAACTTTCCAAGTCTTATTAATATCCACTTCTGGGGATTTACCTAAGGACAAATGATATTACTAAAGGAGACGTGAAAGGCATCTCTAGAGATGATGAAGTCCAGGGCAAAACAATGAGAACCTTCAGGATAAGAATGTATAGAAAAGAAAGGAAGACATAACAGGGGGGGTGGGGGAGTGGGGAGTGGCAAGCTTTAGAACATGTTCAGATTTTTCCTTCCTCATGGATCATATGACCATATGTGGCTTTTTCTGCCCTGCCTCCAATCTGACCAAGTCTGGAGGCCTGTGATCCTTTTTTCAGACCTGAAGACTGGGAGCTGGTGCTGAGGAGTGATGAATAAAGCTTCCCCTTGCGTGCAGAGCAGATGACATCAATGGCTCACTGCATCATACACAACAATCAATATGCCCCAACCTTGGCCCTTCCTGTTAGTGAGTGGGGTCAAAAGAAGCATCATCTGCTGGGTGGGAAAGGCAGTCAGCATCTCCTCCTATCTCCCACTCACATGTCCTTGATTATATGAAGCCTGGCTTTCTTTTGTGTTCATTCTCTCCTGATCTTAGGTGACTGAATATCTGGAGACTGAATCAATCAGTTTATGACCTTATGAACTACAAAAGGTCAGAAGAGCCATCATATTCCCCCTGGCAACTAGGGGCAGTGATAGATTCTAGAGCTGGTGGCATGGCCAGTGAGAGAGGAAGTAGCTGCGGACAGATCTGGAAAGCCAGGCACCTGAGCATAGGGGCAGCCCTCGGTATCTAACAGAGAGAAACATCAGCTACAGACTCTGGAAAGGCATCAACTCTCAGGACCTAGCAGAGACCTTCACTTAAGGAGGGCATCATGAGGATGCCATAAAGGAGAAAAGGACAGCCAGGGCCAGGAGTCTAGATGTACCCCTCAGCCCCATGTGCTCTCAAGATATGTACCTCATTACCACCATGCTTTAATCCTTGGAGAACTTGCATGTGCAGCCAAAGCAGGGGATGTATCCTCAGTAGAGGGACAGCTAGCTAACCCGCTAAAGCATTTAATTAAGTCCTATGTGCCAGGCAATGTGCTAAATACTGAGAAAACAAATACAAGCAAAAGGAAAAACATCCCCTACCCTCTGGGCGGAAGACATTATAAAAGGGAAAGGAAAAGCATGGAATAGAAGAGAGAGGACCCATTTGGGCAAAAGGTGGAAAAGTCCCGAGTCAGAAGCGGAACTGGGTTAGAAGTGAGCATGGCTGCCTGGGCACGTCTTCAAGTGGAGGTTACAGGCAGCCACTCACTACAGAGAAGAAGAGGAGGGAGCCACCTAGGTATCTCCAGCTTGAGAAAGCAGCTGGGGTGGAGGTGGAAACATCTAGAGAGTCTCAAATAGAAGTTCCATTCTGGACATTTTCTACCTTCTATCCTGGCTACACCTCCTCAGTAAATACCCTTTTCTAGAAGCTAGTAGAATTCTACTGGCTGATGAATATTGAAGGGGCCCACCAGATAGTTCCTCAGGCTTGCCCCTAGAACTCTGAGGGGAAAACTGATGGCCCAACTTGCCAGTCTGAGTGCTAGTGGGAATTGGGAGAGTGAGCACAGAGGGGATGCTACATGGGAAGTGGATAGCTAGTTAAGAAGATTGTGTTGGAGAATGAGATCTGGACTTCTGGACCTAGGCAACAGAAAAAGGAATGTCAATTTTTTGGCTAAGGATACAGTGCTGCTAATGAAGGTCAATAAAAATGGATTTGCCTGGAGACATGTGGCTCTTTAGGGGAGACTTTAAAGAGGAAGTGGTGGGGAGGGAGAAAAGTGCCCATCTAGATAATGCAAAAAAGTGCCCTCATCCAGACAATGTAAAATGTAGCAAGGATGATAGAGGAAGAAAAATAGCAGTAAAGTGGCCCAATAATTCACAGTCAGTGCTGAAGAACCAGGGCAACAATACTGCTCATAGCCTCAGGTGTCTATGTACAAATACAGAGCATACATAATAAATACAGTGAGCTGGAGATATTAATGCAAGTAGATAAATTTGAGCTCATCAGTGCCATTGAGATTTGTTGGGGTGGGATTCACATCTGGAATGTGCCAGAAGATGGGAATGCCTTATACCAAAATGGATAGATGAGATAAAAGGGGGCTATAGTAACAACACCAACAGGGCATAATCTCATGAAGATATCTACAGACCAGGATAGGGAAACACCATGGAGATCATTTGGGCGAGGACAAATGCATGGCTGAAACAGAGTTGAGACTGTAGTAGGACAATAGACCACCTCTCCAGAAGGAGAAAATAAATGATGACTTAGGAAAACAGATCACAAACTTGGCAGCAAGCCATTAAGTAGGAATAATGACAGCTAGCATTTATATAATACTTTTAGGTTTGCAAAGTACTTTATCACTTTGCAATATCTCGTTTGATCCTTACAACAACCATGGGAAGTAAGTGCTATTATCATTCCCATTTTACAGAAAAAGAAACTAAGGAAGAAAGGGGAAAAGTGATTTGTTCAAGGTCACATAGTTAATATAATAAGGGCCTGAGTCAGGATTTGAACTCGGGTCTTCCAGACTCTGAGTGCAGAGCTCTAGTCACTGTACCAACTAGAGGTATGCAGCTATCTCAGAATCTTCTAGAATCCATTTTATGCTCATAGCAGAGCAGCTCATTTGTGTCCCTCTCAACTTGCTTACATTTTCATTCTTCAAAAATGGAGGAAGTGATGAAGGGAGAGCATGCACACATGGGCCCGTTTTGCACCCCCGGGTGCTTGGTTTTTTAATTCCTTTGGGGTACAGGCCTAGGAGTGGTCCTGGGTTGAAGTGTGTGCACAGTTTGGTGAATGTGGGGGCATAGCTCCAGATTGCTTTCCAAGGACGGCTCCATTAACAATGCATTAGTGTGCCTCTCTTCTCACAGCCCTCCAACCTGTATTATTTTTGTTTTTTGTAAACTTTGCTAATCTGGTGGCTGTGAGGTCGAGCTGCAGAGCTGTTTTAATTCGCATTTCTCCAATTAGTGATTTGGAGCATGCTTTCATATGGTTTTTGATAACTTGGATTACTATTATACTGTAACAAAAGATGAAAGAGATGGTTTCAGAGAAACCTGGGAAGACTTGTATGACGTGGTACAATGCAAAGTTAGCAGAACCAGGATGACAATGTACCACACACACACACACACACACACACACACACACACACCCCAACAACAGCAACAATAACAACAACAACATTGTAAATTTGAAAGACTTAGAAACTCTGATCAACACAACTTGGGGAATGATGATACAATATGTTTTCCATTTCCTGCCAGAGAAGTGATGGACCCAGAGCACAGAATAAGACAAATGTTTTTTGGACATGGACAATGTCAATGTTTTGCTTAAGTATGGATATTTATTACAAGAGTTTTGTCTTTGTTTGCAAATGTGTGTGTGTGTGTGTGTGTGTGTGTGTGTGTGTGTGTGTGTAATGGAAGAGAGAGCAAATAGATTTTTCTTAATTAAAAATTAAATTAAATTAAAAAGATGCCAGGAAACAAGAACAAGGGATCAAGTAATTTTTTAATTTGAGAGAGGAGAAAAAATAGGGATAGTTTGGCTTGGATTTAAGAGTGAATTTTGAAGAGTTCAGGGAAAGAATGACTGGCCCCCATTCCCAAACTCTCCAGGAGTCCTTGAGAGGGATGCAATGTTTTCAGGCAAAAAAGTCTGAGGATAAGAAAATCATTTTTCTTCCTTCAACATAGCACTTAAGCTCCATCTTCTACAGTGAGTCCTTGTTGATCTCTGAAACCACTCATTCTCTCTCTCCCTCCCTCTCTCCCTCCCTCCCTCTCTCTCTCTCTCTCTCTCTCTCTCTCTCTCTCTCTCTCTCTCTCTCTCCAGCTACCTTACATGAACTATTTTACATTTATTCTTTTACTGCCCACATATGCCATTAGGGTCACTCCCATCAGAATATAGGCTTCTTGAGATGAGGGATTGCTTCCTTCTTGTATTTTGTGTCTCTGGCATCAAGTACAGTGCCTAGCACATAGTAGGCACTTAATAAATGCCTGTTGATTCATTGATTGGTTGGCACAAACACAACTGATGTCAATGTGAAGAAAAGGAGGAGTTGTCAAAATATGCAGAAGATATTATAGTTGGAATGGGTTTCAGAGGCAAACACACCCCTACATTTTACAGAAGGAACTGAAACTAGAAACATGAAGTGGCCTGGTCATGGTCACACACTAGGCTGGGAGAGAGTTGGGACTTGAGTCTGAGGCCAGTGCTCTCTTTGCCACATGACAGACTCATGCAGCTGCCTAGGGAATTCCTAGATCACTTTATATGAACCAAAAGGAGTGACCCTCTTATGGAATAATAAGTATAGGAGCATAAACTTGGAGGCTAAAGGGTCCTTAGAGGGTATTTCATACAGCACCCTCAGTTTACCAATGAGGGGATGGGAGATCAGAGAGGCTAAGTAATTTGCTCAATTTGTCTTTGTTTGCAAATGTGTATGTGTATGTGTGTGTGTGTGTGTGTGTGTAATGGAAGAGAGAGCAAATAGATTTTTCTTAATTAAAAATTAAATTAAATTAAAAAGATGCTGGGAAACAAGAACAAGGGATCAAGTAATTTTTTAATTTGAGAGAGGAGAAAAAATAGGATTACAGACAATGCTCCCTTTAATTATGTTGGGCAGCTAGGTGGTGTAGTGGGTAGAGTGTCAGGTCTGGAGTCAGGAAGACTCATCTTCCCAAGTTCAAATCTGGCCTCAGACACTTACTAGCTGCATGACCCTGGGTAAGTCACTTCATCCTGTTTGCCTCATTTTCCTCATTTATGAAATGAGATGGAGAAGGAAATGGCAAACTACTCCAGTATCTTTGCCAGGAAAATCTCAAATGGGGTCATGAAGAGTTGGATACCACTGAAATTGGCTGAACAACAATTATGTTGGGGGCAAGAGGAAAATAAATGAAGGGATAGAACCACTGCTTGGGACGATAGGATGGTTATAAAGGGATGTCAGGGAGAAGTAGACCTGGTTAATCCTTATTTTGATTTCTCTCTCTCTTTCAATCTCTCTTTCTCTCTCTCTTTCAATCTCTCTCTCTCCCTCTCTCTCTCCTCTCTCTCTCTCTCTCTCTCTCCCTCCTCTCTCTCCTCTCTCTCTCTCTCTCTCACTCTCTCTCTCTCTCCTCTTTCATGAACTGGGAAGAATAAAACCAAAAAGAGTTAAGAGGGGACTGGAACCCAAGATAGGAGAAAAGATAAGAGAGTGACTAGTTGCTCTCATTCTATAAGTTCAAGCCTGCTGGCCCAGATAAAGTAGATCTCAGAGGAATTAAAGAGTGGGTGGATGTAACCACTGAGTAATTGAGGGAAATGACAGAGAAATGGATTTAGATTTAACGTCTGGAAAGCCTTTCCAACAATGGGAACTGTTCCAAAGTGGACTGAACTGCCTTGGGGGCCCAGGATCCCCTTCTCCCTCCCACCACTCCTGTAGGGCACCACGCAGAGGCTACAAGCCTACTTGTTCAGAATATCATGGAGCAGATTTCTGTGCATGTAGGCACTGTACCACATGGACCTCTGAGGTCCCTTACAGCTTTGAAATTTTACAATTCCCTGCTGACTTCAGACATTAGTCTGGTCCACTTGGGCAGCTAAAAGAACATCTCTGGTTGGAGGCAGGGACCTTCCTCTGTACTAATGATAGAGAACAAGGGAACGTGGCAAGAGAACCACAAAGACGCCTTTCATATCTGTTCACAGACTCACAGACTCAGAGTTGGAAGGGAACTCTATGGCTATCCAGTCCAGCCTGTAACTGGAAAGGGATTCCTACTGCACCTTATGTAATGAGTGGTCTTCAGGCTCTTCTCAAAGGCCTGCAGAGAGAGAGACCTCACCAGCTTTTGAAGCAACCTATGCAACTTTGGGCTAGCTCTCATTGCTAGTGTTAGCGAGTTCTTCCTGACATCTAGGCTAAATGTGCCTCTTTGTGACTTCCTTTCATCCAGTTCTTCCCTCTGGGGTGATGTAGAATGAGGCTAAGCCCTTTATTCGAGGAACTGCTTTCCCTGAGGAGGGAAAGATGAGGTCTGGTTGGAGGTCATATTTATCCTACAGGAAGAGGCAACATTTGGTGGGTCTTGAAGGGTAGATAGGATGTCAAGATGTAGAGACAGGGGAAGGGAATTCCGGGCATAGAGCAGGATGAGCAAAGATGTAGAATACATCTCACAGTTGATTTCATTCTTCTGTTTTCATTTTTCTATTGCCCTTATAGAAAAGAGGTCATTTGAAAAGAGAACTGAGGAATGAAAATCTGGGTTCTATTTTTACCTTTGATATGTATTAGCTGTGTGACCTTGAGCAAGTCATTTCTCCCCCCAAATTCTAGGCAACTCTCTCAGAAAAGTGTTTTTAATCTTTTAAAAGGGCATAGCTCCCTTTGGCAGCCTGGTGAAGCTTATGATCGCTTTTTCAGAATGTTTGTAAATGCATAAAATAAAATGTATGGATAACAAAAGAAACTAATTATATTGAGATGCAATTATCAAAATATTAAAAGTTCCGAGTTCATAAATTTCTTGAAATTTATCCACAGATCTCTGGGCTCCATGAACTCCATGTTAAGAACCCTTCCTCAAAGAAAATAATCAACAGAGAAGTTGCTGGTCTTCATCCATGGTAGAAATTTCCACACCTCAAGTTTTGCATGCCAAAGGGACCCCCAGGTCCAGATCCCAAACAAAAAACCCAAAAGTCATCCGTTTCAACCAATCTATCCATCAACAAATATTTATTTCATACCTCTTGGATACCTACAAGCCCTCTTGCCAATTTCCTCCAGCCTCCTTTAGGAGGCTGAAGAGTGCAGTGGGAAAAAAGGGCTCAACTGGCACTCATAGGACTTGGAACCTCAGCTTTACCAGTCACTATCTGTGTGACCTTGAGTAAGTAAGTCAATCTCTCTGGGCCTCAGTTCCAGCATCTGTAAGATGAGGGGCAGGGAGAGGAAGGGGTTGTTGGACTGGAAGACTTGCAAGCCCTTTCAGCTCTAAATCTATTAAAGTAGATGATTTCCTTCTTTCATTTCTAGATGAATGCAATTGTGAAGAAACTGATGCCTCCCTATCCCCCTTTTTTTTGTTCTTAATGTATTTTCAAAATTTCCAGAACCTTGCAAGAAAAAGCACTATCTTCTTATCCCTTACTCAGTGTTTCACAAATCAAAGTAAATATGAAGAGGCAAAGATTACGGGTTAATGATTTCCTCATTCCCTGTTCTTCTGAGAAGTCTCATTTGGGTTACCTTGGGGGCTCTTTATCTGGGAAGATCTGGTCAGGTCCAAAGCAATCCCAAGCCATCCACATTCCTGAATAATCAGTCAATGCACAACTTATTAAGCACTTAGTGTGTGCCAGGAACTGTGCTATGTGATGGGGATACAAAGTCTGAAGTCCTCCTCATGGAGCTTCCATTCTGTTGGGGCTCAGGATCATTAGAGCTAGCTGGCATTCTTACAGTGCTTTGAGATGGCAGAGGACTCTGCCTCACATATCATTTGAGCTTCACAATCATCCTGTAAGGTAGGTGCTATTATTATCTTCATTTTACAGATAAGGAAACAGAAGCTGAGAGAGGTTTAGTGACTTTCCTAGGATCCCAGAACTAGTAACTGTTTGAGGCAGTCTTTGAACCTTCTATCCACGTTGACATTTAGCTTCCTTACAAAGACAAATCAATCTATCAGCTAGCATTTATTACATACCTATTGTGTGCAGGGCACTCTACTAGGCACTGAAGCTATAACAACAAAGAAGAAGCTTACATTCTAATAGAATTGTCCCCAGGTGCTGGGACAGTGTCAGAGCTGATCCCAATGAGTTTTATGTCTTTGTTCGCAACGCAGGGGATTGTTCCATAAGTGCAGAGGAAGGTATCCAAGGATTGCTTTAACCTGATCTTAAAATTGGCACCAGACCAGCCTCCAGGGCAGAGAGAAGGCCAAGTAAAATTCAGAGGGGGGCACACATCTCATCTATAACCTCCTCCAAATACTCAAGGGATCATCTGTGACAGAGAAGGATACTGAGCGTCCTTGCCCATTAGAAGCCTTTATCCTTCTGTTGAAACTTGGGCAGAGGGAGAGAGGTGACAAGGACAGCAAACACTAGGAAAGTGATGGAGAAGGCCATCACACCTCAGACAGGCCATTGAATGGACAGGAACAATTTTCAGACACTCTCGACTCAGAGAGGGATTAATAATAAGAGACTCAGAAATAAACCACTGCCAATCCCTTTACCAGCCCCTTAGGTCTTCGAGTCTTCCTACAACTACATTTCCCTCCTACAGGCAGAGCAATATATCACAGGGGCATTGAGGCTAAAAAAAAAAAAAGAAAGAAAGAAAAGAAACCTCATCACAACACTCCCCAGCCCTCTTAGTCTATTAAAACAGATTATTTTTTATGGTTCACTCTCTGTTAAATCCTAACTCATTTTATAGACTCTGGTCTTTTTGGGTAGAATCTAGCTGGGTCGGAGATTCATGATTGCTTTGGCTCCATGTGAGAGAGGCGGCTGGCAAGTGTATCCTGGCTCAGCTAAGGGTCCATTTGTTTTACTTCCCTATTTATTTATTTATTTCACCTTAAATGCCTTGTACATCTTTGCCCTTTTCCAACTGGAATCTTAGCTTGATTTAATGGGGAGAAACTGTAGGCAAGGCATATAACTGAAGCAAGAGAATGCTTTCCCTTAAATGAGGCGAGGTTTCCCCCCCTTTTCCATAAAGGACAAACATAGCAGCCCTTCCCCTCTTCACTCCTTGCCCTTCTGAATAAGCTCTCCCCAGGCTTCAGTTCTTAAGGATCAGTTTGCTTATTGTCCCCAGCCCGAGCTCATCTTAGAGGACGTCATTTACTGTAATAGCTTTGGTTTTAAGTAGAAATATCTCCAGTGATGCCACCAGCCGGAAATAAAAATAGTAATTTTCCAACGTCTCCCATCAGACAATGAGCGGCGGGCCCAGAGCTGGCCGATAAACAGGCCAGCATCTCTGGATGAGGGGGGCCAAAATGCATGAAATGAACAAGAGGACAATGGACAGATACATTTCTCCTTCCTACTCAGCAGGGGATTGCAGAGAAAGACCAGAACTATTTCCCTTTAAAAATATACCAAGAGCTCTCTCACACCAACCATAAGTTAATTCTGCTCTTGTGTGGGAGCTTAAACACTTAACTGGATATTATGGGGGGGGCTGGCATCTCTTTTCCTCCAGCAGTGGAGGGCTTGCAAGTGATTGTCACCCCAAGCATCGACACCCAAGGGGACAGAGAGTAAGCCTCTTTTTTGCCCCCAGATTGTGATTTAAAACAACAACAAATGAGGTTCTCTGAAATGACTAAAACTGGTGATCAGGGATTATGTCATAAAGATAACTTTCCATCCAGGTCAATTCAACTCAATTAATCAATTAAGTAAGCATTAGCACGTACTACATACCAGGCACTGTACTACGCACTGGGCATATAAAGAAAAAAAAAAAGAATTTCATCTTGCCCTCAAGGAGTTCACGTACAAATGGAGGAGACAATATGCAAATAAATAAGTATATATTGGATAGATATATATATATAGAAGGATGGTAATTTTAGAGGAGAAAGTTGAAGTGACTGGAGGGACTGAGAAGGCCAGTAGGAGGTAGTTTGAGGTGAGTGTTCAAAGAAATCAAGTATGTGTCAAGAGGAGGGGGTGAGAGGGGGAAGTGAGCATCAAATTGTAAATGAATTACGTCTCACCCTGGAGCAAATCTCACCCTCCCCCACCCCTACTGCAGATCCCAGGATCATAGATTTGGAGCTGCAAGGGAGCTCCGATGCCTTCCAGGGTAACATCCTCCTTTCACAGATGAGCAAAATGAAACCCAGAGGGTTAAAGTGACTTGCCCATCATCACACAGTCAATCAACGAGCCAACAAGTATATATTAAGCTCCCACAGTGTTCCAAGCACTGTGCTAAGCTCCGGGGACACAAAGAAAAAACCAACAAACAAAAAACCACAGACTGAGGCTGGCCTTTGTCTTCTGGTCCTCTCATCCCAGATCCAGGTTCTTTTCGCTGCACAGTTGGGAGGGTGCTACCTTCAGCATACAGGTAGTCAGGTGACTCTGCCATTTACAATGCACCTTTGGCATTCACTTTGTACATGTACTGCAAATACTTATTTGTGTACTTGGTGGGTCCCCTGGTAGAAGGCAAACTCCTTGAGGGCAGGGGCTCTTTCATCGTCTTTACATCCCCAGCACTTAGGACAGCCCCTGGGGCATAGTAGATGTAGGTGCTTAATACTTTATTGTTGATTGGTTCGTCTTGTTCCATTGACATAATCCCTTAGCAGTCCACCTGTATTTTTAACTGCACATTTTCAAATAGCAATAAGCTGATGAGTGAAAGGGAAAGAAACCAGAAAACCAACAATGAAAGCAAGTGACAAGAGGGGCAGCAGGCCAGGCTGAATGGGAGGCCGCTATTAAGGAGCCTGTTTGCTGCGGCATGTCTATCAAGGGGCCCCATCTCGAGATAAGGCTTTTCCAGCATGATCCAAGATGTTATCAAATGCTGTTGTACAAGATTCAGTCTCAAGGGCGGCCTTAAAAGAAATGGCATCAAGTGCAAAGCAAAACATCAGTGCGAGGGAGAGAGAGAGAGAGAGAGAGAGAGAGAGAATGCAGAGAGAGGAGACCTGAGGGGAGGAGGAAGAAGAGGGTACAGAGGATAAGAGAGATGTGGGGATACATTCAGTTGAGGCGTGTGGGTGGGGGTTGCTAGGTGCATGCAGATGTGCAGGGGTGTGTGTGCGTATTTTACTGTAAGAGCCATGTGAACAAGAGAAAGCTACAGACACACAGAGACAGACAGATATGTGTGTGTGTGTGTATCTCGAGAGACACAGAGACAGAGAGACAGACACATAGAAAGAAACATATGTGTGTGTCTGTGTGTAGATACACAGATAGACAGAGAGGCAAAGACAGAGACACACACACACAAAGAAACAGACGTAGAGACAGACACACAGAAAGACAGATGTGTGTATATTTATGTATATATGCATACACATATACATGGAGACAGAGATAAAGACACACAGAAATACAGAGACACAGAGAGATAGTCACCCAGAAACAGAGAGATGTATATTGTGTGTATGTTGTCTATATGTGTACATATACAAATATACATAGAGAGAAAGATACACACAGAGAAACACCCGGGGAGACACAGAAACAGAGAGACAGAGAGAGGGAGAGAAGAAAATTGAACACCAGCTGCCAAAATGGAAATGATGTTTGTTTTTTTTCTCTCACACCCGCGGAGCCGCCCCCTCTCCCGACTCGGCTTTTGTCCTTCAAAGCTGGGTGAGGCGGCCCCGTTTTCATGCCTGCAGGTTGACCACGCATTGTTATTATCCAGTCTTCATGTTCCCATCATGTGTCATCTGACCAAAGGAGAGCCTACAAAGTGAAAGGCTCATGCAAAATTTATGCTTATATGGGCTGTTTCAGTCAGAGGAAAAATCAATAGGGTGGGCTCGCTGGCCAGGAGTGCTGGCGAGGGCTGAGTGACACTAACAGCAGCCGAGATTGAGAGGCGGCTTGGCGGGGCCGTCGCCCAGCGGATGGGGGCTCTTATAATGGTCTGCTCACCTTATATTAGCCTTTCCTGGGGATTATTTTTTGATAACAATTATGATTGCGGGGTTTAAGGCAATTACACGATTACCAAGAAAAAGTCGCTTTTTATGCCCCGTAAAGCTGTCATATATTTCACACCACAACTGCTTTCCAATTATTTTGCTACAATGCACTTTGGAAGTAAAATGTCCCAACTGATATATATTAGTCCTTTATGTTTTATAAATAAAAATCTAAGCCGTACTGTAATCCTTCAAAGGGTGCTTCTCCAGTTCCCCCCAGACGAGACTGTAAGGAGAGCACAGAAAGAAAAAAGAAAAAGGAAAAAAGGCAATGGTGGGGGCGGGTATACGGTGGGGGTGGCTGGGAGTTACAGATGTGGGTGTATGTGACGGAGACAGCTACAGAGGTGTAGACAGATCTAATCAGAGATAATAGAGAAAGACCCAGAGACAGACTCACAAAGACAAATACAGACAGAAGCAAAGAGAGACTAAGAGAAAGAAAGTGATGGACCCACAGAGAAGCAAATAGAGGCAGAGACAGAGATTGAGGGAGAGACAGGAGCAAAGAGAGACCAAGAGACGAGTGATAGACACACAGACAAATAAAAGGATTCAGAGACTGAGACAAAGACAGAGCCAGAGATAGTGACACAGAGATCGAGGGAGCAAGAGAGAGACAGAGATAAAAGACAGCCCTTATTGAAAATGCTAATGGAATTGGTTAAGTGGAGCTTTATGGACACTCACCAATAAGAATTTAATGATGAAGGAAACAATCCTTGAAATTAATTGAGTATGAATGGGGGTCACAGGCCTGTTGTGACAGCACATTAAATAGTCTGGGATAATGGGGCAAGGATCAGCCACAGCCTTTAAACCCAAGGAAGCACTAGGTGCCAGTGGCCAGAAAGTGGTGGTGGCTGGGGGTGGGGGCACTTTGGCTGGCAAGGGAAACAAGAAAGGAACTCCCATATGAAAAGTCCTCCCTAAAAGGCAAGTGAAAATAAAGCTGATTTAATGAAAATCTAAATGCTAAACTGTAACTCAAGGGCATGGCATGCTAGGCTAGCTGAGGCTAGAGAGACACAAAGACAGAGACCAAGAGTTGGAGAGATAGGGAGACAGACAGACAGACAAACAGACAGACATAAAGAAAAACAGGGACTAAGAGACAGATGATAAACACACACACACACACACACACACAAAGAGAGAGAGACAGAGAGACAGAGAGAGACAGAGAGAGAACAAGAGAGAATATAAGAGGACAGATGATAGATAAATAGACAGACAGATGGACAGAGACAGAGGAACAGAGACCGATAGATAGACAGATGATAACTAGACAGAGAGACTAAGCAATAAAGAGAAATCAAATGATAGAGAGCAAAAGAGACAGAGAGAGCAAGAGAGACTGAGAAGAAAGAGACAGAGAGACAGGGCAAAAAGAGACATAGAGAGACAGGGAGACAGAAACAGAAAAATAGAGAAACAGACATATGCCTGATTACCACACACAATCTTATGTCTTCTCAGCAGGACACATAACCTCCTTTGTCCTGTATACTGTTGGGACACCTTGTGGGAAGGGAGGTGTGTTGGTCTGAGCTACCACAGTGGTGTAAGCAGATGACATAAGTGAGTACTGAAAGATCAAATCATAAAAATATTATCAAATTATAAAAATATAAAAAAGAATTTGAAAAGAACACCCAAGTCTTCAGCCCATCTTTCCAACAGAATTAAGACAGTTCAGAAACCACGGCTTTAAAAACAGATGTAAAAACGGACTGAGGCTTTCATGATTCGCAGTCCCAGCAAATGAAAAGGTTTTATTCTTACCCATGTTCTGAAAGGGAAGGGAAGTGTAAAAGAATGACAAAAGATAGAAAGGGAAACAATATTCATCGTAGAACTTAGGCTCAGAGGCCAGAAGAGCTGGCCCATCTGTCTTCACTTCTACGTGACCAGGTTTGGTCCTTCAGGTTCATGAGACAGGGCCAAGTGAAAGGAAGAGTTTCACATTTCTGTAATTGAGGTTTTCATATGGCCGTAGGATTTCACTGATGTAGGGAGCTTCCATTGAAGAAATTCCCTAGCTAGCCAAGTGGCACAATGGATAGACGACATTAGGACTGGGAGTTAGGAAAATCTGAGTTCATATCTGGTCTCAGACATTCAGTCTTGTGACTAGGGCAAGTCACTTAACCTCTCTCTGCCTCCGTTTCCTCAACTGTAAAATAGGGATAATAATAGTGCCTATTTCACATGGCTTTTGTGAGCATCAAATGGGATAATATTTGCAGTGTACAGTGTCTAGCCCACAGTAGGCACTTAATGAGTACTTTTTCCTTCCTTCTTCCTTCCAATGGAGATTAGCAACTCCTGTAATTTATAGTATTAGCAAATTGCCAGTGGGCACTGAAAGGTGAAGAGATTTGCCCAGGTTTACACAGGTACTGTGATGGGATTTGAACCCAGGTCTTTCTAACTCCCAGGCTGATCACTATGATGTTCTGCCTCTAGGAGAGTTGTTCTTTTTTTGTTTTGTTTTGTTTTGTTTTTTTATATGTATGTCTTTTCTCCAAATCTGGTAAAGTGCTTTGAATCCTGCCATGTCTCAAGTGAATAAGGAAAGGGCTTTTACTCATGCCCAGGCAGGACAAGCTTGGGAAGCTAAAGTATGGCAGAGGGTTAGTAAAGATTCAGAACAACTTTGCTGAGAAGCCCTGTGCTTCATCTGCAAGTACCCTTCTCATTTTCTTTATGAAAGGGATGGTGGGCTCAGAAATAGGAGAGAATTCAAGCCAGATAGGATTCACATGGCCAACATTAGATACCATGGTGTTGGAGCCATAAGCCAGGACTTTTGGTCAGCTTCAAGGCCTAGGCCAAGGAATGAGAAATGAGTTGTAGAAGGAGAGAAGAGTTTCAAGTGAGATTTGGATAAGCTTCCTGTACTGAGCTCACAATTGCTGGGGACTCATAATGGCAGAGTTGAGAGTGACCTCAGTGGTATCTATTCCAACCCCTGCTTTAACAGGGTTCTCTTCTACCACATACTTGACAAGTGGTTAACCAGCTTTTACCTGAAAATCTCCTTTGAGGAGGAGCCCACTGGCTCCCAAGGGAGCCCTTTCCACTCTGAAATTTGCCTCTTTACAACTGCCAGTTTCATTCTTTGGTGCCAAATAAGGCAAGACTAATCCCCCTTGCCATTCAAAGACTTAAAAATTGGTTAAAGAATCCCTCAGGGGCAGCTAGGTAGTGCAGTAGTTAGAATACCTGGACTGGAGTCAGGGAGACTCATCTTCTGAATTCAAATCCAGTCTTAGTCACTTACCAGCTGTGTAACTCTGGGCAAGTCACTTAACTCTGCCTCAGTTTCCTTATCTGTAAAATGAGCTGGAGAAGGAAATGACAGACCATTCCAGTATCTCTGCCAAGAAAACCTCAAATGGGGTCATGAAGAGTTGGACACAACTGAAAAATGACTCAACAACAACAGAAGGAATCCTCTGCTCTGACTTCCCGAACTAAAACACCTCACTCCCTAGCCACCACTCCACTACGTATTGTTTTCCTCTGAGAGAATGTGGGCTTCTTGAGGCCAAGGACTTTTCTGCTTTTTGTATTTGCATCCTTGGCTCATCGTATAGTGCTTGGTACACGGTAAGCACTTAAAACATTTTCCTTCCTTCATTCCTTTGTTCCTTCCTTCCTTCCTTTGTTCCTTCCTTCCTCCTTTCCTTCCTTCCTCCTTTGCTTCCTTCCTTCCTTCTTTCCTTCCTTCCTTCCTTCTTTCCTTGCTTCCTTCCTTTGTTCCTTCCTTACTTCCTGTACTATCTTTCTAGAATATGGAGGTTCTTGAAGGCTGTGCTGAAAAGGCTCCCAGGAGAGTCCTAGAAACGGACTAGGTGTCTATTTTCTGAAGACTTGCCTATCGGAATTCAACAAGGCTCTTTGCTTAGCAGGTTGTCTCCCGAGTAATGTGTATCTTTGGGTCATATCAATTACCCCTGACCCTCTGTGAAAGTGTGGGGGGCCCTCAGGCATTTTGTTGGCAGAGTATGTGCTTGTATAGGGGAAACCAAGGCTTTTGGGGAGTACTGAAGAACTTTGTGAAGGTTCTGATTTCTAGCCAGCCACCGTTGGTGTTTCTCCTTCCCCTTCCCCCAATTACTTGGTATTTGCTCTAACTATATTTTGCATTTATTTATTTATGTACAATAGAATGCAAGCTCCTTGAGGGCAGAGATTATTTTTTTCTGTCTTGTATTGCCAGTTCCTAACAGAGTCTAGGTGCTCAATAAATACATGTCAAATCGAATTGAATTTGACAGAATTCTGGTATTGGGCAACAGTTTCCTATAATCATTTAGGAAGAATTCCAAGAGCAAAGAATTGATCATAAATAAACTTGAAAGCCAACAATGACTTTCCAAAATGGCAGGCATTTCTACTTTAATGCCACCCAGGTCTGATAACTTTACATTCTCTCTAGTGAACAAATACCTAAATAACAAGTCACAGTATCTCAAAGTTAGAAGTAATCTCAGAGACCACGCCATCCAATGAACACCTGTAGAATTCCCTGCAATGTCAGTCAAGGCTGGGAGACTTCCACGGATGGGAACCTACTACCTCCTTTGCTTATATATTACAATTTGGTATATGCTAATCATCAGGAATGGTTTTTTTCCTATTTCAGACCTAAATCTGCTTCTTTACCACTGACTCTGCCCACTCCCCAACCATCCCCTCATTACTCCTAATTCTACTCTCTTGAGCCAAGAAATTCATTTCCACAAGGTTTTATTGTTTATCTGACAGATAGTAAGTACTTAACCAATGCTTGTTGACCAGATGCTGACTGATTGGCTGACTGCCTATTATTTGCAAGGCACTCTTCTAACTGCCGGGGATACAACGATGAGAGTGCCAACCAGTCCCTGCAGACAAGGAGATTCAATTCTCTGGCCCAACTTGAATCTCTCTTCCATATCACAGCCTTCCAAATACTTGACAATCACCATCACATTCCCCCTGAAGCTTCTCTATCTGAGGTTACACATCCATATGCCCTCCAACATTATATCCTTCAGCTGCAGCCCCAAGCTCCTCACCTTTGTAGTTACCAGGATAACAGTGAAGAATATCGCCAAAGCCAAGTACTGCAAAGGCTGCATTCCAGAATCATCACTTTAGGGCTAAGTATTTAGAGCCAGACCAGGTTATTAGGAAGAGTTATGCCTAGTTCAGAAAGGACTTAAGTTTAACTGTCAATTTCAAATAATGGCAGGATGTCTGGTAGTCTGTTTCTCTAATTTTGAAATTTGTTCCTATGACTTATGGGACCAAAAGTACAAAAAATGCCTCAGTTAATGCTAAATCACTTAACTTAATTCTGAACATAAGAAATTCATGAGTCATATCCCACACTGGCTTTGAGGAATAGTGCCTACACCTTGATAGGATTGAGATCTCCCTGGCTGACATCTTTCCAAAGATTATGATGAGGGCTGAAAGCCCCTAAGATACATTTCAATTCAATTCAACAAGCATGTATTCAGTAACTACTTTTACCTGGTAGTCAGCTAGATGGCTCAGTGAATAGAGAACTGGGCCTGGAATCAGGAAGACCTATCTGAGCTCAAATTTGGCCTCAGACACTTACTAGCTGTGTGACCCTGGACAAGTCATTTAACCCTTGTTTGCCTTGATCCACTGAAGAAGAAATGGCAAACCACTCCAGAGTCAGACATGACTGAGCAGCAATAACAATGTATCAGGTATTGAGTGTAGAAAGCCAATCCACACCCCCCCAACCCACCAGTTCATTTCAAAGAGAGCTGGTGCTCTTTAGGAAGCAAGTACACAGTGCACACACAGAGGTAAAACCAAACCATGTCTAAAGTAAATTCTTTGTCATTTTGGATTTGACGGGGGATCACTAACAATTGGAGGAATCAGGGCAAGCTTGTTGCAGAAGGCAAGTCTCCTCACATGAAGCAGCCTGGGAAGCTAAGGGGATAGGACAGACGCTGCGCCCGTTGCCACCTTTCATCAGCACAGTTACAAATAAAGCAGTTTTGCTCTGGGAGCCCCCTGCTGGCTGATGCAGGGACAACGGCTAAGGCTGCGATGGGGGCGGGGGTGGGGATTGTATGTGGCGGGGTGACAAGACTGTAAATCCTTGGATTCTTTTGCTGTTGATTTCAAATGGTGGCAATTCAACACAAAGGAACTTTTAATTAAGGAAGTATGTCCAAATTAAACTCAACTAGCTTATACACGCGCACACACGCATCTGCATATATGCATGTAATACATCAACCAATACAATATATTGTATAACACAATATATACATGTTAATATATGTACCTATATAATCTATACATGTACAGATATTACATAAATACAGATATATACAGATGTATTAGATATATGTACAAATATATATATATATATGTGCGTGTGTATGTGTGTATGTATGTATATGTATGAAAAAAATGTGTGTATTTCTTGTTGTTGTAGTATCCAGCTCTTCGTGATCCCGTTTGGGGTTTTCTTGGCAGAGATACTGTAGTGGTTTTCCATTGCCTTCTCCAGCTCATCTTACAATATGGAAACTGAAGCAAATGCGGTGAAGTGACTTACCCAGGGTCACAGAGCTAGTAAGTGTTTGAGGCTGGATTTGAACTCGGGTCGTCCTGACTCCGCACCTGGTGCTCTATCCCCTGCATCATCTAGCTGCCCCATGTGTATGTATGTATGTATATGTATACACACACCACAAGTATATATGACTATATACATACACAGTAACTATAATAATGAAAATGGAAAAAAAAAACCATAACATAACAAGTTAATAAGTATCTATTAGGGGCAGCTAGGTGGCGCAGTGGATAGAGCACTGGCCCTGAAATCAGGAGGACCTGAGTTCAAATCTGGCCTCAGACCAAACACTTGACCCTTACTAGCTGTGTGACCCTGGGCAAGTCACTTAACCCCAACTGCCTAAAAAAAAAAAGTATCTATCGATTATCCTGTATATTCTATGGGAGGGACTGTCCAAGTACAGGGGACACAAAGAAAGGTAAAACTAGTCCCTACCCTCAAAGAGCTCATGTTCTAAGATCATTAATCTTAATAAAAATTGAAGCTAAATGGTGCAACATGATAATGAGCAGTTTTGGCTCTGAAGAAGAGATATGAAAAGGCATCTTCCTTCTCTGCAGGGCTGGGAGGGGGATTTTAGTGAAGAACACTGTATATAATTTGTACTTGGCTGCCCTGTTGGTGTTTTACTGAATGTTATTTTCTTTTTTTTTTAAAATCTCTCCGATAAGGGATGGTTCCCTGGGAGGGGAAGGATAGGAAGGCCATACCGGAGAATGCAGGTAAGATATCAATATGAAGTTTAAAAAAAAAAAAAGAAAAAGTGCCACTGTGGAGTTAATAATAAAGATAGATGTATGACAGAAAAATATTTATTAAATTAATTAACAGAATGTATGGCAAATTAATTAATAGAATTAAAATAATTAATAGAACTGAATTGAAGGCTACCACAAGTGAAGAAGAGAGGCATCTAGGTAGCTCAGTGGATATAACACTAGGCCTAGAATCGGAAAGACCTGAGTTCAAATCTGGCCTCAGACACTTACTAGCTGTGTGACCCCGGACAAGTCACTTACCCTGTTTGCTTTAATCTACTGGAGAAAGAAATGGCAACCCATTTCAGTACCTTTGCCATGAAAACTCCATGGACAGTATTGGCGTGCTACGGTCAATGGGGTCACGAAGAGGTGGACGTGACTGAATGACTGTACAGCAATGAAGAAGAATCTCTCTTCGATCCTACTGAGTTGGAAAGGTTTTGAGCGTGGTCCAAGTTGCTTGTTCAAGAACCGGGTCAAGTTCAGAGAGTCCCATCGGTGGAGGGCTGGCTGACAAGCAATGTATTTTTTTTAACTTTGTGAATTTACTGAAAGTTAGGTTAGCTTTCAAATACGGATCATCCAGTGCTGACTGCAGAGTAGACACTCGATATTTGCGGAGCGAACATGATTTTTACAACTTCTGCATTTTAAGCAGCCCTGCGCACCAACGGCACGCCAACAGAAAAACATCCTCTATGTTTCTCACAGGCTGTCTAAAATCCTTTGGCAGGCCACAGGTTGTGCAGGCCTAATTTAAAGGAATGGAAATTTAATTTATAAGAGTATCTCACAAAGGCTAAAGCCATTAAATAGCATTCCTTTTTATTTCACATTCATTACTGTCTCCTTACCCCAAAAGTATATCTTGTGATGACTTGGCAACATGCAGCAGCACCAAAGATGTCTGACTTTACAACAGTGGGTCACTCAGAAGTTTCGTAATGTTCTTAGATCACAGGACAAACATGATTTAATCTAATAGGCTTCCAAACTTCCAAAGCCAGGACAAACATCTTGGTTCTATAAGGCCCATTTTTCTACTTGTTGGAATTACCTGGACTGTTTGTTTTTCCTATATTTTCTCATATCCTGCTCTGATTTTTGAGGATTTCCTTGCTCCACAAACCTCAGTCATTGGGTGAAGAAGGGAAATCGAACTGTCTCATGCTGGTAATTACTGTATGGGAAGGAGGTCAAAATCAACTGCTCTGGGTATGTCTTGGCAAAGATCCCTTTGATCACAAATGAAAAGAATGAAACCTGTTCTTTCATGGTGCTCATTACAAATGAGACTGGGGACAAGTGTTTCTTTCCACAGAGGACGTCAAGTACCCATAGCTTTAATCTGAGTTGACACAGCTTGCAGATCTAGCACAATTATTTCTTTTCTTAAAAAAAAAAACAAAAAACAACTCTCACGTAGACTCAGTGGTCATGAAAACTCTTCTCTTGAAGAGAAAGTCTCATACACCTTTAAGGATATGGCACTTTTCTGATCTCAATGGAACAGATAATCACCCAGGAATGTCATACAATCAAAGCCCTCTTGAGAAGCCCACACTTAGGAAGTTTTCCTGGATTGAATTGCCTTGTCTTGTCTTTTTTTCACCCCTCTATAAAATGATCTCCATAACTCCCAGGACATTATCTTAGTGGAGAATCTTGTTGAAAGTAACCTTAAATCAATCAAGTTAAGCACAATTCCTTTCAAATAGTAGACACTTAATAAATGCTAGTTAATTGCTCAATCAAACAATCAGTATTTATTAAGTGCCTGCTACTCTTAGGCACTGTGCAAAGTGCTACGCATACAAAGTAAGAAAAGAGATAATCCCTGCCTCCAAGGAGCTTACATTCTACTGGGAGAGACAACATACACACATACAAAGAGAACATACGAGATAAATACAAGGTGACAGAGGAAGGGCATTAGCATGGATTGGGGGGTGGGAGGGAGATCAGGAAAGTTCTTAAGTGTGCCAAAGGGCTAAAGTGGAATTTGAGCTGAGATTTGAAGAAAGCTGGGATTCGAAGGGGCAGAAATGAGGAGGGAAGGCTTGTCACGTATAGAGGAGATGGGCTCGACACTCCTCACGAAATGTTCCCACATTTTGGCCATAACCTGACCAAAGTATTTATAAGGAATATAATACCCACAAGGCTACTAATGGAGTGGATCCTAATAACTCTACCACCACTCACAATAACTACCTCCCACCAATCACAAAACCCAAGACAGACACTTGCCTCAATCCATTTCTTATAGGCTCATGGTACCAATGAATAAACGTCTCCAATAAGAAAGATGGAGAATGGGCCAAACCTTTACAGAAACTGGTAACTCTACTAACCATCTTTTTTTTTTTTGGCAATTGGGGTTAAGTGACTTGCCCAGGGTCACACAGCTAGTAAATGTCAAGTGTTTGGACTGAGGCCGGATTTGACCTCAGGTCTTCCTGACCTCACAGACCTCTGCCATGCTACCTTTATCTGTCTATACCTATACTTGAAGCCAATATTCATATACAAATAGACCACCAGATGGGCTTCTTTTCAGAAGCAAGTGGCAGGATTCACATCCTTTATAGGGTCTTTAAAGTAAAACAGAAAAAAAAAGCCCAATGGTGTAATTGTTAACTGTGTTTCATGGATCCCAATTCTTGGAAAAGGACCCTAAAGAGTCTAAACACTGCTTAATGTAAATCAAGTTTTCTATTCAAAATTTCAATGCCCCACAGTGACAGGATAGAGATTCTTTTATGAGAGACATAAAACACAGCTGGTGGTGAAATATTGTAATGACTGGCCAAGGAAGAGCAGAAATCAATAGATGAAAAGTTAGTGATATTAGGGAATCCTGACCTATTGGAACTCACAAGGAAAACAAGTCTGAGGGAAAATCCTTCTCAAAGCAAAGCTACAAGGCTTTGTTTCTCTTGATCTCTATTTTTGCAGGTTCACCTTTCTTCTCCAACCTAATTCAAACTTTGAAAAATGTTGGTTCTGACTTACAGTGGCTCTCACTTAAGTTAACATGAGGAAAATGGTCCAGTGGGTCCCCCCCACCCCCAGTGTGAAGTACTGGCCCTGGAGAACCCTAGAAACCTAGCTAGGATTCTCCCTGCCCTGATTTATTTCACAGTGTAATTCCATTATTGAAAATAGACAGCCTTTTTATATCTTTCAATTCTCTTAGATTCCAAATCACAAAAGGCAGATTTTTTCTATTAGTGTTTGATAGCAGTTGGTTACCAGGACTATAAAAAAAAGGGCACTTACAAGTTCAGGATAAACCATGATTAATTTTTATTAAGATGATACATTTCTATATTAGAAACTGACAATTTATTTGGAGATCTTTTTTTTCCAAGAGTTTAGTCGTTTCCCTCTGTGCAGAATGCAGAATTGTATATGAGATATTTGAGCATCTAAAACGATGTATGATAAATGAAGTGGCATGCTACTTATACGCTTATCATGTTCTCTGACTAGCAACAGGTTCAGCAAAGGGCACAGCCAGTAAATGAAATTTTCCACCAGGACAATATATCATCACGAGAAATGTATGCACTGGAAACTTACAAGCTTGCTCAAGATGCGGACAAGGTGTGAAATGGTAAAAAATGAAAAGCAGAAACATCATACAGTAAATTTCAAATTCAGCCACATTTCCATATTGACTGAGGCTAGCACTTTAACCATTTAAGGTCTTGGAGTTTGCAGATGATGCCAACATGTGAGGCAGTCTGAATCTAGAGCTGGGCTTCTTTCATGGATGAATTGATAAAAATCTTTCATTACTAAGTCCTTCATTACCAAAGCTGGTAATAAAGGGAATCAGAAGTTTAACGTATCTATTATGGAGAGAATGTATTTAAAAGGTATCTGGGAGTTATGAAGGTTATCATCATCTCCTTGTGGTCTTTCCTGCTCATACCACATCTAGGGGATTGAGCTCAGTTTGGGGCACCACAGTTTAGGAATAAGGACGAATCTATGTGTTGTGTTTTAGGTAAAATTTCACCAGAGACACATTTGTGACCATGAAGTATGCAGCAGCAAGAAGAAGGCAATGTAAATGGGATTTTAACTATGGAGAAAATGCAGTTTTTTACTGAACTCAGCCCTAAATTGTAAGCAATGGGTCTCTTCCCCTCCCCCTCCCATTAAAATTCGAATGCCTACAACACTAATTCTTAATTTTTGCATTACAAAGAAAGTCTTAACATTGTGCTATTCCACAGGATCAGGAAACTGACAAGGTGGGACACGACCAAAACAGGGCAATTAGCATGTTGTGAGGACTAGGCACCAATTGATTTTGGAAACTGGTGACATTTGGCCAAGAGAAGAAAAAACTTAAGGTTGAGAAGACATAAGAGCTGTCTTCTAGTATTTGAAGGGATGTCATGTGTAAGAGAGATTTTATTTGATCTGTTTGGCCCTTTGAAAAGAGAACTAGCAATGGGTGGCAGCTGTAAGAGAGACCAGTTTCATCTTGATATGGAGAAAAGAGCCGTCTCAAAGTGGAATAAGCCACTTTAGGAGGTGGTGGATTTCCTCTTGCCGGAGGTCTTCAAGCAGAGGCTAGATGACCATTTGTCAACAGGCTCATGTGAGAAGGAATTCTTCACTGAGTGTAGATTGGGCTAGACCAGGGGTGGGGGCCTCGAGGCCACATGTGGCCTTCTAGGTCCTTGGGTGCAGCCTTTTGACCCAGTCCAGGTTTTACAGAAGAAATCCTTTCCTTAAGGGGATTCGTTCTGTAAAGTTTGGATTCAGTCAAAGGGCTGCAATTGAGGACCCAGAGGGCCACATGTGGCCTCAAGGCCACAGGTTCCCCACCCCCAGACTAAACAATTTTTGCACTCTCTTCCAGTTGGGTGGTTACACTGAGTCACCTGAGATCTGGGAGCTAATTTTCTAGGATTGATATTTGCACAAATGCCAATGCTGTTTCCTAATAGAAATAATGCAGGCTAAAATCTATGGAATCATGCTTCAAAATTCCAAGAATTCCTATTTTTTATCTCTACAGATATCACAGAAGCACCAAATCTCAGAACTGGAGGGGTCCTCAGTAGCCATCTTGTTGAATGAATAGCTGAGTACCAATCCCTTGATCTACAACATAGCCTGGAAATGTTCATATAGTCTTTGCTTGGAGATCTTTAATGAGCAGGACCTTCTACTTCCTAGTCCACTTTGAGACCATTCCTGCTAGTAAGCACATATTTGCCTTTATACAATTTTTTTTTGGCAATTTCTATCCATTGGTCCTACTTTTGCAATCCAAGGACAAGCAAAACACATATACTTTGTCTTGTCCACCTTGCAGCCCTTTGAATACATGAACAGAGCTCTCCTTCTACCCCCTCCCCAAACTGGAGACTTCTTTTTTCTAGGTTAAATATCTTTAGATCCTTCAACTGACCTTAGATGGAACAAACTTGACCCCCTTCACCATCTTGGCTGCCCATAACAAGATTCTCTCTAGCTTATTTATATCATTCCCAAAAAGTGGCACCAAGATACTGCAGATGTGGTGTGACCATGGCAAAGAATAGTGGGGATATCATGTCCTTAGTCTTGCAAGCTCTGCCTTTCTTAAAATAGACTAACATTGCATTATCTTTCTTATATATCACAGTGTTGACTCATAGTAATCTTGGAATCCATTAGAACTCCTGGATATTTTTCAGATGATTTGCCAAAAGTAGGCATGGTGGAGGAGAGGCAGCCTGGTGAGGTGGAGAGAAAGCTAGTCTCAGAGTCAAGAAAAACTATATTCATGTTCTTGAATACCTACTCACTCTATGACCAGGGACAGGTAGCTTTACTTGTCTGAGCTTCAAATTCTCATCTGTAAATTGAGGAAGGTGCATCGGATAATGGCCTTTATTGTCATTTCCAGCCCTAACTTTATAATCTTATGCTCTTGTACTTGTGGGGTTGAATTTTTGTAGCCTAGGGGGGATATTTTACATTTATCCTTATTAAAATATGTTCCCTCTGTACCTTAGTTGTCTGCTTATAAATTGCTTTAGGTAAAAACATGCATGGAATTGTAGGCATCTTAGCTAAGCTTATCCCTGGACAATAGATGCACACCTTATCAGCTCATTTATACTCAAATTCTTCCTAGTGTGGGAAAACCTACAAAAAACATGTGATCCATCAGTATACTCTCCAAGAACCCATTATGCTTCCAGGACACAGAGGTATTGCAAAAAGACTTAGTACAGAGAGGAATAGAACCATTCCTTAAAGAATTCCCCTTGTTAGTTTGCTCTAGTGACAGTGTAAATCGACAGTTCCCAAGGGTGAATTAGCTGTGATACTGTGTCAATAAGTGTAAATTGTTATAAGTGCCATTGACAGCACTAGCGTAGGTCCAGAAGAGCAATGAAAGACACAATAGGGGACAAGAGAAGAAGAAGCTGAGGAATCATTTGGGAAAATGGAGTATAATCTAAATTAAACTTTCAATGTCATTGAGAGACAATGGGTTAAAAAGCTAAACTGCGTGGAGGAAATCTAAGTGACCTGGAGGAAAAATGGAGGCGACCATTCAGCACATTCAACTGTGGTTGCTATTGTGTCCCTCTGGACAACAGCCTTGTTGTCAATCTTTTTAAACAGGGGCAAATCGGGATAGGCAGCAAAGAGAGAGAAGTCATTAAGATGAAGGGAAGTCAGTAGGAAGGTCTAAATTCCAGAAAGGAAAGGGTTAGATTAAATTCAACAATAAAAATTAAAAAGAATGGAAAAGTCTACCAGGGAGAAATAGAAAAATGCTCTTCACACAGATGGCGTGTTGTGAGTCACAACACAGTAGGGGACATTGAGGTATTAGAAATAACTAGGACTAGAACACTTCTTTCCTGACTTTAAGTCAAGAGTTCCTTCCACAATATCATGGTGAATATGGGTCTATTAGCTAGGGTGGCAAAACCTGAACGAAAGCATAATTTTCCAACAGTCACTTACTCTATAATCCTGCCTTCTTCTCTTTCTTCCCTTCTCCTAAGTTAGATTTTTCTAAACATCCCCTAATTTTGAAGTTGTAGGATGAACTGACTTCATACCTAATACAGTACTAAATTAAAGCCTTTGTTAAAGTTTATATAATTAACCACTCCACATTTTAATTTATTCTTTTTCCTTGATATAGGAAATGAGGCAGCACAATGGTGTCAGGGAAAGTTGAGTTCAAATCTAGCCTCAAATATTAGCTCTGTGATCTTGGGCATGTCACTGAACTTGTTTACTTTAGTTTCCTCAACTGTAAAATGGAGATTATAACAATACCTGCCTTCCAGGGTGGCTGTGAAGATCAAATGAGAAAATATTTGTAAAGCACTTAGCACACTGTCTGGCACTGCTATGTAAATGCTATCATCATCATCACCATCATCATCATCATCATCATCATTATCATCATCACCATCATCAGACTGACCATAGTCCACATAAGCAACAGTTATTCTTTTCTCTTGCTATGAATGGCCATAGCATACTTAGATGCAACTTTCATGTTAAATGGATGGATTCCAAAGAAAGAAAGAACAAACACGTGAGTGACTAAGAGAAGGCTGGGTTGACAGGTAAAATGGGGAAGGACAACAAGAGTATCTCCAACATGTTCTATCACTAAAAATATATCAGCATTCATTGTCATTTAGTTTTGTAGTGGGGAGAGATGATTAAGTAAGGGAGGAAGTATGTCTAACAAACCTTTAAAAATGAGAATTTCTCAAGTCCCTTAGCCCTGGACTAAAGGTACTTGAAATGTCTACAATTTACAGTGAAGTTAAAATGCTAGGGGTCCAGAAAACATTCTGAGATCTGATTTTTTTTCCACACTAGAAATTTAACCATTCACTATTTTAAGTGGCATCCTAATTTGGCCTTTTGAATGGAAGAATTTGTCTTGAAATGGCAAATGTGCATTTCATCTTACAGAGAAAACACAACGTCCTTGGTTTATTCTCCACAGAATTGAGCTCTTTTAACATATGCTAAAGATGTAGCTTCCATGAAATTTATTTTAAACTGTGAAAGACTGGAGACCCACATCTGCATAGGCATAAGAATATTAAAGATTCAACATTGACTTCCACGGTACTAAATGCCATTTAATGCAAACTCTCAGAGGATATTTGTCCCTGAGTCCCTTTTTCCAAGACCAGGAGTCTGAAGAAGAGAATGAGTCAAGGAAAATGGAACCAATTGATTGATATAGTTAAAGTTATTATCAAATAATAACACAAACAGAAACACAAATGATATGACCCCATGATCACTTATTGAAGAGAAAATTATCAAGGTCACACGCAAGTCAGTGACATGTGGACTTAAACTCAAATTCTTAATTCATTTGGGATTAGGAATCAGAGGACCTCGTCCTTATTATCTGGGCTACCTCAAGTAAGTCATTTCATTTCTCTAGGTCTCTGTTTCCTCCTCTGTAAAATGAGGGGGTTCATTTTCCCAGGGTCTCTTCTTGCTCTAAATTTATTATCCTACTGAAAATACTCAACAAAAGTAACCACCATGTAGGGCAAGAGCACTGACCTGGCTGCCAGGTGCAGGTTCTCATTAGCTGTGGGATCTTGGGCAACTTCCAATCTCTCTGGGAATCCATTTCCCCACTTGTAAAAGGAGGGGAAATGGGCAGCTAGATTAAATGACCTGGATGATCTCCTTGGACACTGGTATTCTATGATTCTAAGGAGCAAATAAAAGAAATAATGGAAGAAAATGTTCTTGGAGAATGCATTTCTAAGGGAGTCATGAACTATGCTATTGACAGTATTGACACATTAATTAAGGAGGTGGTTAGTGTTAATGTAGGAAAAATGGCAGGTTTTCAATTTAGGTTGACACTTTTAAAGACCGAGGGTTGATCAGGAGTACAGAGCAATGCCACAGCATCAAGGAGAGGCCATCTGCTATCTTTAACAAGATTTAATTCAAGTACCTGGGAAAATATCCTCTCCAGATCAGGGATTTTTAACCTTTCTGTTGTCATGGATACCTTTGGCAGTCTGGTGACCCTCTGGACACCTTCTTAGAATAATGTTTCCCCTAAATTCATAAAATAAAATACGTAAGATTACAAAGGAGACCAATTATATTAAATAAAGTGATATTGACATGTGTGGATATATATGTATATATAGATATATTTCAATACAGTTTTGTCTTTGGATTCCCAGTGCTTATGTGCGTGTGTGTGTGTGTATTTGCATATATGTGTGTGTGTGTGTGTATATATATATATATATATATATATATATATATATATATATATATACACATATATAATACCAATTCACAGAGCCAGAACTAAGAACCCTCATCCTGTATTATTCCAGGTGCTTTTAGATCCAAACACTTTTCTGATTGAGCTCTAAACCTGAAAGGAGAGACCTAACACCTAATTCCACTCTGAATAAAAGATGCCTTGTAATTTGGCATCTGATCCCACCAGTTGACATAATCTGTTGTCTCCAAAGATACCAATCCTGTCTTAACTGCTCAACTGAATGACCTTTTCCCAATCTTCATTTCTTCATCTCTTTACAGATGTTGACACTGTTTGCCACTCCATTTTCTCCCTGGACTCTCTTTTCCCTCACCTTCTGTAACACTTTTTCTTGGTCCTCTGACTTTCTGGACTGTTCCTTCTCGATCACCTTTACTATGTCACTATCTCTTTCCTGCACATTACTGGCAGGGATCACCAAGACAGTCTTTTGGTCTCTTCTCTTTTTTCACTTTTTCTATATTGAAAATCTCAATAACCCCTACAAAATTCAGTTATCATCTCTATAAAAATGACTCCTTCATCTATGTATCAAGCTCTGATCTCCCCCTCTGACTCTAGTCCCACAGCATCAGATTCCTGCTAGATGTCTCCACCTGGATGTGCCATTGGCATCTCAAACTCAATATATGCCATGAACCTTATTAGTACTAACCCATCTCCTCCACATCTCCCCATTGTCACTGGTGATTGCACCATACAAGTTACCCAGGTTCACAATCCCTGTATCATCCTTGACTCTTCACTCTCCCTTATCCCATAACCAACCAGCCTCCAAGTCCCATCAATCCAACTTCACAACGTCTTACATCTAATCCATCCTTTTCACGTACACAGCCTCTACTCTGTGTCAAGTCCTCATCACCTCTTGACTGAACATTGCAATAGTCTTCCAAATGGTCTCATTGCTCTAGGCTTTCCCTTGTCCAATAAATTCCACCAAGCCACCAAATAGATTTCTAAAATACAAATCTGATCATGGTACTCTCTTGCTCAAGGACTTCAGTGGCTCCCTGTTCACTCTAGGATAAAATATGCAATCCTTAGCCTGGCATCAAACACCCTCCACAATGTGGCTCCTAGCTTATTTCGTGTTACTTTCCTTCATCTATTTTCTTTTTCAGTCAAAATGACCTCTTATCTGTTCCTTCTCTATGATATTCCATCTTTGGCCACCGTACCATTTCACAGGTCTGAAATATGTACCCTCCTCAACTCTCAGAGAATTCCTGGTTTCTTTCAAAGCACAGCTCAGATGCCTCCTTCTAAGACCCTATGATCTCTTCTAATTGTAAATCTGTGATTCTATGATCTGTGAATGTATTGTACCTCCAAGATAGAAAGCAAACTCCTTGGAGGAAGAGACCAATTTAGTTTTGTCTTTGGATTTCCAGTATCTGGGTCCTTAATAAATGCTTGTTGAATTCTATTACATTGAATTTGTCTGTGGACAGACCATGGGACTTGGCATCAGGAAAAGGTGGGTTTGAATACCTCTGCAAATGGTCATTTACTCTGTGACCCTGGGCAAATCTCTTAACTTGTCTGAGATTCAGTTTCCTCATCTGTAAAATTGGGATAATAATTATACCTACCTCTTTCTCAGGATTATCGTGAGAATCAAATTGGATAATGTATTTAAAACGCTTCGCAAACCTGAAAGTGCTCAGGAATTCAGTTATTATTAACATATTGGGAACAGTAGAAGGGATAATGGGAACCACTGTTTATATTTTTAAGGAGCCATTATGCATTTTTTTCATAGAGTTATATCATAGAATGTACATCTGAACTGAAAACGGGGGAGAACTCACAAAATTACGGGGATACCTTGGAGTAAAAAAGGGCTTGGATGCTTTGAAGACCTTACTCCTTTTCTGGTGACATGACCTGAAATGTTAAAGTCAACTATGTTCCAATATTGAGGATTTGGGAGTAGACAACACATAGGGCCTAAAGGAGTCACTAGGAACAAAATGAGTATCCCTATCTGATGTTCTTTTGTTTCAGAAAATGTTTAGAGCCAACAGGTCATCTAGCAAGTGTCTGCAGACAAGTGTCATGGAGACATTAGGAAGTGAAAAGATGGTTTCAGAAACAATGAAAATATTACATGCAGAGTCAAGGAATTTGACTGATGTCCTTGAGGGAGCACAAAACTCCATTTCATGGGCAAATCAAGAGCTTAACACCAAGGAAATTGATGTTATGCTGAAAGGTTCCCTCCATCAGGTACAAGACCCAAGGAGAGAAAGGGTCTCTATCCAAGCACAACCCTCCTTCACTGGGGGCAGTCAATTGAAAACGCAGCCAAAGCTTGGCTTTAATTAGAGGGAAACTGGTGAAGTCATTGGCAGCCAGAGGCCATATGAGAATTGTTAGCAATTTAAGATGTGGAAGCAAAAGTAGATTGGTGTAGGGAAGAGAGAACTGCACTTGGAATTAGGTGGTCTGGGTTTGAATCCTGTTTCAACAACATGTTATCTGTGCAACATTGGGCAATCGATCAGTCAATCCCTCACTAAGCATTTAAACTGCTGCTCTGTGCCAGACACTGGGCTAAGCACTGGGGAGTCCTGCCCTCCCGGAATTTATATTCTCCCAGGAAGAATTTCACTGGGCTTCTCTTTCCTGCTACTTCACGTCTCTGGGTTTTTCCAGATGGGAAAGGAACAGAGATGATAATGCCTTTCAGCTCCAAACTGACAAGCCTATGACCTCTCCAGGCTTTGGTTTCCTGATTTGTAAAGTGAGGGGGATGGATCAGATGATTTCAAAGGCTCTCTCCAGCTCTGACACCGTTATCCAATGCATTTATTATTTCCACTTCTTGGGGGGAAGGAATTGATTTACAAAATAGAAGGGCAGAAACTGTGTTACTTATGAGTGAAACCATGTAACGCTAAGCAGATATAAGTGTGGAATTCATAGCATTAGACCTGGTTTATCCACAGCAGCTGGGTGGGCTTGGATTGGAGGTCTCAGCTGAATTTCTTCAGAGCTTATTACTTTAAATACAAGTCTTTTAGTTTCCATAGAAAGTCCTGCCTTCACAACAGTAGCTAATCTCAAACCCCAGGAAAACAGAAGGCTAAAACATGAAAGTGTTTAGGAGGCTTTCTCTCCCAAGCTTTAAGTAGGAGGGATTCAGATGCAAATGGGATGGCAGTGTTCTGCTTTCTTTAGGCTTCTATTTCTTTACTTTCTGTTTGTTTTTCTTTCAAGATTCAGAATTGAGATAACAAGAGAGTTTATCACTGTCTTTGGCCAGCAGTGCACCTTCCTCCAGTGGAATTCCCATCTTGAAAAGGTATCCAAGGATCACTTTGGGAAAGGAATCCAATGCTATTTGTGACTGGAATTTGGTTGGGGGGGAGGGAAGTAACTCCAGGTAACAAACTGTGACAAAAGTTATGACCAGGTTTAGTCCTAGAGAAGTTTGAGAAAACCCCGCTCCCACCCTATTTTGCACTGGTCAGGACCTTGGGGAAGGTGTTTAAATGTTGCTTTTATCAGACACATTCCATCTGTCAGTTGTTTAGTTTTGATTAATTTTTTTTTCTTTGTTTTGTGTACTTTTTTTTTTTTTTACAAGGGGTGGCTCACTGGGTGGGAGGGGAAGGGGAAGTATATTCTCAAATAAAGGCAAAAAGAAGATATATCAATAAAATTAGACTTTAAATTTTAAAAAGGAATTGTCATGGAGAAGAGAGGCAGTGTTGCATAATGGCTAGAGCTGGCCTTGGAGCAGGAAGCCCAGGGTTCAAGTACTACTTCTCTGCACACTGGCTTGTGGCTCTGGGCAGCTCTCTTCAGCTCTCATTGCCTTGGGCAGCTCTCTTCAGCTCTCATTGCCTTGGGCAGCTCTCTTCAGCTCTCATTGCCCAGGCTACAACTCCATTGCCGTCCTTGCAAATGACGAATTACCGTGTAATGGTCCAATGTATTCAAATTTGCACTATTCGAAGTATAATTATGTGAAACATGGCCATTGGTTCCAACTCAATGGAAATACTGCAGTGAAAATTCAAATAATTCAAATAAAAATCTTCATTTCAGGTGATTCACTAACCACTAATTAATAACTAATCCTCTAATTGGGACCTGCCTGCTTTAGTAGAGGGGGAGCTCCTGATTCCAAAGAAAACACATTTAGCTCCTATTCCTATGTCACAGAGAACTTTTTTGGGGGAAAAGGGAGGTTAAGGGAGGTATTCTAAAGGATCAGAATCATAATTCAGATTATTTTCTTCAAAAAAAAATCTCAATGTCACATTCTACTCATCTCCTCATGGTTTAAAATATTCAAGATTAATGCTTCCATGGATCTGTGAGCTTATCAATGGGGGTGGAGTTTTCTTCAGTGATGCAAGAGCACTGGTATTAGAATTATTATCACTCGAGCACATCTGGGTAGCCCTGGCTCCTCTTGATCAGGTTTTAGATTTTTGTCTCTAGATGAAAGGGTCTGAGGAGAGGGGCCACAAATGCCTGACTAATGACATGAGCTTGCTTGGGGCAAATGGGTTTTCCATGCACAAGGAAGGGTTGTATAACCCATCAAGAGAGAGGCTCACCTTTCCCAACTGCACATAAATTTTCCATGCACTACATTCATTGCATGCAGATAATATATGCACTGCTAAAGCCTAGACACCGACTAGCAGCCCGTAGCTCTTTGAAATTATGCGTTAGAGATGGGGAGGATGAAGGTGCCAGGGGCTGAAAAGAGAGTATTAGCCCACCCAGCCTAATACAGACAGCCTGAGGGCTGCCTCTGTGCAGTGGTTTGGAGGCAGAAGATCGCAGATTAAATCCCGTCTGGCCCCTGCTACCTTTCCAAGCATGGACACATCATATAAACTCTCTTGGCCTCAGTTTCCTCAGTAGATGACTGCTATGGTCTCATCCAGGTTTAATATTATGATCCTTCTTCCTTTCTTCTATGATATGCCCCCCCCATCAACTTGTGGAAACCTGAAATTCCCAAGGACAGCTTCATTCCTTGGATTTAAAACTTGTTATGGTAGGTAAAATGCAAATATAAAGAAGCAATATTTTAAGCTGTCATTTTTTATTTTGTTTGTTGCTAGGCAATGGGGTTAAGTGACTTGTCCAGGGTCACACAGCTACTAAGTGTCAAATGTCTGAGGCCAAATTTGAACTCAGGTCCTCCTGACTCTAGGGCTGGTGCTCTATCCATTGCACCTCTTAGCTGCCCCATGTCTTGGTCATTTAGAACTCAAGTTCTTTCCTGAGACTAAGTTTTAACAAGGGAGAATCTGACCAGCAAGCAATTGCCTGCCCCCAGATGATGTGCTGATGGAGCCTTTGCACCCATTTTTCCCCACAGCCGAGGGGCAATCTTTCCTCATTTCAACCTCATAGCATCCCCACTTTGTTCAAGGTATGGCTCAGGTGCTCCCTTATAGAGGGGGCCCTTCTCGATCTCTACTTGTTGGTGCCTGCTCCTCCTTAGAGGGCAGTAGATAGCGCACTGGATAGAGTGCCAAGCCTGAAATCAGAAAGACTCATCTTCATGAGTTCAAATCCAGTCTCAGACATTTATTAGCTGTGTGACCCTGGGCAAGTCACTTAACCCTGTTTTCCTCATCTGTAAAATGAGCTAGAGAAGGAAATGGCTAATCATTTCAGTATCTTTGCCAAGAAAAGCCCAAATAGGATCACCAAGAGTCTGACTCCACTGAAAGGTCCTTCTTGAAATTGCTTTGTATTTCCTTTTATTTCCATTGCACTTACTTAGTTGTGTACCAGTAGCATCTCTCTAGTTGAGCATAATCTCATTTAGGGCAGGAATTGGCTTGCTTTTTGTCTTTTCATCCTCAGAACATAGCACAGTGCTCTCCAAAGAACCTCTCTTAATGTTTCTGGAATTGACTTGAACTGAAAGTATAACAGGACCCTGGAACACAGCTGGGTGGGAAGGAGGCCTGGAAACACCAGAGACCTTGGACCTTGTTGAACCTCTGTGGTTAGAAGATTGCAGATTTAGAACTAGAAGGGACCCCGGAGGCCATTTAATTTGAAGCTTTATTTTATGCTGGAGGAAACTGAGGCCCTGAGTGATTTGTTGCCTTGTCCAAGGTCCCATAGTTGTAAGAAGCAGAACCGAGATGAGAACCAAGGTTCTCTGTAGAAATCCAGCCCGCTTTCCACTGGACAAGGGTAAGGGGATTGGCCCTGAAGACCTCTAAGATTCTGTTGTATCTAAATCTAGGATCCTATGTGATCCCTCACTGGACCCTAGTTTCCTCACCTCTACAAGGAGGAGCTGGGACTCAGTGACTTATAAGATCCCTTCAGACATGATATCTATGATCCTTGAGTGGAGAAGAGATTGAAGGGAGGTAAGCTAGAAGTTCTGAAATCAAACTTCCCCCACCTGCCTGGGGCCAGGACCTCTTTTTCCAGATGAGTTGCAGTAGCAGAGAAGAGAGATTCCATTTTAATAGGGTCTAAAGGGAACATAATCAGGCATACCTTTTTTCCCCACTGCCTTCTCCTGAGGTCTCTCTTTACTCACTGTGTCAGGAATAAAAGTCCCTTTCTGGGTGCCATCAATCTGAAGATACCCATATTTAAGGCTGTCTTGGCTAAACACAAGCTTGGCGCTGAAAGTGAACACTTCATTGTCTTGCCTCAAATCCTTCTCTTCACTTTGTGGTCTGTGGGGACGTTATCTAATCATCCAGTGATGTACTTGCGGTCAGTGAGAGATGGGGGCTGTGAGGGCTTTGGGAGCTGGAGCCTCTCCCAGGAGCCCTCTTACCCTGCTGACACTTTCTGCAAATCTGCCAAAAACACACTCCCCAACCAGTGATCATTAACTCCTGCGTGGGCCAGGAGCAAGGGTCCCAGGTTTGCAGCAATTAATTAGGGTAATTATTCCCAGGGCTGCAATCACAAAGCAAAGGATCCATTTAGCATCTCCTCTCAATCCTCGTGGTCTTGTGATGCTGACAGTCCTCCAAGATCCATCTGCTGCCATTTCCCGATTACATTTACTGTAGGCTAATGTTTCAGATGGATGGGATGGGAAGCCGATATGTGATATTGACCTCTGTAGCAACCTGTGATTACCCAGGCCATTCCTGCTGTCATTAGCCACCCGGCTGTTCTGTCTGAGTGCTACCTGCACTTCGGAGAACCCAATCATGACCTCCCCCAAAACATTTAGGGACTTAAGGCAGTTATAACAGAGATGAGTGGTGAAACATTTGTTCAATGCTATATCAGGCCCTGCTTGATATAAAAAAAATACATGGATTATAGATATTTGTTGTTCAGTTGTTTCCAACTCTTTGTGACCCCATTTGGGGTTTTCTTGGCAAAGATATTGGATGGTTCACCATCTCCTTCTCCAGTTCATTTTACAGATGAGTAACTGAGGCAAACACAGTTAAGTGACTTGCCCAGGGCCACATATCTAGTAACAGACTGCTGCAGGATTTGAACTCAGGTCTTCCTGACTCCAGTCTTGCTGCTCTATTCACCGTGCCACCCAGCTGCTAATTATAGATAAAGGGATTCCAAGAGATGGGGCTGAGGAGGAAGAATACTCCAAGCATAGTCATATGGAGATTGATTGAAGGAACCAGGGATACTTAGCATGGAGAAGAAAAGACTTGAGGGACACAGGAAATCCCTCTTTAAGCATTTGAATAGCTGACATGTAGAAGATGGCTTGGACTTTATTTGGCCCTGGAAGGTATAAGGGCACTTAATGAGAAGTTTCTTGAGGTCATGCAAAAACATGGAGTTGGGAAGTTGAATGCCTCTCCCTCCATGACCCACAAGAGTAATTTGTCTGGAATTTCCCCTTTAATTCTAAGCAGTGAATAAAGTTTTCCAGCAGAAGAGATGACATTGCCATTCTTCTATGTGTAGGGCAACTTCTCAAAATGGAAAAAGAAAATCCCAACCACTTAAGTAGAAACAGTAAAGCTTTTAGGGATAACAGTTGCAGACACTTGTCTTCCTTTACTCTATTAAGTATTTGGATACTTTTGAATTCAGACATGATTTATCTATTTATAACATTTTCCCCATCTTAATTTCCATCATTTCCCATTGCTCTGTGAGGAAGTTTAGTGGTTATTTGCTTGGGAAAAAAAAAGGTCTCCAGGATTGTCATGGTCAGAGAGACAACCTGCAATTCTAATTGAAGACATTGGACAGTGGAATGTCTTGGTACAGCTAGCAACAGGTGTACACAACGATTAGCCATCACATAGACCAGCAATTACAACAGTAATACGTTTTTTTCTTTTTTTTGGTCTGTGATTTCCTCATTGGTGGGATCTAGCAATGAGAAACTCCATTTACTGATGTAGATTGGCAACTATTCTGTAATTTCTAGTCCTCGAGAGATGCCTGGGGCATTGAGAGGTTAAGCAACTTGCTTCAGGTTATGCCACCTGCATGTGTCCTCTAATGATAATAACAAGACCCCTCTATATGGAGCTTCAAGCATCACAAATTGTTTTCCTTTATACAGCCTTGTGACCAAGGCTTCCTTTTGGACCTCTACTCACACACACCTGCCAGTTTCAGGGCACATGACAATCGGTAAGAGCTCAGAATCAATGCCCTATTGCTGCGAGCTCTCTTAGGTGGGAGGCTATTTGAATTGTGGCCCCCTCTGTTTTGGGCAGTACACGCAAAACAATCTACCTTGTGTGATTTTGTTGATGCTACTTTCATAGTTGAGAGGTGCTTGGGTGATACGAGAATAGAGCAGAGAGGCTCATCTGTTTATTAGTTGTGTCCAAGTAAGGAAACTATCAATACATATTAGGACCTTGTCTGTAACTTGAAGTCCCTTGCCCAGAGTAACCCAGAGAGGTTACATGATACCAAAGCAGTAAATGGAGGTCGTTGACAAAGCTTTGACTCCATCTCCGACGCTTGGTCTTTCTTACCTCCCTGCCATAAAATGGCTATTCCCATCATAACAACATAAAACAAAAAGATCAGAAATGTCATTTTTGCACACAAAAATGGTGGGGGATTCACATTCTATCCCTTTCATTGTAAACTGGATAGTCTAAGTGGAAAGCTGATTGTCCACCATGAAAGTCTCATGTGTCATCATGCCAAGGCAGGGCCTGACGGAGCATTAAAGAAATATTTGGCCATCATCCCTGCTATAACTGCCTTCAGTCCATAAATATTTTGAGGGGGAGGTCATACATGGGTCCTTCACAGTGCGTGCGGCACTTGGACAAAGTCTCCAGGCATGGCCTAGGTAACCATGGATTGCCACAGAGGTCAATATCACAGCCCAAAGCTCAGCTCAGTGGAACCTCCTCGACCATACTCTCCTTTAGACCTTCATTGTTAGGAGTTCTTAATTTTCTCCCAAATTACTCTGTCCGTATTTGGTACATCAGTGGATTGGTTTATTTTTCTCCCCAACAGAATGTAATGATAATAATAATAATAATAATTTTCACCATTATATAGTTCTTTAAGATGCTTAAAGCACTTTCCAAATAATATGTCATTTCAACCTCACAATGAACCTCACAAATGGTAGGAGATATTATTATGATACCCAATTTACAGATGAGGAAACTAAAGGTGTTTAACAGATAATACAAACTCTTTGAAGGCAGGGACTGTTTTTTTCCTCTTGTCCTTCCCAGTACTTATCACATAGTAGGCATTTAATAAAATCCTCATCAAATTGAATTGAAAGAGAAAAAAGAAGATACATGGAAAGGGGATTTCGATGCCTAAGGCCAAATAATGTCAATGTCTGCTTCCATATAGCATCAAGATATTTAAATTACATCACCTTTTAAGAATAGTAATTCAGAAATCATATATTTAAGGAGCCAGGAATATTGGTTAAAAAGCAATCAAGTTAAAAGGAAGACTGGCAGCACCTTCCTGATTTCATGGTCCTCCTCGAGAATGAAGGACAAACAATAACTTCTCCCACACACCTGTGGAGTCAGTCAGTCAGTCAGTCAACAAGTATTTATCGAGTGCTCACTATGTGCTAAGCACGGGTGGTCCTTCAGCACCTGCTTGACCTCTAGTGAGGGCCGACCTAACACCTCTGGAGGCAGCCCGTTCTGTCTGGGGACAGCCATGCATTTAATTAGTATTAAGTAGCTCCTCCCTGCCCTCCCCCCCATCTCAAGCCTACATTAACTTTGAGGAACCTTTCACGCGGTGCTCCTTGTTGGACCCTCTGGGGCCAAAGAGAAGTCCAACTCATCTTCTATGTGTCAGCTGTTCAAATACATGAAAAGGGATATCCTGTGTCCCTGGACTCTTCTCTTTTCCACATTAAACATTCCCACTCCCTTCGATTGACTCCCATGTGACTTTGATGCCAATCTTCCCATTCTCCTCTTTGTTAATTCTGTAAGAATCTGGTCACAGCAGCAATGAGGGTTGTCCCAGTTAAAGATCACATTCAGGAGATGGGGGTTTAAGGGCACAATAAAGCATTCTAAAGACTGACTGGGGCAGCACGGTGTAGTGGGTAGCGCTGGACTTGGAGTCTCTTACACTTCTTATAGTATTGCAGAGGATTATAGGTTTAGAACCGAAATAGGCCTTGGGTGGCATTGAATCTACCACCCTAACTTTGCTGGTGAAGAAACAGATGCAAGAGAGATTAGGTGATTTGCCCAGGATCACATAGCTAGTAAGGGCCTTAGGTAGGATTTGAACTTATATATTCCTGCTACTAGGTGGCGCCACACTGCATAGAGCACAGGACCTGGAGTCAGGAAGACTCATTTTCCTGAGTTCAAATCTGTCCTCAGCTGTGTGACCCCGGGCAAGTCACTTAACCCTGTTTGCCTCAGGTTCCTCATCTGTAAAATGAGCTGGAGAAGGAAATAGCAAACCACTCCAGTATCTTTGCCAAGAAAACCCCAAATGGGGTCACCAAGAGTCAGACAAGGCTGCAAGACAATGGAACAACAAAATTCCTGATTTCAAGTAGCTGCTTTACTTGCTGTGTGAACACAGGCCACTTGCTTAAACTCTGAACCCCTCCTCATCTGAAAAACCAGGCATTGGACTCAGTGACCTTTATTAGAGATCCCTCCAGCTCTCAATCCTTTTGTAGTCTACGATCCTATGATTCCCTGGCTTCCTTTGCTGCTAGCATCACATACTTGCATTAGCTTGGCCATTCTGAAACAGGCATGCCTGGGCCAAAGCTGCTGTCTCAGGTAAGGTCCCTTCCACGGTAGGATCCATTTGGAAGGTACTTTCTTGGGCGCCTGCCTAGACAATGCAGAAGTGAGTGAGAGCCATGGCAAAGGCTTTTCAATGTGCTGTGAGACTCTTTGGGAGCATTTCATGTTCTTCTCTAATGGCCTCCAGTAAAAGGCTGAATAGCTCCAACTACAGTCTCTGAAAAAAGAGCAATGAGTCATATTATGTGAAAATGGAGACGAGGATGTGCCCGCCCTGCGCACTGAGTACAATCCTATATTGTCGGCAATCTGTGATAACACCCTTTTCATTTCAGCTCAGTCCCATAAAATTACCCCTAACATTACAGCTCATGCAGAACACAGATAAATGTAAAAATGTCACAGAATTCTTCCAGATGGGACTTTTAGTTCCACTAGATCACCATCTACTTTTTTACTTGTCTAATATTTCATTACAACCTTCCATAAGTTAATTTTCTTTCCACTGACCATGTAAATCACAAATCAATTTTCATTTAAAATGCCTGAGTACAGATTGCTCCTGAAAGCCCAAGGCATATGCTTCAGTGAGCCCCTCCGCTGCTCTTAATGTACATTAGAAAAATGTTGGGGTTGTGCTAGTGGCTGGGTTTTTCTTCCCTCAAAATCTTTTTAAAGGAATTAATTTTACATTAAAATCGGCTGAGGGAGCTGGGCCGCTGCTCTCTCTTCCCTTGAAAATGCAGATGTAGTTTTGAGGCATGAAATCACATGGCCAAATACTGCTCTGTTGTAAGCAAACTTCTCCAGAAACCAAAGAAATGTTATTTTGGACTAAAGTTCAGCAAGGTGGTTGTGACTGCTTAATGTGGGCTCATGAAAGGTCTGTTACTAGAAATGTAAACAATGGACAGGTCATGCACACCATTGGTATTGTCTTAATGTCATGAGATCATGCAGAGGGCCTCTGCAAGTAAGGAGAGGTTATGGGAGGACATAGATGAGAGTCACACAAGATGGGCAGGCATGGATGGGTTGAGATCCACATTGGTGGAGGGACTACTCACACCAGGGAGACCCTAGCTACATTGGAAAACCAGAAATGAGAGTTTATACACACATCTCATCTAACCTAGTTTAAAAGTGGGTTGTCCTTTGCACTGGAAAACATTTGGAGGTATTGTGAAGAGTGGCAATCATGCCTCTACATATCAATTTGGAAACAAGCTTGAGAGTCTTTGGTTCAGATCTTCCCAGGGCTGCCCATCCTTCCATGATGATGAATTGGATTCCATTCATTTGATATTCCAGCTGTAGAGGGTTTCCCCATAAGCTCTCATTCATCCTTTGCATGTGTATGACTAGCCCCAGTACAATACCAGGTATATAATGGGTGTTTAATGAATGCTTGCTTACTTGGTTGAATATTTGGAGTTTACAAGACTCAGGTTATATTCAGAATATTAATTTATCAATCAACAACCATTATTTAGTAAGCGCTCATAATACGTGAGGCATTGCACCTAGTGCTGGGGATGCAAAGACAATACATGAAACAGTTTCCATTTATGGGCAGCTCACAGTTTACTGGAACAGTCAATGGGTGGGTACATCTAGAAGTATATACAGATTGAATATAGAGAAAATACAAATAAATGCAAAGTAGATAATACAATGGGCAGCTTGGTGTTGTCATAGTGCACAGAGCACTGGGCCTGGAATCAGAAAGACTCATCTACCTAAGTTCAAATCTGGCCGCGGACACTAACTAGCTGTGTGACCCTGGGCAAGTCACTTCACCCTGTTTGCCTCACTTTCTTCATGTGTAAAATGATCTGGAGAAGTAAATGGCAAACCACTCCAGTATGTTTGCCAAGAAAACCCCAAATAGGGTCATGAAGAGTCAGAAATGGCTGAAATGACTGGACAACAACAAAAGGCAAACCCAAAGTAATATGGGAGGGAGGGATCAGAAAACCCTTCAAGCAGAAGGTGGTCAAAGGAAGGGAAGGACTCCTCTCTCTCTCTCTCTCTCTCTCCCTCTCTCTCTGTGTGTGTGTCTGTGTCTCTCTCTTTCTCTTTCCAGATTATTTTGTATTTTCTTATTTGTGTACACTTTGTACTGGGAAGAATCTGATGGAAGCTTTTAGGGGCAGGGACCAATTGGTTCTTCTTTTTGTGTCCCCAATGCCTGGCACATCATAGATGATTAATACAGGTTGTTGAATAGAAGAATTCTTAGCCATCTTCTACTGCAATCATGAAGTCATAGAATTCCAGAGCTGAAAGGAACTCCAGAGGTCATTATATTAATAAACTGAAAACAGAATGGGAATCTCTTTCAAATATCTCTTTCAAATGATTGTCTAGTCTGTTCTCGGAGACTTCTGGTGATGGAGAACTCACTCTCATTTGAGACAACCTGTTCCAATCTTAAGCAGCTGTAATTGTTGGCAAGTTTTTTTTTTTACATTGAGCCCATATTCTCTTCTTTGAAACTTCTAGTCACTATTTACAGTTCTGCCTTTAAGGGACAAACAAGCAAATCTAATTGGCAGGGAGGTGGCAATGTGAATAGAATATTGGAGGTAGAGTCATTAAGACTTGAGTTTGAATCTAGCCTCAGACACTTATTAGCTGTGTGACCCTGGGCAAGTCACTTAACTTTTGTCAGTTTCTGTCTCCTTATCTGTAAAATAAGATTACTAAAATAATCCCTACTTTAAAATCCCTCACTTGTTGTGAGGATGAAATGAGATAGCATACATAAAGGGCTTTGAAATATATAGTGCTATATGGAGGCTAGCTCGTGTTAACCCACACGAGGCCCATTTGCCACGTGAAGATGCCTCTCATCCCCTCAACTGTCTTCCCAACTCTTCTCTTCTCCATATCAAACACCCCCACTGCCTGCATCTCCTCTGCTGTAGCATGGGGTCCGGTCTCCTCATCTTAGGGACCCATTCGCAATCATCAATGTCTTTCCTCCAATGTGCTGCCCAGAACTAACCACAACAGAGCTGAGCAGTGGTCACAGAGGTGGGAGGAGAACCAGGAGAGAGGGGTGTCATGAAAACCTAGAGAGAAGAGAGGATCCAGGAGGAGAGAGTAATCCACAGTGTCAGAAGCTGCAGAGACTCCAGAAGGAAAAGGATTCAGACAAGGCCATTGGATTTGACTCTGAAGGCATCATTAGTAGTTTTGAAGAGAACAGCTTTGGCTGAGTGATGCACTTTGTCCAGAGTTCAGAGAATGGAATTAGATTTGGGGTCGGTTGGAGAGGAATTTCTCATGGGTCCTTTGGACAGTATTCTCCTGACCTGCTGGGTACCTCTCTATGCCAGTTCCCTAAATCTCCTTCTTAATTCCCCCCATTTACCATTTAAAGCCATCACAGTCTAGTCTAACTTTCTAGGTGTTACCATTACTCCCTTTCAAGTCCTCAACCTTCTTGCCAAACTGGCCAACTTGCTGTTCCCCAGGAAGCAGCCAGGTGGCGTAATGGATAGAGTGCTGGACTTGGAGTCAGGGAGAAAGAACTGAGTTCAAATTGGCTTTCAGACACCTACTTGCTGTGTGACCTCGGGCAAGTCACGGAACCTCTGCCTCATTTTCCTCAACTGCAAAATGAGGATAATAATAGTACCAGCCTTAAAAGATTGTTGTGAGGACCAAATGAGAGAATATTTGTAAAAATGCTTAGCACAGAGCCTGGCACATAGTAGGTGCCACATAAATGCTTATTCCCTTGCTTCCCTTTTCCTTTCCTGTGCCAGTCCATTTCCCATTTCTTGCATGCATCATCTCCCATAACTGGAATGCTTGTCCTCTATCTTTCACTTTGTTAGTGTCCCCAGTTTCCTTCAAGACTTTGCTAAAGTACCCCCTCAAACGTGATCCATCCTGGTCACTCCACTAGCTGGAGTGCTTCCTTGCTGAAATTCCTTTTTTTAAAATTTTATGCATATTTGTATTTATTTATCAGTCAACACACTGTTCTATGCCCAAGTTAATATGAGCTCCTTGAGAATAGGGTTGGTTTCATTTTTTTGTTGTTGTTTTCCTGGAGCCTTATATGGTACCTAGTCCCTTATAGGTGCTTGAATGAATGGATTTTGAATGAATGGTAGAACAGAACAGAACAGAATAGAATAAGTAGGAAACCATTCATTTCACCATTGGTAGTTTCATGAGCTATTGCCCACATGACAACCCTATATGTGGAGCTGGGTAAATCAATCAATCTATCTATCTATCTATTCATCTACCTACCTATCTATCTATCTATCTATCTATCTATCTATCTATCTATCTATCTATCTACCTAACTACCTATCTAGATATATGTATGTGTCTTTATACATATCTGTCTGTTTCTATATGTGTATATACGTACATATATGTGTATAGCTATTTCCTGAAAATGCTCACCCACATTTGCTCTGAAAGTAGTCACTTGCCCTTTAAACTCAAGATAAAATACTATACAAGAAGCAGGATGGAAAGGGGAGTAGGATAATATTTCTTTTTTAAAATAAGGGAAAAAGGATAGATTAAAATAATTTAACTTTTGATGTCATGGCAATCTGTCCCAGATCATATTGCTAGTTTCCGTCACTTCAGTATTAGATACACTTCCAATTCTCTCCTCCATAAAAGCCACCCTCATTGTGGTGACGTTGGGTCCCTTTCATGATTGTATAATAAACTGGAAGTGAGTAATGCCCTATAAAAGGAAATAAAATTCCATTTGGTGTTACTGCTGCTGCTATTGGACCACCTTTTCTGACTGTGGCTCTGCTAATATTTCATCTGCGCTGACACCTTTCACTCTCAATTATTCCGCTGCTGTCAAAACAAATCAATCAAATTAGAGCTCTGTGTCTTCCCTTGTAAAGGGCTGCATTCACTTTGAAATATAGGGATGGATACATTTTATCTTGATTATTTATTTTATGTAACTTTCTCCCTTGGGAATTATCTTTCCAACAGTCTAACTCAAATGATCTTTTGGCAGCTGTTGAATAATATATATGTATATGTATAAGTATATGCATACACATATGTATATGCATATGCATACGTATACTTTTACGTATATGTATATGTATATGTGTGTTCACAAATGTATGTATACACACATATATGTTACATATTTGAATAGTAAATATTAATAGCTTACAAAGGAACCAAATGCAATAGAATGTTTGGTAAAGGATCCCCATGTTTTTGCTAATCCTTTTCCTGCAGTGAATGAATGGCAGACAAATGACACAGGCATTAGGGGTGTTACTGCACCTTTGGCTATAAGCCCGGGGCCTTGGGTCACACCAGATAAATCTAATTTATGAAAATATTACTCTCAACCACCACCCTGACTCTCTAACTAAAAGGATAAAGCAAAGTGGAACCAAAAGGCTTTAGCAAATCAATTTTCTTTGCTGCAAGCTGATTGTACAAGTGGGAAAAATAGAAAAATTAAGCTGCTTTATTCAAGAAACACTGTCTCCCCCTTTTCTGGAACCAAGGTGCTACATTTTCTTGTTTGAGGAAGGTCCCAGGTTCTGCTCCATCACCCTAGTAACTACTCATCCTTTTGCTGGGATTACAGCTCTACATGGAGACAAGAGGCAGGAGGGCGTGGCAGGAACAGCAATGGACTTGGTGTTAGGAACCTTTGACCTTTCCTAGCTATGTGATTTTGGTGAGTCACCCTCTCTGAGCTTGTTTCCTTATCCATAAATGTGAGTTATAGCATGGTCGAGGGGGAAAAGCACTGGCTTTTGAGTCAGAGGACCTGGGTTCAAATCCAACCTCTGAGCCTCCTTGCATGGCATTAAGCAAGTCACTTAGCCACTATAAGTCTCAGGTTTCTCACCTGTAAAATGGGGGGCATTGAACTTGGTGGTTTCTGGGGTCCCTTCCAAGTCTAGATTCATGATCCCATAATCCTCCTGGGCTGTGGTGAAGTAAGCACTGGATAAAATTGAAGCTATATCACCACGAATAGGGACTGGACGGGTGATTTCTTTGCTATTGGGGAGCTCTTAGGAAAGGAAACCCTCCACCAGTGCAAGCCAGTAACTTCTCTGCAGCTTAGAGAGTTGATTAGATCACTGAAAAGTTAAATGACTTGCCCTGGGTCACACAGATAGCATGAGTCAGGAGGAAGTCACTAGAAGCTGAGTCTTGCTCATTTTGAGTCTATCTCTTTAGCTGCTATGCCAGGATACCTCTGCATCAATGGGAACTGCTATTCAAGAAGGTGGAGGTGGTGACAGTCAGAAACATGAAGTTTGACACATTCAGTCTACAGCTCATCTGGTAAAAGATGCCCACTGAAATTCATTTAGCTGATTTTTAGGAAAAGACCAGGCATTACTAGTGCTTTAAATGCAGGTGATCTTGAAATAGGCTTCTCTTACATGAGCGTATATTGCATCTTTATTTAAAACGGCAAGTTCAGTGACAGAAAGAGCTAGGTTCCAGTCCCCACTCTGACAAACACTGGCTGCGTGAGCCTTGGAAAGTACTTCAGTTTCGTAATGCCCTGTGCCACTCAGGCCATCAGCTAGGGGAAACTTGGTAATTTGCATTAGTTGGAGGAATTTTCTTAATGGCAGTCCCCCATAGAAATGAAATAATCATCCAGACCAAAAACAGAACCTCAAAACAAAGAAACAAAAGAGAGCTAACAGGTTTAGTCTTGACCTCTGCCCTGCTGGACCTTAGATGGGTTATACAAACTACAGAGATGCCAAGAAAAGGCTCACTTTGAACATGGCTCCCATGCATTGGCAAATAGAAATCTACATGGAAGCGCAACAGAAGGAAGAGTCTGAGAAATACACAGGTTGGACCAAGATGAAGGGCACAGACACATAATATTAAGGCACTACATAAATGTCAGCTAATGTTGTCATGTTATCACTGTAATTATTTTAGTAGGGTTATTCGCCTCACTGGAAGGGTCCTACAGATTTACTTTGAAGTTACTTCTTGTCCACACTTTTAATCCTCCTTCCCTAAACTTTAAAAATCAATCGCTTAGCTAACTGAAAACCTTACCTCACTGCTAATACGGTCCAGCATTTGGAGACTCTCCAGGGTTTCCATCCCATATTTTACTGACTGGTCCATGGTGGTTAATGGGTAATACTGCAGTGCTTGGATCTTTGGGGACTCCCTCTCAGAGCCCCTCCATTCTTTCCTGTCTTTCATAACTCTTGTCCATGTCCTCCATGCATTCATCACAGGGGACTCCTCCAAACTGGAGGCCTCCACAAAGATTTCTTGCCATTGGTAGACTACCAGTGTAGCCTGTGGGCTGTTCACTTATTTATCCCTTATTCTTTCCTCCTGGCCAGCTCATCAGTGGGAAGGACACTGTCTTTGGAGTCAAATGATCACAGATCTAGAGATGAAAGGCATCTCAGAAGCCATCTCATCTGGCCGCCCTCCACACCCATCCCACCTCCACAACTCACCACCTGTCAATAAATGAGGAAGCAGTGCTAGGTGGGCCCCAATGTCCCTTAAACATGTACATCTATGATCGTCTGATCCTTTAATGACTACACTCTATAGCTCCTCTCCTTCCTGCAGCCCACCACTCACCTCTCCATTGTCTTCTGGGTGAGGCTTACTTTTGATTCTTCAGAACTATGACTTTGGGTGCCATGACTTGCAGCCCTAGACCAGGTCCAATGTTACTTGTATAGAGGAAGTGGAAAGGATTAGTAGACAATTTTGTTGTTCAGTGGTTTCAGTCATGCCCAACTCTTTTTGACCCCATTTGGGGTTTTCTTGGCAAAGATACTGGAGTGATTTGCCATTTCCTTCTCTAGCTAGGTGACAGCTATGAGGTGCATTGGATAGACTGCCTGGACTGGAGTTAGGAAGACATAAGTTCAAATCCAGCCTAAGTCACTTACCAGCTGCGTGACCCTGAACAAGTCACATAATGCTGTTTGCCTCAGTTTCCTCATCTGCAAAATGATCTGGAGAAGGAAATGGCAAACCACTCCTGTATCTTTGCCAAGAAAATCCCAGATGGGGTCACAAAGAGTGGAACATGGCTGAACAACAACAACCAATCTCCAGCTCATTTTACAGATGAGGAAACTGAGGCAAATAGGGTTGTGACTTGCCCAGCATCACACAAGTAGTAAGTGTCTGAGGCTAGATTTGAAAGAAAGATGAGTCTTCTTGACTCTATTCACTGTACCCTAGTTGCCTTAGTGGAGAATATGGCCATAAAAATGGGCAAAGGGAGAGAGAAGACAGGTAGCACTGATTTAAATGGGTGGAACCTTTCGGTTACTTCTGTCTGTACTATGCTGAGGGAAATAATAACAGTGAATAAAGGGACATTGATTTCACTCACATTTGCCAAGATGCGCATAGAATATCCAACAAAATACTTAGAAAAGTCTCACCTCATCCTCCTTACAGCTTGGCATTAAATGACCAGATTATCTGCTAAATGGTAAACAGCTGCTGTGGACACTTTCCCTCCTCTCTACCCTCAATGCCCACAATTGTGCACAAATGGGTCTGATTTTGTCTGATTTTAGAAGTTCAGCAGGGTCAGATCTGGCTAATGCTTGGATGGGAGACTACCTGGGAATGCCTGGTACTATAGGCTTATGTTTGTCAAGACAGGGTGGCATGTGGTACAGACACTGTTAGACTTGAAGCTACTTACTAGCTGAGTGACCCAGCAAGTCACTTATTGTTTTGGGGCCTCAGTTTCTTTTTCTGTTTAATGAGTGGGCTGGACCCAAAAGCCTCTAAGGTCCCTTCCACTTGTAAACCTACGATCCTATGTTAAAGCTTCCAGTAGGATACAGCTCCCAAGACAAGAGGACTCAATCTCTGCCTTCCTAACACAGAAGGTGGTGAGGGCTTCTAAGAAGGGAGAGGGGGGAAAGACAAGAAGTAATGACAGCTCGTCCACTGATGTGACATGAGCATGGGCAGTTCTGGAATGGGGCTAGCCTTATTACTTAACCAAGGGATGGCCAAATAGCTTCTTCTCACTAGACGACCATGTATCTGACAGTGGCATCAGTGGCTGATGTCCAGCAAGATCCTTTCTGACTTCAGGACAACGTCCACTCCCCATGGAGGCTAGCTCTTCAGATGTGTTCAAAAGCCCTGACAGATTTCTAGGCTCATGTGTGTGACTGCTCCAGTCCCACTTGCTGCTGGCTTCAGAGCTGACATTTCTGTGCTGGCCGGAGACCGCTGTCCTGAGATGATGCTTTATCCCATTGATGATGCTCTGAAATGCATGGGGGTGTGGCCAGTAATGGTCAGGCTCCTCATGCAAGTGCTTCTGGAATTATTTAGTTATTCATCTATTTAAAAATTATTTTATTTGTAATTTATGGAATAAAACAAGCATTTCCATGAGATAGTATAATAAGAAAGATGATTGCACATGAAACCGGTTTTAATCGATGCCCCCAATACCTCCACATGGTGCACTTTAAGAATAAAGTACTGAGGAGTGTGCTTACTCGTTGGGTATTTTAATCAAAGCAAACAGACATCTTGGAGACATCAAGGTTTGAAAAATAAGCAAAACATAACACGCTAAAAAGATATTTTCTAGCTTTTTAAAAGACAGTGAATTGGACATCATGGTCCTGTTTGGCAAATGAAGTTCTTCAGGAAAATGGCTTGAATGTTAATTGATTCCTTGGGTGTTCCTAACATTCACCTGACAATCCTTACATAGCTGTCAGGTTGTGTGACATCAATGCCTACTCCCCAAACCCTGCCCACAACCCTTCCATGAACAATGACAGGACCAGGATGAGCTCTCTGCTACAAGGCCCTCTTTGAGCTGTGGCATATCAGTTCGTGCCACTGCCCTCTGTGGGCATGGGTAGCATGGGAAGATCAGCAGATCACATGTTGGACAAAAGTCAGGCCTTGCCCCTTCTGTGTTGCTTTTACTAGGAACAGAGCCAAAAGCTTTGTAAACACACCCTAGTCCCCATATTTTCTTCTGTAATCAATAAAACACAGCCAAGCAGATTTAAAGGCAATTTCATTTAAAATAAACGTTGCTTCTAGGCAGAGCATGTGCAGCTGTGTGGTCAAATGTTTTTAATTTGAGAGTTAAGGCAGTTACGGCCTAGAGCAACTTTATAAATGAATACAAGACTAGCCCTGAATGGGGAGCCAAGGTGGACCTTTCCTGTGAGCATCCACACTGAGCCGCCATCTGACCCCAGGCTCTCGTCCAGTCTTATCTCACACCATCCCCTTTCACTCCCTGAATCCCTTGGCCAAGCTAGACTGGACTTCCCCTGTTCTCATTGTTCTTTCTTGCTTCCTTCTTTTCCTTTGCATAGGCTGTTCCCATGTCTGAGAAAATCACTGGGCCTCTCTGGACCTTGGTTTGCCCATTTATAAAAGGAGGGTCCAAACAATGGGACGGCCTGTGATGGAAGCTTTTGACCACACTCCTCTGCTGTCTTGCTCCCACCCCCAGCACATCTTTTCCTCTACCTCTGTCAACGTTAGTAACTTTTGGTATGGGTGAGCTCCCACTCCCTTAAAGTCAATATATCTCCCTTATCCTGGCCCACCCCAACTCCTCACCTCTGCCACAGTGCCAGGAACAAGAGCCATGATAACTGGCACCCCTTTACGTGACTGTGGCACAGTGGATGGAACTCTCAAGTCAGGAAGAACTGAGTTCAAATCCAACCTCAGAAACTTACTAGGTATATGACCCTCGGCATGTCACCTGACCTTTGCCTACTCAGTCTCTTTATCGGTGAAATGGGGTTAATAACAGCACCTACCCCACAGGACTGTTGTAAGATAAAATGAGATAATAAAATGCTTTGTAAACCTTAAAGTTACACACATACACACACACACACCAGATAGCAAAATTCACTTCAAGAAAACCTGTAACATTCTAGTACAGTGAGGTGGAGATAAACTGTACGTATTTGTTTGCTATATATGTATATGTGTGCATACACATACATGTATACACACATATATACATACACATAGATATATGTATGTGTATATATACATGCATATATGTATCTGTGTGTGTATATATGTATATATATATATATATAGATAGATATAGATACACACACACACACACACACACACACTCTTATGATTATCTCCTCTGATCCTCCTAAGCACCCTAGGAACTAGGCAATGAGCACAGGTATTCTTTCCTGAGCTGGCTGCGGCAGTACTCTTCAGTAAATTGAACCTGTGAGAGGAAGCACAAGGTGACCCAGTAACGGAAAGGCAATGAAGGGGACTAGCCTTCCACCCTGGCCACGGCTTGCAAGAACACTGGGTCATATCCTTTGGCTTTTGTGACATCCCTGCTGTTCTTCAGAGGCTCTGGACCTCCTGGGCCTCAGCAGTAGTGGTTTCTGTCTACAACATTATCCCAGAATCCCAGGACTTCAACCAGTCAGAACACGCTTTCTCACTTTCCTCCAAGGTCTGCTGTTGTACTGTCAAAGTGCAAACTGGAGACATGCCACCTGGAGGGCACGATTGGGTGGGATGCAGTTTCCAACCATCATCTCTGGAACTTCCTTTCCATCTTTTTGTTGGAGAGGCGGGGGCCTACGGTGAGAGGTGTTGCAGATGCAGTCAGATGAGTTGGCTGCATTGGTTGACTTTTCTTAACTTTGTCTTTGTCACAAGGAAGGCTCATTACTTGAGGGATTGTGTGAAGAGGAAGGCTATCCAGACATTAGAACAAAAGGCCTCAATGAAGAAGTAGCAAATATACAAATATGGAGGTTTCATCTCCCACTCACTGGACTCGTGTGTTGACAAGAAGTTTGCTCTCTGATATATTAACTCTGCATGAAATGTGCTAAGCAGCCCCTCTGTGGCTCCTTGATTGAAATCACTGATAACAGTGCAACGCAGCAGAGGGCCAAGAGCAGCATGGCATTGCCCTAACGGCCTTCCTGAAGGCTGACAAAGGTCCATGAAGCAGCTGGTTTGGGATCCAGTTACTGCACCGGCTCTGAACCTAACTGTGACACCATCATGCTCTTGCTCTTCTCTCTGGTGTAAGAAAAAACAAACCCAACCAAATGTTCTCTTTTCAGAATTTATTGGAAGTCTCATTTCTTCCAGGGATCCAATTAGCCTGATAGCATTCCCACATGATTTTACCAGTCTTGTACAATAAATAGTATCATGTGATGGACAGGGCACTGGACATGGAGCCAGGCAAACCTAGGTTTGAATCCTGCCTCAGGAACTTACTAGCTCTGGGGTTCTGGGGTTTCTGCCTCAGTTTACTCATCTGCCAAATGGGCATCATCATCATAATAATACCTATCTCACAAAGCTCTTATGATGATCAAATGAGATAATCTATATAAGGCACCAGGGCAGCTAAGTGGTGCAGTGGCTAGAGCGCTGGGCCTGGAGTCAAGAAGACCTGAGTTCAAATCTGGCCTCAGACACTCACTAGCTGTGTGACCTGGGGCAAGTCATTTAACCCTGTTTCCCTCAGTTTTCTCATCCATAAAATGAGCCGGAGGAAGAAATGGCAAAACACTTCAGCATCTTTGCCAAGAAAACCCAGATGGCATCACACAACCAAAATGACTGAATAACGATAACGCAGGGCACTGGACAAACCTTAAAGAGATATATACACGTCATCATCATCATCATCATCATCATCATCATCATCATCATCATCATCATCA
>NW_020954595.1:6838572-6876724 GCF_900497805.2 Vombatus ursinus | reverse complement strand
CATCATCATCATCATCATCATCATCATCATCATCATCATCATCATCACTGTTCTCATCGTTGTTGTTGTTGCTGTTAATTACAGATGGAATGGAAGGCAAGTGAGTAGAGAAAATAGAGAAAGAGCTTTGCAAGTTAGGGGCGGGTCAGTGAATTCTGTTTAATCATGCCAGCCTCTTTGGTTGCTGCCCCTCTGTTTCTTCCTCCTCAGAATCAACTATAATTTCAGCACCAGGATTCTTAATCCTTGAGAGTCTCCCATCCCTCTTGAGTTGACATCCCATTTAGAGGCTCCGGCTATGGAATCCTGAATTCTCTGAAATATGTGCTCTTATAGGCTAGAGTCCAGGCCAGATCATGCCTGTTCTTCCCTGCCAGCCCCCCCTGCCCCGTTTCCTCCCAAGGGTCGCATCATCTCTGCATCACCTGCCACTTCTTCCTTATTGGTCAGAATATGTTCAGAATTCTTTCATCACTTTTTCCCTCTTCTGAGAGGTGACATCATCAGCAAGGCAATAATGGATTAGAGGGAGAATAGGTAAGGGTGGGCGAGCCAGACTTGGCCTTGATTCTTTGCTTGGCTTTGGACCTAATGGCTTTTCCCTGTTCAGGTTAAGCAGCATCTCTCTAATGCATTCTTGGGCCATTAATTTAAAGATTATGCATGACTAAATTTAATGGTTCATACTTTAAAATAAAACCTCTCCTTAAGCTTTTTTTAAACTTTCTATTGATGCTGCCCCATGGTAGAAATGGGTTCTCATCTTGGTCTGTGGATACCTCACTCCTCAAGCCTGGCTTCAGAAACATCTGCCTGGTGAACACACACTATTATACTCTCTGGGTCTCTAGCTTCAGTTGTATTTCTTTTGTAATTCCTGCCCAGTGAAGTTAATAAGCAAAGACTTGTCACTTTGTCTCATGAACTCAATAAGCTGAGTGTCACTAACTCTGCTGAGGTAAGAGCGCTCGTGTACCCTGCCCAGGTCAGACCACACCTGCGGTACTTTGTTCATTATGGGGCCTCAAATATCAGGAAGGACAGTGATAAACTGGAAAACAGCCAGAGAAACAAGTAGGATGACGAAGAAACTTGAGCCCACTCCACGTGAGAAATGGTTGAAGAAACAAGGTCTTTATTCTGGAGAAGAGAAGTCTCAGGACACATGGTAACTATCCTCAAGTATTGGAAAGTCTATTCTATGGAACAGAGATTCAATTTGTCCTGTTTGGACCTGGAGGGCTGAACCAGGAGCAATAGGTGCAAATGTCAGAGCAGTCAATTTAGATTTGAAGTCAGGAAAAAAAGGAAAGAAATCTTACTAATTAGAGTTGCCCCAAAGTGGGAAGGGCCATCTCAGCAAGGATTTAGGTATTCCTGCACTTCTGGAAGGAGGTCTTAAAGCAAATGCTGAATGACCACTAGTCGAGCATGTTGGAATGGGGGCTCATTTCAGGATACAGGTTGGCCTAAGTCCAGGGATGGGGAACCTGCGGCCTCAAGGCCACATGTGGCCCTCTAGTTCCTCAAGGGCGGCCCTTTGACAGAATCCAAACCTCACAGAACAAATCCCCTTAACTAGGTGGCTACTGAAGTCCCTTCTGACTCACAACTGCTGTCATTCTGGGGTACTTTGACCCAAGGGATGATCTAGTTTAACACCCAGGAATATAAAGTGCGTTATCATGATAATATGGGTCCCTGTCACTGGCAACAGAATCTGGGAAGCACCTGGAAAGAAACAAATCTTCTAAGTGAAATGCCATTCTGATTACTACTGACACTGGCGCTCATTAAAATACACAGGTGATGCATGACTTTTCTGTAAGCTCTGAAAGCCATTTCATAGTCGTTAAAGAGGAATGTAAATGAATGGGCCCTGGATCACTTTAGGTAAAAGGGAAGAATATTTGAAAACTAGAATCTGGAGTATACATTATTAAGACACTGAGGGGAGCATCTCTTCTTTTCCCTACCTGATTTGTGGCTTTTGATCTGGGTGAGCAGGGAGGTTGGTGGGGCTGGGTAGGAGACTAGGAGGGCAGGAGAATACACAGAGACAAGTTGGCAGGAAGAGTCTGCTTTCTTTATATATTCAATCTATTAAGATTCTTTTCAGGGTTCTGCTACTACAAAAAAAAAAAGCCTCTTAACAGGGAAAGCTTTCTAGAAGGAAAGGAAAAATAATAGACATATATCCAGGACCAAAACAATCAGAATGCATTGTATGAATGGTCTGGAAACAAGTCCTATTTCAGTCTCAGGGGGTTGTTTAAACTTTAAAACCCACGGCAGTCATTAACTAAGAAAATCTCCTCCTTGGTACAGTACCTTGGAGGGTCGACAAACTTCCAGATCGTTGCTAGAAATCTCTCAGAGTAGCATGTGGCCACTCGGGCTGCGGACACACACTACAAAGTTGGGGAGGAGAGGGAAGCGCTATGGGAGGTACAGTGGAAAGATGACTGTCTTGGGAGTCAGAGGCCCTGTGTTCAAATCCCACATTTGAATTTCTATAAGAACTTGGACAAGTCACAACTTCCCTGGGCCTCAGTTACATCATCTATAAAATGAGGGCATTAGACTATACAGCCTTTGAGGTTCTTTCCAGCTCTAAAGCTGAAATCTGATCATACTATGACTGAATTAATTCATTTCAACAAGCATTTATTAAACACCCATAATGTGCTAGACCCTGGGCATAAACAAGGGGCTTACATTCTACCAGGCGAAAACAACATACACACAGATAACTGAATAAAAAACATCAATACTTGGGGGGATAAGAAAAGCTCTTCTATAGGAGGTGGCAGCTGAGCTGAGCCTTAAAGACAGGAAGGATTCAAATGAAGCCCTTCTTTGTGCCTCCAGAGGGAGAATGAGGACTGTGGTCCTGGCCCATATATAGGTCTAAGGCTGTTAGTCCATGGATTTCCTTTTAGCAAGCACTCTTCAGAACGTAATGAGCGTCTGCTTATTTTTATCTGCAGAAAAAGCTCACCATAAAAGTTCAGACAAAGGATAGCTATGACTTAGAAAAAACAAGAAATTCCCAGGGGTAAGTGATGTCAGTTTACCAGCAGTGATAAGGGAAGTAAGGGGAAGAAAATGGAGAAGGGATAAATTCACCAGGTCCCAGTAGCAGGGACAGAGAAATGGCAAAATTCTATTCTGGCAGGTCAGTGAGTCAGTCAATACTCCAACTGCTTATGATTATGTTTGATTTATCAGTGCCCTCCCTTCATGTGCAATTGGATGGCTCCAGGTGCTGGCTTGCACTCACACCTCTGGCCCTTCTCCTGTCCCTGAGGTCCCTCCACCCTATGCAGTTCCTGTCTCCCATTATCCTTCAGTCCTTCCTTCCAGTTGGGAAACTATGCTTCCCTTCAGTTCCTTTGCTGATAAGATTAAGGAGAGACCACTTCAGTCATCAAGGGGATAGTCTGTGCAGAAACATAGAGTTGGAAGATAGAGAGTCACCTATGGAGATGAGTAAGAATCATATCATCCTCAGCAGCATCAGCAGCATCAGCATTGCTAGCATTTCAATGGCACTTTAAGATTTGCAAAGAACTTTGCTTATAATTGTCTCCTTTGAGCCTCCCACCAATCCCATGAGGTTGTTGCTGTTAAAAATCTCCATTTTAGAGATGAACAAACCAAGGCTTATAGGGTTAAGTGACTCACCCAAGATCACACCGTTAGCAAGCATCAAGCATTCCTGCCTCCAAGTCCTGAACTCTACCTATGTTGCCACAACACTCATAAATTAGCAAAGTCTTAGAAACTAGAATCACTGCCTCTTATCAACTTGCTGGAGTAGAGAGTTCTGATAGCATTTGCTGTCCACATCTTCAGGTCTGAATGGTGGTTCTACTGCTTACTAGCTCTGGGACCTTGGGCAAATCACTTCACCACTGTCAGCCTCGTTTTCCTCATATGGGGATATCCCCTATATGGGGATAACCATATCTGCAGCCCTTATGTCCCAGGGTCATTGAGAAGAAAGCTCTTTGTAAACCACAAAGCTCCATTCCAAGGCAAGTTCTAGTTTTCATTCTCCTACATCAGGTTGATTCTTATCTCCACGGAAAACTTCATTTAAACAGGTCACTCCTCTGGGGACGTCCAAATGACCAACGTGATATTAGTGTGTCAAGGCAACAAGAGCCCACACAGTTGCCAGAACTAGAGTGAGCTCGTTTCCCAGCTCTGCCTGCCGTGGCAGGCTGAGCAAGGCAGAATGAATTCATGACCTCGGAGTTGTGAGAGCTTATGTTTATTTATAATTCTCAGGATCCCCATAAGCACAACTGCTCCAAATGGAAGGATGCATTTTTATAATGTCCCTTTCTTCATTAAGATTTCATCACCCACCTATGTTAAAAAGCCTCTCTCTTCACTTGGAGGGGTCGGCCTCCACCTTGGACAGCTCCTGCATTCTTCTCCTAATCTCAAGCTGGCTGCTTTCATCGCACACCACATTTGTGCATTACTGAATTCTGCACATCCATGATTTATGAATGCAAGTTTCTGGACACAATTGAATGGTAAGAGAAAGACATTGTTGGAAACATTAACAGGAAAACCATTTAAAATGCAGGCAAGGTAAGATAAGAGGCCATACCAACAGGTGTGTGGATGAAGCCCTGAATGGATGCAAAAACATTTACTTAAATGTGTGGTAAGTGGTTCTCCTTTGGGCTATCTGTGGAAACCAAGGCTTTGAATAATCTGATAAGTCACAAAGTGAATTGGAATTTAACATAAATCATAAGGCATGTACTAAGTGCTTACTATAAGCAGAGAACTGGACTAGGCACTGGGAAACATACAAATATAGAGAAGATATAGTGTCATCTCTCATAGAGCTTGCTATCTAATAGGCAAATATGATAGAGCTCCCTGATCAATGCGATAAACTTGCCAGGGGGGTAAGTCTTTTGTGAAACTTTTGATATATGAGAAGGGGCATTGGGGGAGTTCCCAAGCAAATTGGTGACTTTACAGAGCCATTAGTCTTTGACTGCATCTCCCTTTAAAGGGTGTGGGCATATCCCTTGGCTCCTCTGGAAGACAGATGTCAATGCCAAGGGATTCTCTCAAGATTGGCTTGAACTCTTGGGAGAACAGAACATTCATCTAAAACTCAGGCTTCTTTTCCTCCAAAAAGATCCTGAGAATAGCAGCAGGTATGTGTGAATGAGGAAGAGAAAATTGCCCATATGACTCCTCTCCTCATCTGTAGGACCCATAAGGGACCAAAGGCACAAGACAGGGGAACAAAATAATCCTAGACTTTATTCTTTGCTATTGAGTTATTTAGACAGGGCAAGTACAATGGAAGGAAAATTGCTTGTTTAGAAGCTCCAAAATGTGTTTTCCTTCTGAGGGGAGGCCAACACATCAGAAGGGCCTGTATGGGGTGTAATGGGATCACTAGAGTTTCAGAGTGGTGCCAGTCTAGAAGTCTGAAAAAATTCCCTTCTAGGAAACCCAGACTACAGGGTAGCACTAGGAGCCTGGTTGGGATTGTATAGAGAATGTTGGACCCAATAGAAAGTGAAGAGAATTGTATTGATTATTCACAATCTGAATCCCTTATTGTGTGTTTTTTAATATTTGTTTGTGGACTTTCACATTTTCTGCATGGTGAGATAAAGGCTGAAATGTATCTATCTAACATGTATGTTATCCTGAGTGCTTACATGGAAATTGGAAATCCTTTTATCAGCATTTATATAAACATAAACATAGCAATACACAAGCTTAAGTAACCTTTGGGAGTTGGGGTGACAAAATGATCCAGAGAGAATAATTTTTAGGTTAGCCCTCAAGGTTGAATCTCATCCTTTAAAATGTAGAGCCAGTTATAACTATGAATGACACAGATGACTTTAGGTGGGTCTCAGACCTGTGATTTCATCAGTGTAGGGAACTCCTGGTGAAGAGATTGCCTCCTCCCACATAGATTGGCAACTGCACTTTAGCTTACAGACTTAGAAACTATTTTATACAAAGCACACTGAAGAGGTGAGAACAAAGCACTTTCCTCCTTGGGAAGGTCGTTGTTAACTAGGGGATCAGGGGTTCTTCATGGAGGGGGTAGCATGAGAGTAGGGCAGGAAGTAAATGGGAAAGGCAGTTCAGACCCAGGTTAAAGATGAGCAAAGGCACAGCTCTGGAAAAGCAATGGGAAGTGAGGGACCACAGACAGTAGTCCACTTTTTCTAGAGCACAGAGTGTCCCCTGAAAACATTTAGAAGGAGTAAGTTGGATATTGACTTATACCAAGGTCCCTCAACAAACACAGGGAACAAACAACAGAAGGAAAGGTTCAGAAGGTTAAGAGCATGGCTGTCGATGGTTTTGTGACACAGGTTTAACTTGCCTATATCATTGTGTTCTCTGAGCCCAAGACCTCATTCGCAGCAGCACAACCTGGCACATGTGACTTCTCCCAATGACACACAGAACAAAGGGAAATCCAGACACATGTACATGGAGAAAGTCACCCAAGAGCACCTGCACCCTCTGACTTCACTACTCCACTGTGAAAAGGGTTTCCTAGGTTCTCTCTTCTTTGTGGACTGCAACCAGCAGCAGCAGCACAGTGTGTGGTAGCCTAGGGCAACACCCAAGGGTGGGCCTCTGGCTGCCTTCATCTACTACCTCAGAGTGGGAAAGAGGCTTTGGCCATTCTCAGGGAGGCTGCTTGCAGCTGCTACTTGCTGTCCCTCGAGTTCGGCTGTCCTGGTGTCCTGTGGTGACAACTTTATAAAACTCTTACCCTTCTTTCCCCAATTCCATAAAAATTCTTATTCTGCTTGTTTTCTTCACTTTCCTCCTCTCCTCTCCTCATTCTCCTTCTCCTCATCCTCTCTCTCTCTCTCTTCTCTCTCTCTCTCTCCTTTTCTATCTGTCTCTATCTGCTTCCCTGTCTCTGTCTCTCAATGGCAACAATAGTGAGAAATCAGGGTGCTCTGTGATGTGATGATCTAAAATGACTAAGGAAACAAAGGTTCAAGCTTCCAAGCATATTGATTTATTAAGTGATGTATGCTAATTGCATAACGAATTGGGAACAGGCCTCCTCAGCTTGACACTGGACTCAAAATACAGGCGACTACAGATTTTTATATGTTAAAAGAAAACAATTTCATTAAGATGTAAGCCAGGATACAATTAGGTAATCTGATTTTTAACTGAAGGAACAATTAGGGGCTTTCCAAGTTGGGATGGGGGAGAGTGAACAGGTGTTATTCTCTGAAATCAGGAAAGAGGCATCCCACTCCCCACATCAAGTGTCTGTATTCAATCAAAGGCACAAAGAAACAGTAACTGATTGACCTAGACAGGTTTCAGATATAGGTGGCTTGAGATGTATAATTGTGAGAAAACCTCGTGCACCAATCTTTGGATCTGACTATGTTTCTGGACCTGTAACCTAGGTCCTTTGCTAGGTGTATCTAAGCAGCAGATATAGGTGGTCCAGCTTCTCAATCACACAGGGCTAGGTTTAAAAAATTCAATTTCTGTCTCACAAGACAGAAATTGGACTAGACCCATAATTGAATAGAAAGGGAACTGAACTAGATCCAGAATTGAGTCACAAGATGGAGTCACTGTGGATCACTCAATTCTCACAATTCCTGCATCTCTTTGTTGAAAGGGGAACCACGAACGTGCTGTTTCATGATGATAAGCACAGCATATAGGCACATTCGATAACATATGGTCTCTTTCCTAAGTGAGGTTACCTCCTTATCTCTAATGGTAGCTTCATTCAACAAGGCAAAGAAGTAAGAAGGATCTATGTCCCTGACACAGCAGAAGATCAAGCTCCCATCCCTTGGCATTTCCTTTCCTTAAAAAGGAAGAAATAACAACTAGGGACACTGGGCAACAGGACTGTTCTGAACAGCTCCAAGACCTTTGCTCCACACTTCCAAGCGCTCTCCTCTGCTTCACAGATGAGCAAAATCAAGCCCCATGGGGATGAGGACCCAGGCCCTCCCATATGTATAAAGTAGACACACTCTTAGGGAAAGCTGCCAATGGATGCCTCTGACAGCCATAACAGCTGAAAAAAGCCACCATCTAGATTTTTGTGCTCAAGACAAGTACCAGAATCGGTGTATGAGACAAGAGGCAGGAAGCTTGCCCTCACTTGAGGAGTTAGAGGCCCAGGACCCTGGCATGAAGTTCTACTGGGAGATTGTCACATGGTCCCAGTGGAGTAGAGGAGAAGCTCACTCCAGTCCACCATCTGGTCCCTTCCTACTTCGATTCTTCTCATTAATTAAGTGTTAAGCTCTATTGTTTCTATGCTGCTGAAGAAATACAATTGCTGTCAGCACTCCTTCAGTTTGGCCCCCTCTAAATTCGGGTGCCTGCGGCAAAATCTTGGCTGCCCCACCTTAGTTATGACTCAGATCTCAGAGACTTGATCCTTAGTACACAAGTAGCCAAGATTAATGCACAAATCATGTTACTCAAACAATGCTGAGTTACTCTCCTAGAAATAAGGAGCAATTTCTGTTTGCAAGGTCCATGTTTGCGATCTGGGAACTCCCTCTGACATGTGGAACACTAGCCCCAGAGCCTTCAGATAATTCTCAACAAAGGCAGTTCCGTGTAATGGACAACCCTGCTCACATAAGAAAAGCCAACAGACAGATGAAGTTTACCTTGGAGATTTTGCAATGGCAAAGTCATGATGCCTCCTGCAGCTGCAGCTGCAACCAGCCCTTGGATGTTGGTGAGATTGGCGGTAGGCAGGGTGAGAACCAGTCCTTGTTGACCACCCAGCTGTCCTGCCATGTTGAAAGGAATAAGGATCGGCTGGTTGAGGGCTGGCGTGCCTCCTGGCATTACCCCGGCCACGGCAGAGGCTAGCTGCTGTGCCGTCAGCAGCGGCTGCAATGAAACAAACAGAAACGACTGCTTTACTGTCACAGGAGGGTCCAAGGCAGTGCCAAAGGTCCAGATACAGTAGAACGATGGAGCTCATCCAGTTGGGTCTCTATCCAGTCCTTCCTTTTCTTAACTGCCCAAAATATGTCTGAACATGTCACTTCCTTGCTCAAGAACCTTCAGATGTTCCCTATTTCCTCTAGCATAAAATATAAACTAAATCCCTCAGCTTGGTATTTCCAATTTTTCCAATCTAACTCCTACCACTTTGGCAGACTTTTTTTTGTGTCTGCTCCTCCCTTTCAGATGTGCTTCATTCTGGCCAAACTCTTCTATTTGTCATTCCCTGAATTCAACATTCTATCTCCAGTCTCTAAGTCATTGCCACAGATTATCTGTTCTGCCAGTAATGCTCTCGATCCTCACTTTAGACTCTTACAATCTCTAGTTTGTGCCTGATTGCCAGCTCTCTCTCTCTCACTCTCTCTCTCTCCTTTTTTCTCCCTCCCTTCCTCTCTTCTCCCCTCCCCACTTCACATTGTCATATATAGACTTTCCTTCATCCATGCTATAATGTCACCTAGAGGAATGGGATTTCCTGGTGGGCTGATTGCTTTTTGTTTTGTCTCTGTATACCCAGGGCTCAGCATGGCACCCAGGCACCCAGCAAGCATTTCAAACTTGCTTCTTGGAATGACCTGGTATAGAGCAGGTTCTCCCATAGCCAGTACATGATCTGAGCAAGAGATAACAAAAGGTAGGCTGGCAGAAAGTATTTGTGAAATGTGAGTGTGTGTGTATGTGTGTGTGTGTGTGTGTGTGTGTGTATACATGTGTGTGTGATGTTTAATTCACTGCAAGAGCTAACTAGGCTCCAGGTCTTCTTATGAGGCTCTCAAACCTTTCTAAGTGAGACACCTCAAATTTCTGAAGCTTTATCCTGGCTGCAAAGCATACCAAATCAAAAGCCTCCCTTGCAGTCAGGAAAAGTTGTTTCAAATTTGATCTCTGACAGTAACTGTGCCACCCTGGACAAGTCCCTTTACCTCTATGTGCCTCAGGCAACTACCTAGGATTTATCTGCTAAATTCCTGGCAGGTTATGATTAGCATCAGTAAAGAGAATTCCCACACTGGGAGTTCTACTACATTGTTGTGATACAAACATATTTGTGGTGCCATTATGTACAGAATAGCAGTATGGCATAATGGATAGAGAAGTGGCTTCAATGCCAGAAAGATCTGGTTCATGTCCTACCTTGAACACATCCTACTCGTTTGACCTTGAGTGGGGCTCTAGGCTGTTTTCTCAGACTACTAGTTGCAGAGAAGGTACTGAGCTGTATTGGTAAAGGGCGTTTCCTCACCTGGGAGTTCCTTAGACCAGTTTTGATTGGTCTAGATCCCTAGATTAGACCTGTGAAATGACAGATCCAGTCTGACCTGCACTGCTCCTGTGAGCAGACCCTGAACAGTCAAAATCACAGGGCAGCAGATTCTGGCTCAGTGTGAGCAGAACTTTTAGCAACCACCATCCAACAAGAAGAATGTGTTCAAGGTAGGACATGAACCAGATCTTCCTGGCGCTAAAGCCACTTCTTTATCCATTATGCCATACTGCTATTCTCCACATAATGGCACCACAAATATGATTGTATCGCAACAATGTAGTAGAACTCCCAGTGTGGGAATTCTCTTTACTGATGTCATGTTTGGTTGAGGTAGTGAGCTCTGTCATTGCAGGGATGACAACCTCTTCACAATGTGGTGAAATAAGTAAACATTGCTTGGGAAGCTGATTCTGGCTTGGATATGCTGAGATTCTATGATATATTTATGATCTCATCTTTATCTTTACCTTCTTTGGAAGCAAGTAGGACAGGCATTGTCACCTCCATTTTGCAGATGAAGAAACTGAGGCAGAGGGAGTTTCAGTGACCAGCCCAAGATCACACAGAAACTGTGAGATCCTTGACAGCAGGAACTGTTTCTTCATTTTTTTTGTCTTTCTTTGTATCCCCAGAAATTAGTACAGTGTCTGACACATAGAGGGCACTTATGTGCGTCTTGATTTGACCCAGTACATCAATAGCTGGCCTAGGGCTAGAATTGACACATTTTTACTTCCAGCCTTCTAATCTATCTCTAAACCAATGATTCTCAACTTCTGGTTCTGATTGCTTGTTAATCTTCCTGGGGTTATGGCTGGGAGGAAGCTGGTGTTATCCTAGCTGCTACTGCGTGGAATGAAAATTGGTCTGGGACGTGGCCTTGACTCTTAATGATTCTTCCCTCTACCAAAAATGCCCCCTTAACTCCCACCCAGCTCCATCTTTGGCCAAGACAATCACTACTCATCTTCCATGATGTTTCTTGAGATCCTTAGTGATCCAATTTTGTTGGTGATCCTCATTGTGAAAGCAAAAGTCTTGAAGACTTGAAGATATTTAGGATGGGCCTTTGAATTTCTCTAGTCCAACCTGTTTTCTTGACAAATGAGGAGGATCAGCCCCACTGAGGCAAAAGGAGTTGAACAAAGCCCCCCTGGTTAAGGGGCAGAATGAGGCATAGCACCTGGATCTTGAGTGCCAAATCTAGGGCTCCTCCCACTCCACCACACTGTCTTCCTCTGACAGTAAGGTAGCTGGGTAGTACCAGAGTCATGAAGACCTGAGTTTGAATCCAGTCTCAGCTCCTTGCTAGCTGTGTAACCTTGGGCAAGTCCCTTCAAATTTCTCGACCTTAGTTTCCTCAAGCATAAAAGCAGGATAATAATACCACCAACCTGACAAGGATGTTGTGAGGCTCAAATGAGATAGCATACGTCAAGAACTTTCAAACCTTAAAGTGCTATATAATTCTAGCTATTATTATACTGCCTACCTACATATTTGAATGACATGACTGATACTTACATTCTCTCCCTATAGGAAGGCATTATTATAAAAAGGTATTATTCCTCATTTAATGGAATACAAAGGAGAAATGCAAACAGGAGGCATAAAACTAATTTCCTTAAGTCATAAATGAATGTAAAGAGAAAGGAAGCTGGGTTTGGGCAGGGAGGTCAGGAAGAGAGTAGAGTAAGCAAATGCCTGGCCAGTAAGCTTACCTTTGATTCCTAGTGAAATTCTAATAGTTGTTGTTGTTGTTTCTCCTTTTCTCAAAGAGGACCAGTGATATCAAGAGGGTGATGTCTTCACTTGCAAATGAGTTGTATTTAAGTGAGGCAGGGCTGTGCAAAGCATCAGCCTCACTCTCTCCTTGAGTCATCTGAGTTCAGTGGCAAGGCAGAGATCAGGATGACTGGAAATGGCCCCAGATACAGTGGGAGACCTTGGCCTTTTAAAGCTAAGGTCTTTTCCAGGACTTAGTTTGTTTGAGGCAACACCCATTCAGTGATTTAAGGCTAGGCAAGAATGAGGTTGTTTGAGCATACCTACTCAAAAAATTCTAAAATATATTAACAAAGGGCTGGTAAGTGAACATACAGGAAGGGAGGCAGTGATCACAAGGAACCATTGTAGCTCCAAGAAGCAGATGAAGACATACGCTTTAGCACATGGTCAATGTGGGGCATTTGTTTTGTGTTAGTATACATATTTGTTGTAAGGGTTTTGTTTTTCTTTCTCTTTTTTCCCTCAATTGGGAGTGGTGGGAAGGGGTAATAATAAATGCTTGTTCATTGAAGAAAAAGAAAGAACAATTCATGTTAGATTAACCTGTTGTTGTTGTTCAGCTGTTTTTCAGTCATGCCTGACTCTTTCTAACCCCTTTTGGGGGTCTTCTTGGCAGAGATATTAAAATGATTTGGCATTTCCCTCTCCAGCTCATTTTATAGATGAGGAAACTGAGGAAATAGGGTAAAGTGACTTGCCCAGGGTCACACAGCTAGTAAGTATCTGAAGAAAGATGGGTCTTCCTGACTTCAGGTCAGGCACTCTATCCACTGAGGCACCTAGCTGCAGGAAACTAATAATAATAATAATAATAATAATAATAATAACAATAGCTAGCATTTATATGGCACTTTATGGTTTGCAAATATTATCTCATTCAATCCTTACAACAACCCTGCAAGGTCAGTGCTTTTATTACCCTATTTTTTGTTGCTGTTGTTCAGTCTTTTCGGTTCTGTCGTGCCTGACTCTTTATGACCCCATTTGTGGTTGTCTTGGCAAAGATGTTGGAATGGTTTGCAATGTCCTTCTCAAGCTCATTTTATAGATGAGGAAACTGAGTCAAACAAGGTTAAGGACTTGCCCAGGATCACATAACCAGTAAGTGTCTGAAGTCACATTTGAACTTAGGTTTTCCTGACTCTAGGCCAGGTGCTCTACCTACTGTGCCACCTAGCTGCCCTATCCTATTTTTATGGATGAGGAAACTATATAGAGACTAAATGATTTGCCCAAGGGCCACATTGCTAAGTGAGCATCTACGGCTACATTTGAACTCAGGTATTCCTGACACTAGCTCCAGCACTCTATCAATTGTACCACCTAGCTGCTTTTGTTCTGGGGAATGCTATTGATGTGATTTACCTGGACTTTAATCAAGTCTCTCACGTTATCTTTCTGGAGTGGGTAAAGAAATGTGGTCTAGACCAGGAGTTCCCAATGTGTGGGCTGCCAATCCAATGGGGGGTCTAAAAGTATTGCAAGGGTGCTATGAAGCCATGCTGTCTGAAGATGGAATGTCTGCCACCCCTACATGGTATTAGTTGTCAAGTAGATGTTATGTAAATGCTACTGGGTTCATAGAACACAAGTTCAGATCAAAATAAAAGAAAAAAAGCTGTCTTCTAAGGCAGGACCTGGCTGGAGGAGTCTTTGGACACTCGACCCCTGTTTTTGTGACTGTGTCATGCAGTGCCACAAATGTGGCACAATTCAGTGGCGAGTCACGTGGCAGGGTTAGAGTTGGAAACAATGACGCACATGTTGGATTTGGCATGGAAAGACCTGGGCTAAAAGCTGATTCTGCTACTTACTACCTATGTGACCACAGGTAGCACCTTTCCCTCTGTGAAGGAGTCTCTGGCTCCTCACTTGTAAATTGAAGGTATTGGATGGTCTCTAAAGCTCAGCCTCCCTCAACATTGATGATTCTATGATCCGGAGGTTGGGGAGACTGGTCCTGTACCTTCAAACTCAGGTTGCATCTGTACGATTGAAAATGAATGGGGTTCTTCCCTAACCTTTAAAATGCATGGGCTCTGAAGACCCCAGTAAGCCAAGAGCCATGTCACAGAAGGAGATGCTACAAACAAGGTTTTGTAATGATGGGTACAGCCCAGCCCAGGCCAACTCAATCATAAACCTGAGGATTTTTCAATCCTTGAATTGGTGACCTCCCAGTATATGTCAGATGACTAATTTCTAGGAACAATAATGCTAGTAAAAGGGAAACTCAATGATATTGCTACAGAGTGGAAGTACCTTTTCCCCTTTGCAAGAGTGTGAGGTGAGCACTGAAAGCCCTGAATCAAATGACAAGGGAGAAGAGTCTAGCCTTTTATAATTGTGTTATCCCCACCAGACTGCAAATAAGACAAAACAAACAAACAAACAAACAAGCAAAAAAGAAAGCCAAACCAAAAACCCATTGCCCTCCCCCTAAATATTGGGCTTTAAAAAATCATGACTACATTTCTTTATTAATGCAGGAGCTGCATATGATGTACAGTATTGTCAAACCCAATAAGCTGCACTTGCATTAAAATTGCATTAACTTTTTCTATTAAATCATGTCATATTTCAAAAACGGCCCTGGGAACATTGAAACAACTCAATTGTATGCACACCCAGGCCATTAAAGTTCTACTCTCTGGAAAGCCGTAAAGGCCCGAAGAAAACAAATACAGAGGGCCTCACATCATCCTGAGGAGCATATTTCTTAAAAGAGAGCACATCCCTTCTTCATCCCCTTAATAAATAATGAGGCTCTCTGCAGCTTCCCAAACAATAATTCATCACCAACTTTGCTCCACTGGAGTTAATTGGTTTTCACTCATTACTATTTGTTGACATATTTAGTCTTGCTAGATAGCCCCTCCCCGCCCCCAAAGCATGGGAAAGACACTGACCTGGGGCCCAACAGGAAAGGCTGCTGGGTGGGCCTGGGCAGATGGGTGTTGATCAGCAGCACTTGTGTCAGCGGGTGGTGGGTTTCCTCTGGCCCCTGGCAATCAAAAGAGAAGCCTTCCCTTAATATCCAGGCTAGAAACTCACCATTTCCCCCTTACTGTGATGTCACAAGACCCAGAGTCCAATACGATGGGCCAAAGGGGGCTTATCAATCGCTTCAGGACTCCAGTCATCCTCAGCGGCATCAGTTCTGCTCACCCCCATGCAGGTTGGCCAACTCATTCAGGAGGCTCCGTGAGCTGACAGCAGGGATACCGCAGCCCTCGTCAGCCTGCCTAATGTGGTTTATATTAGACATCATTTTACGCGGAGCACAAGCGCTCCCTTCCCAGGTGGGAGCTGCGTTTCTTCAGCTGTGATGAGCAGCAGCATTTCTAATTCCTCAAAGCCAAAAAATTATTGGAGATGTGAACAAGTCACATCTCCTGTGTCTCTCTTTAATCAAGCGTTCCCCAGGCCTCTCCCCACACCTGCCTCCTACACAATCCACACTTAGATTTTAATTCATTACTATGTACAAGTTCTTCAAAAACAAAACCTTTGCTAAATGTCACTGCAAACAATTCTTTAAACAGAAGCAGAGAAAAGGATTCTTGAGTGCTAATAGAAACAATCAAGCTGGAACCCAAAGTGTCACCTCAGCCCTGCCATCCTGGGCACAGACTGACTCTCGGGTCTCACTTTTAGCTCTGGGTGTCCCCACTTTTATTTAAAGTACAATCCAGGCTCCGCCTCCCACACAAGGCCACTCCTCAACTGCCTATGATCAGCAGCAACTTCTTCAGCAAATGAAGCATACCTTTGTATAAACTTTGCCTTTACATTGCATTAACTTATTCATTCGCATGATGTATCTATCACAGAGGCAGACTCCTGGATCTAGGCATCTGTGGTGGAGATGGGGTGGGGTGGGGGTGTAGGGGTGGGGTGATTGCATAGGAACTTAGTTCTAGACTCAGAAGGCACCTTGCAGGTAAGTTATCACATCCAACCACCTCATTTTACAGATGAAGAAAATGAGACCCAGAGAGGTTAAGTATCTTGCCTAGGGCCACACAGATCATAAGCATCTAAGGCAAAATTTAAAAGGAGGGCAGGGATTTTGGGGTTTTTATTTTTGCATCTTTAGTATTTAGCACCATCAGCCAATCAGCCAACTAGTATATATTAAATGACTACTATGTGCCAGATATTACGTTTAGAGCTGAGGATACAAAGAAAGGTGGAAAAAAAGTCTCTGCTCTAAAGAGTTCACAGTCTAATGGAGGAGACAGCCTGCAACCACCTCTGTATAAACAAGATAGAGCCAGGGTAAATTGGAGATAATCCACATCCGTAAGGCACTGGAATTAAGGGGGATCAAGGAAGATTTAAATGAGACATAAAGGAAGCCAGGGAGGCTGAGAGGTATAAATGTGGAGGGAGGGAGTTCCAGGCATGGGGGACATCTGGAGAAAATGCTCAAAGTGTTTGTTTTATAAAAGGGGTTTGTAAAGATTTTTGGATTGTATTGGCACCTGGACCAAAGTCTTGCCAAAGAAGATGATAGCAATCTGGCCAAGTCTTTCCCAACTGTGTGTTTTATGTCTGGACAATTCCTAGTAAGGATTAAGGGAAGGAAGGAGCAGTAATGTGGATGGTGGATAGAGAACCAGTTGTGGAGTCTAAATGTCCTGCTTTGGACACGTACTGGCTGTGTTATCCTGGGCAAGCCTCTTAACCTCTCAGAGACCTAATTGTAGAACAATTTCTTATCTGTAGGGGTAGAGGGGATTTACTCTACTCTGCCCTATGAGAAAGAAGGAAGGAAAGAAGAAAGGAAAGAAAGAAGGAAGGAAGGAAGGACAGAAGGAAAAAAACAAGGATGGAAGGAAGGACATAAAGAAGTAAGGAAAGAAGAAAAAAGAAGAGGAAGGAAGGAAAGAATGAAGAAAGAAAGAGAAGAAAGAAGGAAGGAAACAAGAAAGGAAAGATCAATTTTGTGACTTCTATTGACATTTTCTGATGGGTGGTTGCAGTCCAATTCTATGTAGACCTGAATAAGCCCTTCTCTTCCACTGTTTGTCCTAGGAATAGCAAGTAGAAGACAATTCAAAACCTGTTTATTGGCACACCGTGAACTGCCAAGAAAAAGGGGGGGGCAGGATTCTGTCATACTTATAAATTTTAAAGAAGGTATTATCAGCTCATTTAAAACAAATTCTTCTCTATATTCTCTAAAGGGACAGACTTATAAATAATGGAAATGCGGCAAAAAATACCGAAGCACATTAAACTACAAATAAAATTGAGTGCTACACATTATTCAATTGACTTCTATCTCCACTGCAATGTGTCAATCATAACCACATTGGATAATGAGATTACGCAATCAGTGAGCCAGGCCATTATGCAGAAACCTGGAAATCTGATTAATTTGTAATATTTCTTGGTGCTGAAAGTCAGAAATGGACATTGCTCAGGGAATACTTACAAGCATTCTATTGAAATTCCTAAATTGATTTGGAACAAACTAATAAAAACACAGACTTGCTGACATTTTATAAAGTGAATTCTGTCAAAGTACGTTTGGCATTTTAATGATTGCCATCATTTAATAACAAGGGTGAGATGACCTATCATAATAGGCAGAGGTGCCAGCAATTCCCCAGGAAGCTGCAAGAGAAGACCTTGACTTTTGGGTGATTTTTTTTTTTGATGTTTGATTAACTTATTCTTCAAAACCAGGGAGGCTTAGTTATTTTTGAAAAGAATGCACATACAGGACATTGTGTAAAGCCCCCATCCAAATCCTTTTCTCTCCCAGCCTCTTGATCTCTCAAATTTCTCTACATTCTCTCTGTGACCTTAAAGAGGCAGCCAGCTAGCGAGCACCTTGGACAGATCTTTGCATTCCAGGAACACCTCTAACTCTGTCCTACTGACAATCAAAGCTGATCCATTTTCCTTCTTTAAATATTCTTCCTTTTGCTTTAGTTCATACTTATTTGCTGACTGTCCTTTTAGGAGGGACATGGATGAGCTGGGGAAAATCCAGAGGAAGGCAGCTAGGATGACAAAGGGCCTTGAGTTGAAGTCATGTAGGGATTCATGAGGAACTTGGCAAGTCAGTGAGCTTCAGTGAAAAGAAAATATGTTTGGAGTTGAGGCCTGGATTCAAATGTCAGCTTTGGCACATAAATAACTTTGGGTAGATCACAGCCTTTCTGGGCCTCAGTTTCCTCATCTGTAAAATGAGGAGTTTAGACTTGATGACCTCTAAGGTTCCTTTCAGCTTTAGATCAATGATCTTATGTTGGACCAAGAGAAGATTTCAGGAGTAGGTGAAATCTGTCTTCAAGTATTTAAAGGATGGTTGAAAATGAGCATCATTTTAGAGGCAGTTAGGTGGTACAATGGATAGAGAGCTGGGTAGTGAAAGGTTTGAGTTCAGATACTTACAAATGGTCTCAATCTAGGCAAGTCATTTAACCTCCGTCTACCTCAGTTTCCTCAGTTGTGAAATGAGAACGGTAACAAGAGTATTTATCTCTCAGGATTGTTGTGAGTGTCAATGGAGAGGATGCTTGTAAAAAGGACTTAGCATAGGGCCTGGCACAGTAGTAGGTGCTTAACAAATGTTTGTTTTCCTCCTGCTTTCCTTTCTTCCTGATGGGTTGTGGAGCAGAGAACTAGGAACAGTAGTTGCAAGGTGCAAAGAAGCACATTGGGAAATGTCTGCTTGCCAGAAAGAGGAGCTTCCTGACTATTAGAGCTAGCTCAAAGTGTCATGGGGTTTGGGGGGAAGGCAGAGGATCAAAGGTTTTGAGCTGGAAGGGACCTCAGGAGACTTCTACTGGAATCCACCCCATCATTTTACCGATGAAGAAACTCAGTCATTCAATAAACATCTCAAATTTATACACACACAGAGATAGTAAGCCTCATAAACTGGATTTGAATCCAGGCCATCTGACTCTAGGGCTGTTGCTTTTCCCACTGAGCCATCCATCTTCCCACAAAGGCTGGTAGCCCACTTGCCAGGGTAGCTGCAAAGAGCTGTAGGCTGAATTTGATGCCTGTGTGAGTTTTTCCAGCCCTACCATTCCATGGCTCTGCCTGGATGTCCTTAGGCTGGTATTCAAAAGGCACGAAGACTTTCCCTAGTACTTTAAAAATCACCAGTCTCTCTATTTTCCCACTTCCATCCCACATATGCCTTGGAGTATGAGTCTTTCATGTGTGTGTGTGTGTGTGTGTGTGTGTTATATGCACTATATATATATATAATACTATATATAGTATATACATAATATACAGTATGCTATATATAATATACATTATATGTGTGTATATACGCACATACCTCTATATAATCTCTTAATCTTTCTGAACTGCAGGCACAAGTTCACAGGCTGTAAGTTCCACAAAGATAAAGAGAGAGTTCACACTGTGGAAATCACACATCATGGAAGCACTTTGATGTAAGCTACTGCTCCATTTTGGTCTCTGACTCCCTATTGCCTAGAGCAGTCTATGACATTTAGTTGATTCTTAATAAATTTCTCTTGATTGATTGATTAACAGAGGCAGCCAGGTAGTGAAGTGGATAGAACTCTGGGCTTGGAGTAAGGAAGATGAGCTTGAGTCTTGCCTCAGACTATCATGGGCTATGTGACTGTAGGTAAATCACTTTGCCTCTCTGGGCCTCAGTTTTGTCACCTGTAAAATGGGGGTGATAATAGTAGCCACCCCCCAGAGTTGTTGGGAGGGCATAAAATACATACGTACAGTACTTCATAAACTTTGAAGCAATATACAAGGTGTCCCAAAAGTCTTAATGCAGGTGTAAGTTTTTATTGTTTTCCTCTTCCTCCTCCTCATTATATAAAACAGATGTTTTAGTGAACATTTTGTGTGCCAGGCATTATTAGGTGCTAAAACAAAAATGAAGCTGTCCCTACCCGCAAAAAGCTTGCTTTCTTTGAAGGGAAATCATAATTAGCATATTATTAATTAATATCATTAATTAAATATTATATTATATGCATGTGTGTGCATACATAGATGTACATAAATACATACCTAATCACCTATATATACTATATGTACATGTGGTACGTGTGAGTGTGCAATATATGTTATGGTAGATGGATGGGGAAGGCACCAATAACCAGAGATAATTAAAAGGCACCTAAAGAACGGTGCCTGTAAAGGCCTTGGTGCTTGGGGTGAGTCCTGGAGGGAGTCAGGATTTCCTGTCTCTTCCTAGACTGTAAACTTCCTGAGGGAAGGACCTCATCTTACTCACCTTTTTATTTCTGTGCCATTGCACTGCACATGGTAGGCTATGCAAGCATTTGCTGAGGTCGTTTTGACATCTAAACAAGTTCACAAGCAAAACCTCAAGCAGGTTCCCTGCTGCTGTGCCCTTGGGGAACACTCTTTGTTCTACTCTATTCCTGTGGTTCCCCCAGAGTATGTATGTGACCTCTCTTTCAGCCAGTGTCCTCAGCTTTTAAGTACCTTTGGTGACTTGCAGCAACCTTGGCAAAGACTTTGCTGCTTCCTCAGGAGGTGCCCAGCTTGGGTTCCTTGGTGTAAAGACTGCTGGCCTTTGCTTTGGTTAGTGGATTGCTTCCACAGCACTTAGGTGTCGTCTATATCCACCACCAATTGAAAATTTCATAGGGTTTCACAGAGGACTGATTATAATAATAGGTGCAGAGCTCTTCAAAGTCTGCAAAGTTGTCCCTTATTAGCCTCATGATGACCCTGTGATGATGACTGTATATATACCATTAACCCAACTTTATAGATAAGGAGTCCAAGGGTCAGAGAGGTTAGGTAATATGTTCACAACCACACAGTTAGAAAGGGTTGGAGGCAGGATTCAAACCCAGGTCTTCCACAAGAGTCTAGTAGTAGTACCATGGGGGAAGAATAAGAGGCAAAGGGAACTGGGAGGTCACCAATACTCTTAGAGAGTGACATCCTGAATGACTATTCAGAAAATTAGCTGCATTCTTCAGCCTTACGGTGAAGGCAGTCCAGATTTACCTCTATACTGTCAAGGAAATGGCTTTTGCAGAATATTTAAGCCACTTACCTGCAAACAGAATTGCTACAGTACTCACACTAAGCCTACCTAGAATAGTCCAATGAAACATTGGCTCAGCATTTTCTTTTCTTTCATCCCATCAGCCCAACTATTATTTAATTCTATATATCTCTTCTACTGGTAAACAAGTCTTCAAAGGGAAACCACTCTTCTATTTCATTGCTACCAGTAGTACAAACCTTTATTTTGTTTTGAGTGTCCATTTGAGGCTGGTAATTGCATCTAGAAATAGCCGTGAACTTAGACTAAACCAAATGTCTTCTAAGCTGGAAGTAACTTATATCTCTGAGGATTGATTACCTTCTGATTTTCTCTAGATCTACACACACATGCTGCTCCTAATTCATAATGCCAATTAGCTTAAGCATGGCCAATCAGTCACATAATCTCTTATTCATGGTGAGAACCCAGAGGTATTTTATTCATTTGATATGCTGACAGTCTCAAGAAAGCCTAAAGTCCACGCTGATCATTTCTAGTTGATAGGCACATGGAGCCCTCATCCACAACTAGGACCTTCTTTGTCTGGTCGAGCTAGAGAGGCAGATAATGAACCCAGTCAGCTAGGGTTTCTGCCCCACCTCCCTATGCCTCATGGAGTTGGTGATGATGGTGGTTATGTTGCTGCTGATACTAATAATGATGATAATAGTTAATACATGTTTTAAGATTTGCAAAGTGTTTTACACATATTACATTATTTGATTCAATTGGTGCCACTGCCTCAGAAAACTTAGGAGGAATGACCAGCCATTGGCAGGAAGTTTTGGGCAGAGGGAAAGTGATCTATCAAGGTGACAGTCATGCTAACCTGGGGAGGAGAAATCACAGTGGGTTTGGAATCAGAAGAGCCAGTCTGGCACCTCCACTCTGCCACCTAGATCTGGGGGACCTTGGATGAGTTATTTTCTCTGTCCAGTTGCATTGCATGTAAAAGGAAAGGGTTGAACTAGTTGCCTGCTAACATCCATTCTAACTCTCATGATGATTCTTCAGCAGCAGAGAATTATCCATTAGCTTCAGTTTAGGGATGATGAACCATGATGGGGGAGTGGGTGGGATTTGTTGTGAACAGGTGTACTCAGGCCTCGGTGTGCTGCATTTCCTCTGAGTGATCTTGGGCTGGGATCCCTCCCAGTGTGCCAAAGGATGCCTGATCACCATGTACAGCTACCTCTCTTTTTCATATACCAGATCAGCAGTTCTCGAAGCATGATCTAGAGATTTCTGGGAGTCCTCAAGACCCTTTCAGGGGGTCTGTGACATCAAAACTATTTTTAGAATAACTCTAAGACATTTTAATTTCTAATATAGCAAATATTGATAGATATAACCCATGTTAACAAGACCTCATTTGAGGAAGGTGGACTAATCAACAATATTTAAGAGAAAAAAGGGATCTTGAGACCAAAAAGTCTGAGAACCAGTGATCTAGTTGAAAGAATCAGGATTCAAAAAGATCTTAAGAGGCTGGAACATTGGATCAAATCTAATAAGATGAATTTAATTGGGACAAATGTAAAACCTTACAATTGGGTTCAAAAATCAACTTTAAAAGTCAAAGATGGGAGAAATGTGGCTGGACAGTGATTCATCTGAGAAAGACTTGAGGATTTTAGTGGACCTCAAGCTCAATATGAGTGAATGGTGTGATATGCAGGCAAGCAAGCAAGCTATTAGGATCTTGGCCTACAAGGAAAAGCAGAGCTTCCCAGAATGGGGAAGGGAATAAGCATTTATATAATGTCTACTACATGACAGACATTGTACTAAGTGCTTTACAAATAACATCTCATTTGATTCCCATGACAATCCTGTGAGGTATGGGGGTAATTATCCTGCTTTATTCTGCCCTGCTCAGATTACATCTGGAGAAATGTGTTCTCTTCTGGGTGTTCCATGTTAGAAAGAGCACTAATAAACTGGAGAGCATATGAGGCAGCTAGGGGGTGCCACAGTGCATAGAACCCTAGACTTGGAGTCAGGAAGACCTTAATTCAAATATGACCTCAGACACTTACTAGTTGTGTGACCCAGCATAAGTTGCTTAATTTCTATCTGCCTCAGTTTCTCCATCTACAAAATGTGGGTAATAATAGTACCTAGTGCCTAAGGTTATTGTGATAAAGTGAGATAATATTTATAAAGCATTTTAAATTAAAAACAATATACAAATATATGTAATATAATATATATAATATAATAAACATAACACATATAAATGCTATTATTGTTATTATTACTGAAACCAAAAGCACTCTTGAGTTCATGCCAAGTGAGGATTGGTTGAAGGCCCTGGGAATGTTTATTCTGAAGAAGACTTGGGGGAAGAGTGATAGCTGTGACCTTGGACAAGTCATTAAATTTCCCTGGGACTTAGTTTCCCCATCTGTGAAACAGGGGTGGGTAACCTAGAGGGCTTCTGAGGTCCTTTTCATCTCTACATCCGTGATCCTGTGATCTCAGTGTCTTTGAAGAGCCAGTACATGTGAAGAAGATTGGAAATAGTCACCCATGGCTGAATTGGAGCCAATGATGGGAGTCTGAAAGACTCAATTGCAGCCTGACAGCTTCAGACAACAATCTGAGCTATGCCTAAGTAGAAGGGGCTTCCTTCTAATTGGACGGCTTCAAATAGGGTGGACAGACTCTGGTCAGATATGCTTGTGAAGGGTTGGACCCCATGGCCTCCAAGGTCCCTTCCAATTCGGAGATCCTGTGATTCCTGATCTTTTCCTGGAAACATTATAAATACATTAACTCATTGTTAAGATTCACAAAGGGAAATTACTATATAAAATCACCGTCTGGTGAATGATTATGTAAAATGAGGAATATGTGCATAAAGTGGCTCCTTCCATTCTCATTAGTCTGGTTAGAAAGTTCTCATTTCTGAATGTTGAGTTTTCTTTGAATGGAGCATGCCTGTATTAGTTAATGAATATACTTTCCCCTCAAATTGCCACATCTTCCCAACTTTCTCATAGTCAAGGGCCCCACAATCCACTGCCACCCACACTCTCAAGCATGCTGTTATCTTTGACTCCTGATGCTCTCACTTGTCATATTCAATGGGTTGTGAAAATATTGTCATTTTAAACTTGGCAATAATAATAACTAGCTAGCATTTATATAGCACTTTAATGTTTGCAAAGTACTTTATAAATATTATCGTATTTTATCCTCACAACAACCCAGGGATTCAGGAGCTATTATTATCACCCCTCAGCAAAGCTGAGAAAAGTTAAGGATTACACAGCTAGTAAGTGTCTGAAGACAGATTTGAACTCAGGTCTTCTTGACGACAGGTCTAATGTTCTATCTACTGTGCCATCTAACTGCTTCTCCAAAGCAACCCTTGTATATGTCCCTGAGTGTCTGATCACATGGTCGTCACCCTGGCTCAGGCCCTCATCACCTCATGAGTGGCCTCTCATAATAGCCTTCTGCTTGGTTTTCCTGCCTCAAGTCTCTCTCCACTCCAATTTATCCTCCACTCACCTGCCATGATGATATATCTAAAGGCCTGGACTGACCATAATTGTCTTCCCCACTACACCCACTCAATAAAATCCAGTGGCTCCCCATTATCTCCAGGACCATTTAAAGCCCTTCACAATTTAACCCTTTTCTGTCTTTGCAGTCCTCTTAGACTTTTTCTTCTCTTCCCCTACACTACATGCTATGTCTGTGCCCTGGTTGTGTTCATGCCCAGAACGCTCTCCTCACTTGTGTGTTCTGGCTCCTATGACTTCCTCCAAGACTCAGCACCAATCTCACCTTCTTCAAAGGGCCTTTCCCAGTCTCTTCCCCAAGCCCCTCCCCAAGCTAGTGCCTTCTCTTTGGGGTTAGCTGCCATCTCCTCTGTACACACTTTCTTGATACCCAGTACTTTGCATATTCTCTTCCACATTAGACTGTGAGCTCCTAGAAAACAAGGTCTATGTTTTTGCCTTTCTTTGTATTCTCATCACAGCACAGTGCCTGGCACAGATTAAGTGCTGAGAAAACACCGCGAAATTATGGCATGAAATCCTGAGTGAAGGGTTTTGGACTAGAGTAAAAGGTCTCCAGTGCATCTCTTAGCACTTCCAAAAGGAAATCAAACCCAGTCAGATCTCTCCTTCATTTACTCTTTACAGAGCTAAGCATTTCTACTAGGCCACATCATAAAACAAATATATCCATTTTTCTCTTTAGAGGGTATAACATGGTCTGGTGTCTTCTCTTTCTTTTAAAAGAGGACACAGGTTATACCACAGAGATGAAAAGGAAATCAAATCACCAGCATGTATCCCTGCTCCTCATTGGCTCCCTGTGAAAGTCTATCACTCCACTCCCACCCCTGTAATGGCCCAGACAGCTTTTATAACTTGGGCCCTTCCTTCATCCCAAGAGGTCAGCTTCCACTCCATGCATTAGCACAAACATAATCACATTAAGGTCATTGAAAGCTCAGATGCTTTGTCTGCTATTCAGACATCCTTCCTTTCTGGTTTGCCGTTAGCACCTGAGAAGGAGAGAATGGGAAAGGTTACTGATTACCAGATGGGTGGTAAGATGCCCTGCTCATTCATGGCAGCCCATCAATGCCAGCCTTGTACTTTTCTACATTCACCTGGCTGTTCTTTCTATTTCTTTAAACTTCACTAAATGCCAAAAGAAGAGTGGAAATATCTGTGAAAATCTTTTCAGAGCTACTCCAGCTGTTGAGCACTTTTTACTTTTATCAAGATTTTAAAAAATTGATGATCTGTCTACATATCATCTATCCATCTATCATCTATCTATCTCTATATCCATCTCTCTCTTTAGCTATACATTTATTATCCACCTCCCTATCTATCAACTGTCTAGCATTTACCCATTACCTATCTATTCATCCATATCTACCTATAATTATATCTACCTATATATGTCTATCTATCCATGATCTGTATAATCATCTATTATAGCTATCTCTTTTTCAATCATCATATATCTATCTACCTATCCATCCAGTGATTTATCCCTTTATCTATCCAGTTATCTGCTTGTTATCTATCTATCTGTCTGTCTGTCTATCTATCTTCTATCTATTTGTCTCTCTATCTCGACATTGGTCAATATCATGATATGGTAGCCAAGGAAGCTAATGCAACCTTAATTTGCAAGAAGAAAGACCCAGTGCCTATGCCTAGGGAGAGGATAAGCCCAATGCACTTTCTTATGGTGAGGTCACATCTGGAGGCTTGGGTTCTCTTATGGGCTCTACATTTTAGGAAGCACATTGATAGGTTGGGGAGCATCCAGATGGAGTAGTGGAGATGCAGGAGACCCTGTAGATCATGCTTTAAGAAGATTAGTTAAAGGAACTGAAGGTATTTATTCTGGAAAAAAGCAGAGGAAGTCATAGCTATCATTAAGTATTTGAAAGACTGCCGAGTGGAAGAGAGATCAGCCTCCTCCTGTTTAGTCTCAGAGGAGGAGCCACAGCTGCAGAGAGGCCAATTGAAGCTCAACGTCAGGACGAATGTGCCCATACTACGGATTGTCCAGGAGTGGAAGAGGCTGCATCAAGAGCGACCAGGAAGGAGAAAAGATGAATGGATGAGTGATGGAACACTTATCAAGTACTTAATGTGTGCCTGGCCCTGCACTAAGAATTGAGCTTAGAAATACAAGCAAGGAAGGCAATCCCTGCCATCAAGAAGCTTGCATTCTAATGGGGGGCATGTAAAGGGGAAATGGAAAGAAGGGATAAAGGAAGGGAAGGGGAGGGAATAAACTTCTATGGAACACCTTCTATATGCCAAGTACTGTGTTAAGCACTTGCTGATTTAATCCTTGCAGCAACCCTGCAAGATAGGTGCTATTATCCTCATTTTACAATTGAAGAGACTGAGGCAAACAGAGGTTAATTCATGCAACTACTAAATGTCTGAGGTTCACAGAGCTAGTAGGAGTCTGCATCAGGTCTTCCTGACTCCAGACCCAGCACTCTAACCACTGTGCTTCTTAGCACCTAAAAAGGAGCTGGAAGGGTAGGGATGTCATGACTTGGAAACTCTCCAGTGACCAGACACAGAGATCTGGTTCCAGGCAAGAACAGGAACAAGCTGGTATAGAAGAGCCCACGGCGGCTGCAAGGCCAGAGGAGAGTCTGGGTTTTCATGGGAAGGAGATGGAGAGAGGCCAATGATGGTGCAGTGTGCAGGCAGCAGAGTGGAGAAATGTCAGAGAAATGAAAATACTGCTCTAAGTTCTGGGAATAAAAATAGAAAGAAAAACTGTTTCTGCCCTCCAAAAGCTTCCATTCTAATATGTATATAACAAATTCACTGCTAAGTAAACCCAAATTATAGACAAAGCTTGCCCAAAACCATCTTTGTTCTCAAGGAGCTTCAATTTTAATAGGGTAAAAGAACATATACAGTAGTAAGTAAATACACACACACACACACATGTACATAGGGGCAGCTGGGTGGTGTCATACTAGATAGAGTGCTGGGCTTGGAATCAAGAAGACTCATCTTCCTGAGTTAAAATTTGACCTCAGACACTAACTAGTTGTGTGATCCTGGGCTTAACCCTGTTTGCCTCAGTTTCCTCATCCATAAAATGAGCTGGAGAAGGAAATGGCAAACCACTCCAGTATCTCTGCCAGGAAAACTCCAAATGGGGTCATGGAGAGTCAGACACAACTGAAAATGAATGACTGACAACAAAAATATGTACATAAGTGTGTGTGTATATATAGATATATATATGTATGTATGTGCATGTGCATGTGTGTAGCTAGCATTTGTATAGAGCTTTTAGATTTGCCGAGTACTTTACTAATATTAATCTCATTTTGCTCTCACAACAGCCCTGAGAAGTAGATGCTATTATGATCTCATTTTTACATGTGAGAAAACTGAGGCAGATAGAGGTTAAGTGACTTACCCAGAGTCACAGTTAGTAAGTGTCAAAAGCTGGATCTGAATTCAGGTCTTCCTGACTCAAGGTTCAGCTCTAGCCACTACACCATTCAGCTGCCTACATGTAGTCACAGAATGGTTAAACAAATTGTGGTGTGTGAGTATCACAAACAATAAATATGAAGAATCCAGAGAAGCATAGGGAGGGTTATATAAACCAACACAGTAAAGTGCGTGGAATCTAGAAAACTACATCTACTATCTATGTAGTAACTAGAGCCCCGTATATGGAAAGAATAATCAAACCAGCTTTCCCTGCAAAAGAACTGAGACAAATCCAGCTTTCACCCTTCTTTACATGTCTCTTCACATGCACAATTGCACAAAGTCTCTGAAATGGTTGAAGCATCAGTGGTCATGGCCAAACTGTTTCCTCTTTCTTTTTTCTTCTTTGTCAGAAGAAATGTCTCTCCAGGGAAGAGGGAGGAAGAAGGAGATATTCAAGAAATTGAAGTTATGTGAAAAGAAAAACTTTTAAACCACTTTTAAAAGGGAGAAATATATAGAAGAAACCTTTCCCCTCTCTTTCTGTCCTTGACTCCTTGAGAAATTCCTGAATGCAGAAAGCTTCCTCTGCAATGAGGCAGACGGATAATTGGACATTCAGAGCAAAATTGAACCAAGAGTTGCCATCGGAGAAGTCATTATTCCAATTGAAAGTGATGGCATCTGGATCCTGCGGTCCCTGATACAAGTACTACAAGAGCTCGAATGCCTCTGACAGAAATCGACTGATGATTATGCCTTAATTGCTACAAGCAAGAGAACTGAAGTCTAGGGCAAGGGGATGGTCATTTACTCAGTCTACTTTGAAAGGTGGTTGGCGGCCATCCCTCCCCCAGCTCAAAGCATCTCCCTTGCTCAAATTCCACTGCTACCTAGTCATCCCTTTAAGGCAGGCCCTCTCCTCTGCATTCTCTCCTTTCGTAACATGCTAGTATTTCTGAGCCAGAGGCACAAAGTCACTGCCACCATATCAGCTTATCAACTTATCAGCTTCTTCCAGTGGGAGGCTCCTCTGTAACATGAGAGCACCAGGTACAAGATAGGGGTGGGATGCTAAAAGTGGGGAAGATGAACAGGAAAACACAAACTTTTCCAACTTCAAAATTTTGCCTTGGGTTGGCCCTAGTTGTAGCCCCACCCTAGCCATTTGGATAGGAGGCACAAGCAGCAGAGGGAACAGAAAACACCCTCTATGGAAGGTGATCTTGAACTGAGCCTCAAAGGAAAGTCAGGATTCTGAGAGGCAGCAGTAAGGAGGGAGCACATTCCAGGAATGAAGGGTAGCCAGTACAAAGGTGTGGAGGTGGGAAAGGACCAGTTTGTCTGGATGCCAGTGTAAATTGAGAGGAGTCTTGTTCAAGAAATATAGAATTGAAATTTAGGGTGAAGTTGTGAAGGGCTTTAAATGTCAAAGGAGTTTATATTTGAAACTGGAGGTAATAAATACTGGAGTTTATTGAATAGAAGTGTGACATGGTCAGATCTGTAAATTAGGAAAATCGCTTGGGTCGGAAGGATTGGAGTGGGAAGAGACCTGCTCGGGGGTGCCCATTCAGAAGGCCATTGCAATAGTCTAGTCAAGACGTAGTAAGGACCTGAACTGGGTAGTGACTGGGTGACTAGAGGGGAGAACGTGGGATATGGGAGGTGTTGAGGGGATTCTTGTTCATGTAGGGCTTGGGATAAGTGGCAACTGACGTCCCTTCCAGCTCCCAGATTCTGTGGGAACTTGTCTCCTTGATTAAGGCATTTAGAAACTAGTGAGGGGTTGGGGCGGGAATAGAAGTGACTGAGGGCCAAGGGGTGTGTTCTCAGTTCAAATAAGCAGAAGATGTAATGAGAAACATGATATTCTTCATGATGAGGTAAGGAATAGCAAGTAATTGCGGAGAAAGAGAAAAAGAAAGCTAATCAACAAACCTTGGGCAGCATTTCAAAGTTCCCTGCCAATCTCCCACCTTCTCTCAGGTTCTTTCAGTGGACGTTTTTTGGTTTCACTTCACATTACCTATCCCCCAAAATGGAAGGGGGGATGAGAGTGTGGAAAGAAGAAATGGCTAAGTGAAAAACACTCAATCGAAATAATAACACCAGAGCACTTCTCACCCCGATGTAACTCTTTGGGAGAGCTCCCACTGAGGAGAGATTCACAGCTGGGGGGGAGTTGGTCCTACATTCTTAATGGGAAACATTTATCCTTCTTACAGCACAACAAAAATGATGCCAAAACTGGCTCCATATTATTGCTCTGTGATTTATGGCAATTTCCTGACCACTTTTCCTTTCCATATCCATATCTTTGCTCATCTATTTGTGGGGATCCATGGAGCTAAGCGGCTGGCTGATCCATTTTACTGATTTACTCTCAGAACTCCCCACTCATTGCAAAAGCATCTCATGTGCTAGTTTCAGGGGTGAAAGAGGATAAAAATCCACTAGTCCCCCAAATATAAAATCCATTAAAGTCAAAATACAGCCATGAGTCTACAGGGATCCTTCAACAGGGCGGATGCCTCTTGTAAGCAACCCAAGACTAGGGAGTAAAATCAAATTCACATCACTTAAAGATCTGCAAAGACCAAGAAGGAAAGAACCTTTCCTCTCCTACCCTCCAATCATAACATGATTACAATAGTGATCACACCTGGTGAGGACTCATAAGCATCTGTCTTTTGTTGTTGTCGTTTAGGCAGCAAGGTGGCACAATGGCCTTAAGTCAGGAAGACCTGAGTTAAAATATGGACTCACATGCTTACTAGTTGTGTGATCCTGGGCAAGTCACCTAATCCTGTCTACCTCAGTTTCCTCATTTGCAAAATGATCTGGAGAAAGAAAGGGCAAACTACTCCAGTATCTTTGCCAAGGAAAATCCCAAAACGGGATCATGAAGTGTTGGACACAGTTGGAAAGGAATGAATGACAGTAACAATAACCACTCACTTAATTGAATCATGGACACTGCCTCATGAGGAAGAATCAGTAATGGTATAAAGCAGTACAGATAGAGTGACAGCCATCAAGATGCCACCTAGCCTTCCTAGAGCAACACCTACAGGTGATGGAGCCCCCTGAAAGGGGGAAAGGCAGAGGACTGAGCTTAGAATCAACCAATCACCAAGCATCTCTTGTCTGCTACGTGTCAGACCCTCTGCTAGGCAGGGGGATCCAGTAATAGAAATGACACAGCCCCTCGAGGAGCTTACTTATTGGGGGATCCAACATACACCCACACATGTGTATAAAAGTCATACACAAAGTGGAGACAAGGTAGCTTCTGGAGATCGTGGCATTAACGGCTAGGGGAAGGAAGGGGAGGATCTGGGAAAGCCTTTGAGGGAACTGCAATATCCAAACTCGAATGACTACCTCAGCAAGCCACCAGGAACAGAAAACAATTTTTTCATGGGAGAGGAGAGGAAGTTACTTTCTAAATATTGAACCAGTTTTGTGTATTTCCAGCCATTTTCTATTATTTGGTTTGTTTATTTTTTTTCAGTATTGCCATAATTGAAAAATGTCTCCTGCTAAAAGATCACTTAATATAAGTGCCTTTGTGGTGTCTTCTGGGACTAATGGGTCAGCCATGTTCTTTCACTCTCTTTAGAAAACACAATATTGTTGTGTGGTCAGGCCTCAGAGTTCAATGCCCCCTTAAAGCGAAGCCTTCACAGAACTCTAACATATTGGGGTTCATTGTTTTAGGGGATCATTATTTAACTCAATTGCTCAGATGACTTACTTTGAAGTCCATGACAAATCTCACATTTCAAAATTATGTAAAGTTAACCTAGATGTAGGTCAGAATTGAATCCAATTCAGTTCAACAAAATGCACATGGATAAAGGGCTGAGCCTGGTACCATTGGACCCGAGTTCAAATCCTTCCTATGTGACTTTAATTAAGGTATTCAAGTAAAAGTCTGTAAAGGATATTTTAGAAAGGTTGTCTATACTGGAAATGGAGTTATTATAGATGACTCTAGACCGGCTAGGTAGCACCATAGTGCATAGAGCGCCAGGCCTGGAGTCAGGAATCCAGTCTCTGACATTTACTAGCTTTGTGACCCTGGGCAAGTCAATTAACCCTGTTTGCTTCAGTTTCCTCATATATAAAATGAGCTGGAGAAGGGAATGGGAAACCACTCTAGCATCTTTGTCAAGAAAACCCCAAATGGCATCGAGAAGATTCAGATGTGACTGAAAAATGACTGAAAAACAATGGATGACTTTGGCCAACATTCTCATTATTTATGTCATTAGTATAACTATTGGTCTTTGGGCAGTCCTTCAAGGTTTACAAAGCACTTTATAGACATTGTATTCTGCCAATAACCCTGTGACATAAATATGAGAAGAAATTCTCACATTTTACAGATAAGTAAACTGAGACTCAATGAAATACCTGGTATTAACAGCTAATAAGTATTGGCGGTCTTGACAGACAGCAAGGTACGGTGGAAAAAATACTGGATTTGGCATCAGAGGAGCTAGGGTGCAGATCCTAGCTCTGTCAGTTAAGGCTGTGAGACCTTAGCCAAGTTATTTAACCTCTTAGGGCCTCAGTTTCCTAATCCATAAAAAAAGAAGGTTCTCAGAGAACCCTTCCAACTTTAAACCTATGATTGTATGACTTCTAAAATTCTCTCCAAATCTAAACTTTATGATTCAAAGGGATTTAAGCACTTATTAACGTATGAGATTTACCAATGGCCAATAGTGTTATTTCATAATAACAATAAATAATAAATAATAAATCATGCCGAGAGGGAAGGAGAGAAGTACAATGACTTGGGTGGGGGAAATTTCTTGAATGTTTAGGGTTACTATCTATTTCATCTGATTCAGTACCTCACCCTGGAGGCAGGCATGAAATGAGAAGATTCGATGTTCAGCCTCTGTATGAACTTTTTCAGGTTTTCCTGATCTAGATTCCTGTGCTCAGGAAGACCTTAGTGATCCTGAACTCAGAGCATGAGCCAGGGACCTAGGAGGAGGCATCTTGTAGCTTGGCTAATCCCTGAATGAACAAACACTAGAGGCAGCTAAGCCAACACCAGAGTTCTCACCGAATGACTGTTTTAATGATAACTGGGTCTCTTGGGCAGCTTTAGGAACTAGTAGCCAAATGGACCTACAGCTCTAGTCTCTCCATTCCTCTCGAGCAAGTGCTCTTATCATGGGATCCATAAGCTTCAAAAAAGTTTTGATAATTATTTCAAAGTTAACTATTCAAAGATAACTATTTCAAATAATTGGTCTCTTTTGTAACCCTAAATATTTTATTTTTTTGTATTTAAAACACATAGTTCTGAAAATGGGTCCATCCATAGGATACACCAGACTGCCAAAAGGCACAGCACCAAAGAGGTTAAGGGCCTCTGATCTAGAGTTGAAGTCAATGAGAGGATTTCTCAGAAGACAGGCCAAGAGTCAAATACTGCTTCCTTCAAGTCTTCTATTCTTACACTAGAAGGCTTCTGAGGTTTCCCTTCCAGTTTTTGAGCTAGGATTCCATGATTGCCTTACCTCTTGGACTTGGGGACAAAAGACAATCAGAGGAGCCCAGTAAGGGGAGCACGGTTTAAGGTTTAAGCACCATCAGGAATCACCGCATCTGGGCTCAAGACCCTCCTGCCTTCCTGAACACTGATAGCCAAGTCACTTTTCTCCATGAATTTCAGTTTCTTCATCTGTAAAATGAAGAAGTTGGACTAAATACCCTTATGCATCTCCTTCCACTTCCATTTCTATCTCTTCTCCCCCCACCCCCACCCCAGGCACTTCTACCTCCAAAGCAAATCTTAGAGATTGTGCTGGAAGTAGAACAATAGACTGCTGAGTTCCAATTTTGCCTCAGACCCTTAGTAGCTTTGTGACCCTGGGCAAGTGATTCAGCTTCTCTCAGACTCACTTTCCTCATCTGTAAAATGGTGATAATAATAGCCCTTATTTCACAGAGTTCTTGTGAGTATTAGATGAATTAACATATATAAAGCATTTGGCAAACTGAGGCACTATGTAAATGCTAGCAATTGTTATCACATTCCCCACTCCCCTGCCCTGCCCTTCCCTGCAGGAATCAGATCATCTTTCAGAATTAATAGGGGAGCTAGGTGGCACAGTAGATAGAGCACTGGCTCTGGGGTGAGGACTCCAGCAAGGGATAAGCAAGGGATACCCTATTGTTTTTGCTTTTGATTCCATCTATGATTTCATAGGCAGAGGGAACTCCCAGAGGAGGAGATTTATTCTTCTGGTGCAGGTCTGCACCTCTCTGTAATTTAGAGAGCACCCAAAGGGCAGAGGCATTAAGTGCCTTGTCCAGGGGTCACCCAGACAATACATGTCAGGGTCAGCATTTGAGCTGCCCCAGGAAGGTTGGGGTCTTCCTGACTCCAAGGCTGGCTCTTTATTCATCATACTAGGCTGCCTCATAGAGGGAAGAAACATCATGAACGTCTGTGATAATTGCCTGTCCAACGAGAAGTCCTTTAAGCTAAGACAATTGTTCACCTGTCTGGCTGTAAACTCAATGACACAGGAGAAAATAGCCAGCCCAGGAGCAGGGAGTCACTGGGATCCCCCAGAGGACTGTTTCCGATATATTTTAGTAGGCTGAGCGAGTCCATCCTTTGTACAGGGTTGCCTGTTCCCTCCTTCCCCCCTCCCTCAGCTCTCCTCCTACACAGAACGAACACTGTTCTAATGACTTTTCTCAGAGGAGTATCTGTGGACACCAGGCGACTTCCTAAGGTAACAATGGGTAAAGATCAGCTTGACAAATTCCAGGTCTATATTATTTATGAAGCTGCAATTCTCCTGTAAATAACCCAGTTGTTAAAATGATATGTATCTGTGTAATTGAGTCCTCTGTATACAAATAAATAAGGCTTTATTGCAATGTCAGAAGTTAACAGACCAGTCAATAAAATCAATAACTCACTTTTTCTTGCTTATATATCTAACTTCTCTCCACCTTTCTTGTGTCCTCTGTTAGTTCTGGTTACAGATTACCACTCCAATGGATATATGGCCCTTGCACTATTGTTTATTAAATGGGAGGTAGGGAGAAGAAAAAAGAAAAACCGGGGAAAGATATGCCAGCTCAGCAGCCCCATTGTCCCAGCTCCTTTGGACATCTTCGTGTTTTGTGTGCTTGTCCAGTGGCCCCAAGGAGGAGAGCCATTGTTTTGTTTTATACATCAGCATGCAAGATGACTTAAATAGGAATGCCTATATGAGTAAATTAGGGCCGAGTTGAGGCACTTAGCTTGAAGGGTCTGCATTGCATTAGCCTATGAGTGCTGTCAAAACTGCCTATCGTGGGAGAGTCTCAGTCGTTCTTGCGGACACTTTAAAGGCTGTGTCAGAATTCTTCTCCCAAGTTCCCGCTTCCCAGAAGTTTGTAATTTAGCTGTGGGGAAAAAAAGAAAGACAAAGAAAACTGCTCTGGCCTAAGACTCAGCAAAACAAGTCTCTGCAAACACAAGGCAGGGTCTTCTTTTCTTTTGAAGCAATTTGCTTAATTCATTTGGTCCTCATTAAGCTTTTTTTTTTTTTTTGAGAGCTTAAAAGGACTATTTGATTTTTTTTGCATTTTTATTTTTTAAAAATGCAATTAAAAGAGCTGACATAGTAGCATTCCCCTCCTAAATCCAAAGGAAACTTAGCCAAGTTATGGCAGAAGAGAAATTAGCTGTCCCAATTATTGTGCTTTTCCTGAGGTTTCCTCAAGCTTATTTTAATGCTGCTCTGCAAATAAGGTTGTAAGATTTACTAGCCCATTGATAGCAAGCACGTTGTTTGACCCACAAAGAGTCCATTAGGAAAATTAATAGAAACACTATTTTTCACAGTCTGCAGAGAAAAATGACTTACCCTTGGCCAGTGGTCATGGCAAGTTCAGAAGGCTGCCCAGAGGCCAAGAACTCAGCCAAAAGTCTTCCACCTGCAACCCCCATGTCTTAGGTCTTGATCGGTTCGATGTAATGTAATCTCCTTGAGGGCAAGGAACCTTTCTTGCTATTTACTTTGTATCCTTATCATCTAGCATGGTGCCTGGCACACATTAGGTACCTAACAAATGATTGCTGAACTGGATTGGATTGGTCCACTGAGAGAGATTATACTAGCCAGATATTGTGGTCAATTTGACTTTTTAACTTCTGCTTGGATGGAGTTGACCTGGCCAGACTTGGCCTAGCTCTTGGCTCAGCTCATTCTAGAGCAACTCTCTCAAAACCAACCCAATTAACTCTCTTACTCTTAATTATAGCTACCAGTTGCAGCTGCTGCTGCTGCTAATAAATATTTAAATAGAGCTTTGAGATTTGCAAAGTACTTCAAATATGTTAACTCATTTGAGCTCTCACTATTGGCCAAGCTAAACAGACACACCCAAGACTGAGCAGAGACACAAACTCTTTCTTTTGTCCTCAGCCAGCGGGTCCACCAGCGGTCCCTCAGGTAGCCAGTCCCTCCCTCACTGGGAGTCTTTAAGCAAAGGCTGAATGACCAGATGGAGTTTGGAAGGCATTTTTGTTAGGTGCGAGCTAGACTAGAAGGATTCTGAAGTCCCTTTCAGCTTGGAGGAATATTGGGAGATTAAAAAAAAGCCACTCCCAACCCAAAGAGTGTCAAATAGTTCCAAGTCGAAGAAGAGTTCTTGGATCCAGTCATTTTCCAACATGATATCTTCTTCCTTCTTGGAGACATTCCCCCAGCCCAAGTGTTACTAGAATTACTATAATTGTGGGCTCCAGGAGTATAGACTTGTATGGTCAGAAGTATAAACTCTTGATAGGGCAACTCCATCTATCACAGAAGATTCCCACCTGCTCTGTAACTTAAAGACCACACCCACTATGTGTCAGAAGCGGGCCTTGAGGTGTTGGCCTTCCCAACTCCAAGGACAGCTCTCTACCCATCTTGCTGCCTCTCTTCAGGGCTGTTTTTGTTGTAGTCGTGGTGGTGCTACTAATGGTAGTGGTGGTGGTAGTAGTGGTAGTAGTATCAGGATTATGATGTACCTGGGATTTCCTTGCTGTAAGGAGCCACTGGTATGCCAAACCCTCCATCATTACAGATCATGGATCTGGCTTCACTTCATTATTCTTTGTTTCTATCTCTCTGTCTCTGTTTATGTCTCTGTCTCTAATTATGATTAGGAATTCAGATACATATGGAAATACTGATATGTACCTGCCTAAGTTATTACTCCTATATCGTACTCTGCATGAATGCACCAGACATGGCTTTAAAAAAATAGTTAGAATTGCTTTGAAAGTCAACGAGCCATAAGGCTACAGAATCACTTTGTTGCTTTTTTTGGAGAACTCATTATAAACCCAGTCTATACCCAGGGACAGTTTTACAAGTGGTGAAATCAATTCTGTTCGGGTGATGCTGATCAACTTCTACCTGGAGACACGCCAATGAATCAATTCACCTTGGCTTTAGCTAATAAGGACACATTGACTGCATTTATGTAATTCATTCATTCCACAAATATTTGTTGATCAGAGTCTCTTGGGTGATGAGAAAAACATCATTCTTGAACTTTCAACATTCACATTAGCCTGCTACAGAACACAAACTATTTGGTCTGACTTGGTTATATCAACATTTTGTTCTTTCAGAGAAAGATTGCTTCAGAGCCAGGAGCCTTCCTGAGGAGAGAAAAACCAAGTATGTACATAAAGGATATTTTGAAACTATTAGTCCCATAAAAATATCGGTTATTATTAGTAGAAATGTTGGGGTCCTTTATTGGGGGGAAAAGGAGAACAGATGGTTGGTCTATCCTGGTGATTTTGTGGTATAGGAAATGCTTGGCAAGGAAGTTCCCCTTACTACTGATGCTACAACCACCACCACCCACCATTGTACAACTGCTACTACTCCAGCTGCTACTACCACCACCATACTACTACTACTACTACTGCTGCTGCTGCTATTGCTATTGTTACCATCATCACCACCACCACCATACTACTACTACTACTACTACTACTACTACTAC
>NW_020954595.1:6796838-6838562 GCF_900497805.2 Vombatus ursinus | reverse complement strand
TTCTATTGTTACTGTTGCTACTGCTACCACCACCATACTACTACTACTACTACTATTACTACTACCACTACTTCTACTACTACTACTACATAGTATTTAAATAGAACTTTAATGTTTGCAAAGCACTTTACATATTTTAATTCTGGACAGATTAGTCCCTGCTCTGTACCTTGTAGGTTAAGAGAGTTTCCATGAGCACTGAGAAGTTCAATGATTTGTCCAGGATCACATAGCTGGGATGGGTCAGAGGTGGGGATTAATCCCAGCTTGTCCTGACTCTAAAGCCTGATTTTTCTCTACCACAACATGCTGCCTCTCTGCAGTATTTAAAAAAATTATTATGATTATTTGTGGCAATAATACTACATGTCTGTGATTTCATTTTTGTTGGGAACTCTTGTCATTCAGAAAATGTCCTCCATGAATGTTGATTTCAACCTGTCTTCAATTCACGGCCTTAGAGATTTTCCTGAAGAGACTGAGAAGTAAAATTTGAACCCAGGTCTTTCTGACTCCAAGGTTAACCCTCCAGCCATTAAGCCATTACTAGACAATTGGAATAATAATCATAAAAAAGCCTTGCTGTTGTCCACAAAGGATAGCCATCTCCCACTTTCATCCTTTTGCACAGGTGGTATTCCATAACCCAATACTTCCTCTCCTCTGGCTCCTAAATACACCAGCACCCTTCAAAGGTTAGCTCTTCCATATGTCTTATAGCTAGCATAGAGAAGTGTGGTGTAGTGGAGAGATAGAATATGTTTATTAAATGTTTACTGTGGGCAAAACCCTGTACTGAGCCCCAGGGATACAAATACAAACAAAACAAAACAAAACACAAAACAGTCCCTCACCTCAAGGAGTTTAAAATCAAATGGGAGAAGAGAATGCGTAAAAGGGAGTTTGAAGTGAGAAAAGATGAGAAGGGGCAAAGGTGCTGGGGAGGAAGTGGGGAAGTCTGAAGAGGGAGGAGCAGAGCTAGGAGCTCGGGACTCCACCACAACCACTTGGAAATGATTTGGAATTTTTGGAATATATTTTGTTTTTACTTGCCTATGTATATGGTGTTTCCTCACAATAGAATGTAAGTGCCTTTAGGGCAAGAGCTGTTAATTTTTGTAATTGGTCTTCTTGCCTCAAGGCTCTCCCTATGGCAATCCCAACTCTATACAACCACCACAGGGATTTTTTTTTCTGAAGTACAACACTGACCATGTCCTTCCTCTCCGCACCTTCATTCAATGAACTCTAGAGCTCCTTTCTAGCAGGTACCTCTAGGGTCAAATACAAATTCTCCTATTTGGCCTTTAAAGCCCTTCACAATGTGGCTTAAACAAACCTTTCCAGACTTATTATACATATAATATACATCCCAAAGTCTTAGTGAAGTTGTAAGCTTGAATAAATCATGCACTCTGTGGTTCAGACCAGCTGGCCACTTGCTGTTCCTTACATAGAATGCTGTCTCCCATCACTCTACTTTTGCCACAGGTGTCCTCGATGCATGGAATGCACTCCCTCTTCACCTTTGCCTCTCAGAATATCTAGTTTTCTTCAAAACTCAACTCCCATATCATGGGACCTTCTACATGAAGACTTTCCCAATTCCCCCCAGATGCTAGAGTTTCTATCCCTAAATGATTTTGTGTATGTATGTATATATGTGTATGTATACAATCCACACACATGTGTGTATATACACATACACACATGCATATATGTGTATTGTATACATACATGCGTACACACATACACACACATTGTCTCTCTCCCAGTAAAACGGGCCTTTTTTGTCTGTGTATCAACTAGCATAGTGTTGGCACACAGTAATAATAATATCAACTAACATTTGTATAGCACTTTAAGGTTTTCAAAGCACTTTATATTTGTATGTGTTGTCTATCACCTACCAATTATCTGTCTGTCTGTCTACCTATCCATCCATCTCTGTGACTCTATATATCATCTATCCATATCCTTTGGTCCTCACATCAACCCTGTGAGTTAGCTTCTAGTATTATCCCTGTTTTGCAGATTAGGAAACTGAGGCAGAGAAAGGTTAAGTGACTTGCCCAGGGTCACATAGCAAATATCTGAAACTGTATTTGAACTCAGGTCTTTCTGACTCCAAGTCCTGCCTTCTAGTCACTATGCTATGCCCTCAAGGTCCTTAATAAATTCTTGTTGATTGAATAAAAACACATTGATTGATTTTGTCTTTGAATCGCCAGTAACTAGCAAATTACCAGGCAAACACTTAATAAATGCATGTTGTTAGTTTAATGGCTGAATGAAAGAACTAGGTTCAAATCCTGTCTCTGATATTTATCAGCTGTGTGGCTCTAGGCAATTCACTTAACCTTTCTGAGGCTTGGGCCACTCTCTTTGATTTACTTGTGCAGTTACACATGGGATTAAATCTTCATCATGCATTGTATGATGGAAAGAGTTCTGGATTTGAAGCAGGACCTGTGTTCAAATTTTGTCTTTGCTACTTACCATCTATGTGACTTTGTTCAAGTGTCTTAACCTACTTGGGCCTCAGTTTCCTCATACATAAAATGAGAAGATTGGTCAAGTGGCCTCTAAGGTCCTTAGTTCAGTGTATGCTGATGGTGGTGATGATTGGTTGAGCCAATTGCTACCTTGAAGAAATCACAGATTGTCAACATGGAGCTGTTAATCTGTGCTAGACGTTGAAGAGGTTACAAAGTTTAATAAGAGCTTGCAATCCAGGGGCAGAGGATTTCTCTTGGTATATGATTAAAGCCTTTGTTCCACAACTCCCATCCTTACAAGGTCACTGGGAGAAGGCAGGCCATTGTTTAAGTGAGAAGCTTGGGCTCATTCAAATACATGCAGTTCTCAAAAGCCAACCCAGTCTACTCTTCTCCTTGTTAAATTCTAGGGCTGCATCAGTGGCCATCTGGAGTGTTTGGCTAAGATTTATATGGATAATCATACATTGTTCAATTTTATAAGGTAAGATTCTTCATCTACTTGGTTTTTCCTATGTGGATAACTAGACCAGACTCTATTGGAGTGATTTGGATCTCATTTAGAAGGCTTAAAGCAACAATCAAAATGTCATTTACAAATAGGAGCAACTGGAGAACCTTATCTTTCTCAAGGAATTTATTTTTGACTTGAACTCTACACTGAGTTTCCTTCCTGATAGGGACAATCACCTTTAGTGATCTCTCTATTCCTTATCTCACTTGATATGAATGATCAGAGATTCATCAAACAAGCTCATCTCTATTTTATATCTTTCCAGGATTTTCCATATGATGTTGAGATGTATATAGGGGACACCTTGTTGGAGCACAGCCTTTAAAGAGTTTTGCTCTACTGAGTCAGATGGAGTCTTTGTAATAAACTTAACAATAATCACAGTGGGATCTAGCATTCTCTATACGTCTCAGCTAATTATATGATGGCAAACATGTGGTTTCTCATGGAATAGCACTTGAGAAAGGATGCCTGATCCCTTCTAACACTCTCATAAAATTTGCTCTTGAAAAATGTGTAGATTATCCTCAAAAATGTATGAGTGAGACAAAAGTAGAAGAGGGTAATCAATGTTATTTCCATTTCTGGAAGTCCATCTGGAGCTCTTCTATTAACTTAGAAGGGGGCTCCACTGTCCTTGACAGTGAAAGGAGTTTTTTACAAAAATCTTTTCCATCTTTTGCCTGTTTGTTTTTCTTCTTCCAGTTTCATCCTTCAGTGCCCTGAGGATGACTTTGCTGAATTGCCTCTCTCACTGTGCTTTCTTTAAATTATTCTTTCCCTCCATGGCTTCTTGCTATTCTATCAGGCAGCATTACTCACAATCTTCTACCATCCTTCTCAATAAGATTTTACAAATAAGTTTCTATTCTAAACTTGTGCTGCCTTAGGCTACTGAGTTTTTCTGCTTGGAAAGTAGGGAAAGTATTTGCTGACTAAGGTGAACTTTAGTCTCTTTTGATTTCTTCCTTAAGGCAGGTTTAAAGAAGTTAAACTTCTGTATAAAATTGTTGTAATTGGTGTCAATGTCCCTTCATCCATCCATTTCCCATGTTTCTGTCAATTATCCATTTAAATAGGTCACGTTGGAGGTGATAAAATGGAGGTGCCTCACATTTTCACTTTTTCTATATTTTTATTCTTTTGGCTTTGTGTTACTTATGATTTTTGCTCACAAGTTAATGGTTTGCTTTTTTGGAATGGTTAATTTAGAAATGAAGTCTAGCAATAATGTACCGTTTCCTTTCTCTGAAATTAGGATTAATTTCATTTTTGTGATATTATTCGATATTTATTGCAGGCTCCTTTTCTCTTCTCAAGAGAGTGTAGAGTGTATAGGCATGAAGCTTCTGGGGAGTCCACACATTGTTGGCCTCTCTCATTCTTTATTTCTTAACTATATTTATTTTGCATCATTTTTTTCCATCCTTACCAATGCCCAATTTGGCACTGCAGTCATCCAGAATCAAAGTAAATTTTGATCTATCTTGAACTTAATTTCATCATAGAATTTCTGTCTTTAGTCTCTGAAACAAGTATTGGGGCATAAGCTACATTTGTTTTTAAGGACAATATGTTTTTTTCTTTTTAGCAAATACAAGCACTTGAATACAAGATGATAAGAGATCTCCAACAATGATGTTTCTTGTAGACTTGGACCTACTATAACCAGTTCTGACTTTTTTTTGTCCCTTCCAATGAGAACCTATGATCAACCTTCAACTGAGTGGCAAATTTCTTTATTTTCTGGTTTCATTCATAGAAATAATATTAAGATTGAGATCATTCAGTATTGTGTCCACTCATTGGTTATTGGGCAAGGCTAGCACATTTAGAATGCCAACAGCTAAGATAATGCTTAAAGACTGTTTTAAAAAGGTGTTCTTAGTCCAACATGACTCCCTTCTACTCATGCAGTAATGGTGGCAGAGTGATGGAAAAAAGGACAGAGAAAGCTAAGAATGGGGCCTGAAGCCTTCCCAGTGTGGTAGAACCTGCCTAAAAGAGTTCTTCTGGAATAGCCTTTAAGAACACAGGGTCACCTTCATACTGTGATGAAGCATCAGTACCTATTATAGACCAGTGGTTTGTGGTCTCTGGACCATTGACCCTCAGGGAGTCACAGAGCTATAGTAAATATAACAAGAATCGATATATATAGCAAGAATTATCATTTTGTAGATGAACATATAATATATATGTATATTACACAAAACACTCACATATATGTACATACACATATATGTATATAAAAATATGTCCAGGTAGTGTAGTAGACAGAATGTTAGACTTTTAGTTAGGAAGACCTGAGTTCAAATCTACCTCAGACACTTAGCTGTGTGACCTTGGCAAGTCACTTAAACTCATTAAGCTCAGCTTCTGTTTCTTTCTTTTTTTTTTGTAAAATGAAGTTAATAACTTCTACCTCACTGGGTTTTTATGAAGATCAAATGAGATGATATATGGAAAGCTCTTTGCAAACTTGAAAGTGCTCTACAAGTGGGAGTGATAATTCTTTATGATCACTTTTAAATGTGTGTAGATGATGTGCTGGTGAATAAGATGTACATTTATTTAAAATATTATAGACTACTTTTCATCACATGTTTTCACAATCAGCAGATATTAACAGTGCATCCAGAGACATATCGATGGCAAAGGGACCAGGGATTTACCCCAGCTTACTAATATGTGTATGTGTAGGGGGAAGGGAAGATGGATATTTCATTCTGTCTTCACCATCCCTGTGTACAATTTTCTTGCTACCTTGCCTAGCTCTGAGATAACACCTACACTTCCCTTCTCCCACAGACTTGCCTTTCTGACTGACCAAAAGTTGTCACCTTTTCCAGCTCACCTCTTTCCAGTAATAAGGGGATACAGAACTCTTGGTTATGCTACAAAGGGTCAGGTAGGATTCTTGGTGCTGGAGGAGGTGGGGAGGAAATGACCACCTGCTCTCTGGCTGTAATTGTATCCAACTTTGGCAGACCACTCTTTGATAACTCCTACATTCCCCCACCCCACCCTAACCCCTGATAATGGAATTCTTCCAGGCATAAGAATTCCTAATTCTAGCTCAGAGAGTAACTAGTATCATAGGGGAACCTTCATTTTTTTTAAACATTCAAAAGACATTGTAGTATTCTAACAGGTTCAGACTCCCTCGGAGGTAACAGATCTCATAGAATAAAACACTTTGTGAAATAGCTCTGAAAATTTCATTTCATTACCTAGCTTGTGAACATTTTCTAAAAAGTATACTGAACTGGTCAGGAGCTCATTGTGAGCATTAGAAGGTTGGTGGATTAGTGAATAATGGTGAACCCACATGGCACTTTATAACTTGGTAAGTCCCATTGCCTGACTTCTACATTCATGTTCTTAGGTTTATATACATTGATCCTCATAGCAAGCTCATGAGGTGGACCTTCAGATAAAATGACCTCCCTTTTACAGATAAGAAAGGTTGAGAGGTTAAGTGAGCAGCCCATGGTCACATAGTTAGGCAGAAGTGGCATGGGGACCCACATTGATCTTGACTCAAAATTTAGGGCTCTTTGTTGCCTCAGTAAGATGAAGTTTAGAGAGGGCCTCATTAACCCACTGTCTACATCAAAGCTAACTTATGACTGACCAAATGCAGAGAGGATGTTGACACCACACTCAGGAGTCCAATACAAGTTAGCCTTACCTGATGATAGAGCCTCATCCATCTTACACAGGTTTAGATGGCAACTCTCACCTCGACAGATTATTTGCAATCTGAGTAGACTGCAAAGGATTCTGGGGAAGAAGGGTTCTGCATCTCAGCTCAATGTTTCTTTGAAAGAAAGAAATTCTGAGAGAAGAGTGCACATTTTGACCCACTTAATCAACTAATGTGCAAAGTCAAACCCTACACTCACAGCTATGGAGATATGAATTGGACAAACAGGACACACCCTTAGCCATGAAAAGATCAAACACAATCTGTTCAAATTTCAATCACATGAAAAGTAACATCACACCCTCCACAAAATAACTTTCCTGCCAAAAGAATGCCTACTGGGCCCTTGACAAACACCCAGCAGGTTGTAGAGGGAACTGGGGCTTGTTTGGGGGTGTTGCAACTGTCAAGATCAAGGAAAATCAGAAAAAGCATCATTCTACATTGATACTTTAGGCTTTTAAAATTCTTTGTAGCAAAGTCCTTGTAATGACCGCAAGCTTCTATCTGAAACAATGGCCCATCTTTTTAACACTAACATTTTTCTAACTACAAATCATGGTATACAACCATCTCTGAAGAATTAAGAAACACCCAGAGGACCATGGAGAAGAACATGGTGGAAGTGATCAGCTGAAACACACTATAAATGAGAAATTCTTGGGAGAAGTGGTATAAAGGAAATCTTCAGAGAAACGGGTCAGTCACACAGAGAAAGCAAAGAATAACCATTGGACAGCTGGAATGCTCCACAGGTATCCTTGAAATGTCAACAGGTCTAGAGGAAGGCCCCCAGAGTGTTGGATAGACCCTCAGTGGCGAACTTATGGAAAGACATGGACAGGAGTTAAACAGGGTGGGTAGGCACGCCCAGGTTTCAGTCTTCATCTTTAGGAGGAATGCTGCCATGGTTGAGATTACAGATGCTTTGGGGACATTGGAGTGCTCATGGTCCAGAAGAAAGTCTGGGTATTAGAATGCTCATATGGTCTAGAGCCACGCTTCCTATTTTCCAGTGCCCATGTTCCCAAGAGTTTTCTTGTTACTCGAGTAGAAGCCCAGAACCATAACAAAGTAGATGCTAGTTTGGAAAAATTAACCTCCAAAGGATATCTCATGAACAATGAACTAAAAAGTAATTCTAAAAATCTTGGCCAGCAATGGAGGTTGACTTCTGGCCAGCGACTGGTGAGAAAGAGAGAGCTATTGTTATGGACACAACGAAATAACAGATGGAAAAGTGAAAGGTAAACTCACAGTAACTTCGTAGGGCATTTGCCTTTTTCCAGGAATAAAATCTCCACCGTGAAATCTCAGAATTGGATCAGATTCCAGTGAGCATCAAGTGTAACTGAGACTTAAATAAGATTCCCCTCTCTAGTACCACTAAGTGGGCATATGGCACCAGTAAGAGGGAGCTTTCCTGCACCAGTTGATACTGTTTTGGGATACCTCTGTTTCTTACAAATCTTCCTCTCCTCAATTCAATTCAACAAAAGTACTTATTAAGCACCTACTATGTGCCAGGCATTCTGTTCGATGTTGGGGATGAAAACCAAAAATGAAACAATTCCTGCCCTCAAAGAGCTTATATTCTATCACGGAGAAGTAATATGTATCAATAAATAAGCCTAAAATGGGGGTGAGGTGGGGGGAGGAAGTAACCAACAAGTGTTATCAATCCTCTCCTATGTGCCAGGTGCTATATACCAGGGGCTGGGGATACAAAGATGAATCTGATGTTGCCCTGTCCTCAAAGAGCTTATTATGTTAGGGAGAAATGGCATGGGCCTAGAGAAGTAAACATCAGATCTGCAGATATATGTATAATATATCTTATGTATCATGTATAAATGTGTGAACATGTATGCACACACACACACACACACACACACACACACAGACAGGGACCATGTCATATTAATCTCTCCATCTCCAACACCTCATGTATAGGACCTGACACAGAGAAGAGGGCTGATAACAATTGTTGATTACTTCCCTGCCCTGCCATTTTTAGTATATATTTCAGGCTTATTTACACACACACACACACACACACACACACACACACAGACAAACACACATTTATACTTTACATCTTTTCTGGAGTTTTTGTATAATGTTGACACATACACAGGGGATACCTTGTTGGAGGCCTTTAAAGTGGTGTTTTGCTCTACTGAGTCAAATGAGTCTCTATAACCACAGTGGAAGAGTATATACATATACATTATACACGCATATATGTAAATGATGGGGGTGGGGGCACTAACTGATGATAATAATAGTGTTTATACAGCACATTAAAGTTGGCAAAGATACAGTTTTATCTCATTTGATTCTCACAACAACCCTGGGAGGTAGGTGCTACGATTACTCCCATTTTGCAGTTGAGGAAACAGAGACAAACAGATGGTTGAGTGACTTGCCCTGGGTCACAGAACTGGTGAGTGTTTGAAGTCAGATTTGAACTCAGATCCTTCTGACTCCAGGCCTGTCACTCTATCCCCTGCACCTTTACTGGTTGCCTATAACTAACAACTGTCATTAAAGTTCTAGTATGTGCCGGGCACTATGCTGGGTATTGGGGATCCAAAGAAAAGAACAAACCAACAAAAAAGAGATCCTCCCATCAAAGAGCTTACAGTCTACTGAGGAGGATAGAAAAAGGGCTGAGAGAGGTCAGCACAGAGGGTTTACCTACCTCCAGTCTGGATCTGCCTCTTTACAACTTTCACCTGGTGCTCCTAGTTCTGGCTGTTACGGACAAACAGTCCAATCCCTCTAAAAATAAAGAACCATATCATACCTGGAAAAGAAATTAGTTCATGAACTCAACAAAATCTAGCAAGAGTTGTGGGGTGTGTGTGTGTGTGTGTGTATGTGTGTGTGTGTGTGTGTGTGTGTGTGTGTGTTTTCAATCACATCTGCAACTTGCCGCTTCACCAGAAGGCTCTCAGGCCCATTTGTCTGGCCCGGCCCTTTCCATAAATGGTCTCCTTGCTAAATTGGTAGCATTCGCTCTCTTTTCATAGAGCAGATCTTCTTTAAGGAGACCTCTGAATGGCCTAACCTGGCTAATTCTTTGATGCAGTATTATTCAATATAAGATAATGCACTAAGAGACAGTGTCATGCTATCCATCACTGCAGACAACTGGGAACAGAAAGAAAAGGCCCGTATTTTCTGAGTAAAATGAAATAGAATGGTCAGCACCTTGGAATGGATCAATCGGCCTCCAGAGGGGCAGCCACAGGAGCATTCAAAGCAGCAATCACTGCGGTGGGGGCAGGGGTGGGGGTGGGGGGGCCCTCTTCCCAATGTCATCTCATTCTTATCTCTTCTGAAAATGACCCTAAAAAAAGCCCAGCACAACGAAGGAGAGAAACATCGGGCTTCCCTTTCAGGGTTCTCTCGATTGTGTTAACCACTCTCAATGGGACCAGCAATTTTGTACTTCCTTGTATTAAGAATCATACAGGCACAATCTGCCCCACAGCCTCTAATAGCCTTACATGGTAACAGCCATCAGAGACCCCATTTGTCAGTGGGTTCGTCGCTCAGCTATGCACCTCGGTAGCAGGCCAAGGATCAGTGGAAAGAGTTGGGCTCGAGGATCTTAGAAAATCAATACTGAAATTTCTTTTTTCTATTTTTCTATTTTTCTCCTCAGGTCATGAAAGGGGCACTGCCTTTGGGAAATTGTTCAATGCTTTTAATGACCCTGGGCTTCTCCCTAAAACCATGGGCCAACTTTTTAACACCATTACTTTAGTGACTGTACGGCTATGCGACAATGGGAAACCACAGTCCCTCCGGAATCAAAGTTTTAGGCAACCTGATAATAAGGGACATTGAGAGAATGGGTAAGCTAGGACATATTTCCACTGAAAAGTTGTAGAAGAGAGGTGGGGGCGGGGGAAGATGATTAAAGAAATGTGTGACTGGGAAAAGATGATCTGACATGTCATGAGAGTGAGGAATGGACAACTCATATTCTCTATTAGTATTCAAATAATGTCAAAAGAACCAGACAAAGGGCCCCCAGCACACTGGAAGCCCCTCCCTCGAGGACTTATGAGAAGAATCAGTCAAGGTTGCACAGGTGTGGATGGGCTGGGACTTGTACTCTTAGAGGAAATCACCACATCCATAAGTTCACAGATCCTTTGAAGCAAAGACATTTTGAAGTGAAGAGAGGGGTGGAAAGGAGTTCACCCCAGCAACCGAAAGCATAAAAGACAGAACTCACATGAGTTTTTTCCTTTTATTATGACTAGGTCTGTCATGGGTTTTTCTTAAAAAAGAGAAAATGCTTGACCCAGTAATTAAAGTGAAAATCAGGAATGGGCTGGAAGTCAGATGATCTGGACTCTTAAGCTCTCTTACTAAAGATCTGAGTGACTTCACTCCAGTGTCTTGATCTCTCTGTGCTTCAGATTTCTCATAGGTAAGATAGGAATAATTGAACTGATTAAAGGAAATAATTCTGGTTTATACTTAGAGTGCTTTAGAGTCATAGAATTTCAGGGTGAAAGGGAGCTCAGGAACTGTGGAGTTCAACTCATACCTGGAAAGGAACCTCCACTAGGACATCCTCTCACTGGATGGTGCCCAGCCAGTCTCTGTTAGAAACCTCCAGTGGAGGGGAGTATGCCACCTCCCTGGGCAGTCCACTCCATCGTGGACCAGCTCTCCTTGTTCAGAAGTTAATGAACAAGCGACCTAAATTTGCCTCTGTGTAGCTTCTACAGAAATGTTGCTCCTGGTTCTGCCTGGAGACCAGAAGAATAAGGCTGATCCCTCGTCTGCTTTACATCCTTTTAAATACTTGCTATCAGCTTTATTATATCCTTCCCTGAGTCCTTTCTCCTTCAGGCAAAGCATCCCCATTTCCTGCAGCTTATCCACATGTGGACTTAAGGAAGGTGATGCTCACAGTGTCTCTAAGCCTGTACTGGGTACAGTACTTACTATGTAAGTCCCTGATAAATATTTACTGATTACAATCACAGTAGTTCAGGGTTGGAAGGTACTCAGAGTCCATATGAGGGCTCTCCCTCTGGGCTAACCAGTCCCACTTCCCTCAGATGATCCCCATACATGAAATACATTGCATTAATGAGCAATTAAAAAGGGGGGAATTGATTTTTATTGGAGGCCAGCACAGATAGGATATGAATAAGTTGATATGACCTTACTGCAGTATTTATGTTAATAAAACTCATAAGTTCATGGAGCAAGGGCTACATGGATAGAAAATCAGACCAAACGAGAGCAAATGGAATTGCTCCCCCTACCCAAAATAGCTTCCTTGAGTTGGTCTTTTGGAAGAATATAATTAGCCCTATAATAAAAATAAGATTGTCATGCTATTATTGGTAGCATTTGTTAGAATACCACCAAATCCCATGGCACATTCCTGTGTAAGCCATTATGACATGCCCATTTATAAGTTCAGAGAAATTTAGAGACTGACTCAAGGCCACCCAGGTAGTATTAGAGGCAAAGTTTGAGCCCAGGTCCTCTGATGCCAGAGCTATTGTTCTGTAGAAGCTAGCTTCAAATATAGGCATAGCAGAAATAACACAAACAAAAAATTGTGGACTGGAGTTGGACAGTCAGAAGAATTGTATTCCTCACTAAATACTACCCCGGATTAACCGTGTAACCCTTCTTTTCTCTGTGCGTGAAGTCTTTTAACCATTTGGCTCCATCCTACCTGTCCTACACATTCATGCCCTTCCTATGCTCTATATCCCAGTAAAGCTGGTCTGCTTTTTGACCCTCATAAATAACATGCTTCTCCCATTTCTGTGCCTTCGTACAAGCTGCTCCCCTACTTGGAATGTTCTCCCTTCTATTCTACACCTTTTAGAATCTATAGCTGCCCCCAAGGCTCAGGACAAGTGCTATCTCCTACATGAAGTCTATCCTGACCTTTCCCCCATCCCATTTGCCAGTGTTTTCTCCTCCCTGAAATTTCTCTCCTAGCTCCACTTTCCTCATTTGTAAAATGGGGATAACAGCATCTCCCTCACAGGGTCATTGCAAGGATCAAATGAAATCACATATATAAAAGGTTTTTCAAATCTTCAAATTCCTATCATTTCTATTTACTATGTACATACTTTGTATTTAATTATCTGTACACATATTGTTTTCTCCAAATAATGATAATGGCTAGCATTTATGTAGTGTGTCAAGGTTTTCAAAGTGTTTTACAAATATTATCTCATTTTATGGTCACAATAGCCTTGGGAAGTAGGTGCTAATATCTCCATTTTATAGATGAGGAAACTGAGGTAGACAGAGGTTAAGTGACTTTCCCAGGATCACACATCTAGAAAGTATCTGAGGCAGGATTTGAATCCAGATCTTCCTGATTCCAGGTCTAGCACTCTATCCACTGGAGGGTATAGGTAGATAATAGGAATAAATAAATAAATGTATATGTATATATGTGTGTGTGTTTATGTGTATCTATATCTATATCTATCTATATCTATATCTATCTATATCTATATCTATATATCTTTGTATCCCCAGAATCTAGCACCTTTCTGGTATGTGGTGGATGCTTAAAAGATTTTTTGTAAATGAATGAATGTGCTTAGTTCCCTCACCTACAAAAAGGAGTATTGGGTATATGATCACAAACGTCACTTTCAGCTAGAAAATGGAATGGTGCCCTAAAACATAGGGAATATCCACAGTAAAAGGTGACATAATAAAGTTACTGTGTAAGGCACGGAATAGTCAGACTCCTTTATTAAGAGGGATTCTGCTATATTTTAATCAAGGATGTTAGAAAAAGATGAAAAATTCCTATCGAGTTCCTGAATGTGTCCATCAATCAGAACTGGCTCTAATCTCCGGAGAGAGGGGACACTGTAATTGATCCCTAGTGAAGTTGTAATCTTAGGAAATACAAACCCTTTGCATAATTTAAATAAATAGGCCAAAGATGACTTCAAAGAAATAGAAATAATGAGTGGCATGGTGATTAATATTTATGAGAGGAAAGATCAGGATTATGGCTAATGGAGACCTGAAAGAAGTTGAAAAAACACCCGACGAACTGTGGGATAAACAGCTATTATTTACTCTGCTACTGGGATCAGTTCCCAAGGCAAAATTTAAAAAATCAAGCTCCCTTTTTTATTTCAGCAACAGGCTTTTATTTTTCTCTTTCATTCCCAAATTCTATCATCATCATCATCACCATCATCATCATCATAATCATCCAACAAGAACATATTAAGCACCTACTATGTGCCAGGTTTTGTTCTAGGCACTGGAAATGTAAAGAGGAAATTGAAACAGTCACTAGTCTCCAGAAACTTATGTTCTTGTAGTTCAAATAATATATTTGTATCCATCTAAGTAGATTCTATCTATCCATCTATCTTCCAGTCTGGTTTCTATGATTCTAACTAAAGGCACCTAGGTGGTACAATGGATAGAATGTTGGGCTTGGAGCCAGGAAGACCTGAGTTCAAATTTGGCTTTATATACTTAGTAGCTGTGTGATCCTGGGCTAGTCACTTAATCTATGTCTGCCTCAATTTCCTCAATTATAAAACGGGGATAGTAATAACACATTTCACAGGGTTGTTTTGAGTATTAAGTGAAATAATATTTGAAAGGCTCTTAACATAGTACCTTGCTCATTATAGGCACTTAATAAATGCTTCTTTCCTTCCCTATTACTTTATAGAACAGTGGATGATTTACGTCAGTAAAGGAAATCATCCTGAGTATTCACTGCACTCAGAAAATCATTGATGATGATGATGATGATTATGAAAATAATAATAGGAATGAACGAAAAAAAATATTAACCATGTGCCAAACATTGTTCTGTGTGATGGGAATGGGAATACTGGCAAACGAACAGCCTGTGCCCTCAAGGAGCTTTTATTCTATTGGAGGAAACAACGCATGGAAGGGAATGGAAGGAGTGAGGCTTATGGGCACATTGACATAACTGGGAAATGCCCAATAAGGAATATGGAGGCCATACCCTCCACCCCCCAATCTCAATCCATCCTCTATGGTGGGAGACAGACAAAAGGTAATGTCCATCTGAGTGATCTTTAGCTGAGATTTCATGTGCTAGTTGGACTATGGTGCTACTAATAATTTACTCGACATCCAGTCAGTGTGATGCAATTTCTACTAAGATTAAAAGGATACAGTGACTTGGGATTTCAGGCTGGATCTACTCCAATCCATTATGAAGATCAGCTGGGCATGGAAGATCGATTAGAATGATCACTACTCTATCTTCTGGTACCACAAGAAGGCAAGGTACACTAGAAGGAATCCGAAATACAAACATTCCACCCCCGGAAATACTTCATGGGCAAATCCTTGTTGTTCTTCGCTCATTTTGAAGAGGACCAATGCCATCACAGAATGTTGTCTTGACTTGAAGGTGAATTGGATTTAAGTGAAACAGAGTTGCACAAAGTTGTCTGCCTCACTCTCTCTTTCAGAGTCATTGAAGTCCACGGCCAAGACAAAATTCAAGACCACTGGAGACGACCCAGGATGCAGTGGGTCACCTTGCCATCTTCAATGTCTGGCCAAGTTCTAAGTGCTCCACGGTGCCTGCTTCAGCCACCTTCACGGGTCATTGGGACAAATTGTTCTCATCTGCCTATTCTGTAGGGGAAAGTCTTCACATGCTTAGGATAGGCATCTTCTTAACTCACTGATGGGTTTGAAGGCAGCCTGTTGGTTACTCTCAACCTGGTTTAGCCCATCTACTGAGACAGTTTTATCAGGGTGTGGCTGTTGCACATACTTGGAGTCACAGGTGAGAACTGGGTGAAAGTTGAACACCAAAGGTGGATGAGCAGCCCTGAAAAGGCTCAGCAAGACCTCACACCAGAGGTGCTAATCCTTCCTGAACACCCCATAATACATCCCTAGACAAATCATAAGTGTGTGCCAAATGGACTGAAAACCCAAATACTTCCACTATCCATCAATACTACATGATAACAAAAATGGTTTACCTTTGGACAAAGTACACGAACAGCTAAAGTCTAGGAGGGTGACGCAAAGGTTCTCCACGGATGACATCATCATGAACTTAGCTGTGTGTATGTCAACCAAGTAGTGTCAAACAAATAGTTTAGCCAAGGAGATCTGGCTACTGATTAGAGAAGGGTTTATGATGGCAATTCAGGATCAGGTTATTGCCACCAGAAATTAAAACATTACCCATAAGGACCTTATATTTGGTGGTCAATGTATATTATGCAAGGAAAATGCAGGAAACTATGCTATATAGAACAGCAGGTGGGGCCTACTGAATCTTTAACTAATTTGGCTAGAACTATAGCTAAAATGCATGTGAGGAATGTATACGGACTGAATGTGTACTGAAAGACGACAAATCTCCGTACTGCAAATATGATTAAACAAACAAGCATTTATTAAGCACTTTGATGTGCCAGGCACTTTGCAAAATTCTGAGGATACAAAGAAAAAACAAAACCAGGCCCTGCCCCTCAAAGGACTCCCATTCAAAAAGGGAAGATAAGCCATATGCACATAGAAGAAAATGAATAGATGAAAGGCAATATCCTCAGAGGTAATGGCACTAGCTGCTGGAGTGGGTAGGGTGGAAAGGGAAGAAGAGAGAGGAAAGGAAATGGAAGGATCAATTATAGATGGATTTCCAGAGGGTTTGGCCAAGAAGATAAGGAGACCTCTAGATGGATAGCTCATGGGCATGGCATAATCTAGTGAGATTTTTTTTTAAGATGGGGAGACTTGGTCTGGTTTTGGCATGAGAGAAGGAACTAGTTGACAGGGAAAGGATGAAGATTAGAGAAAAATGGGGATGATGGTGGAAGTAATCTGTTGGAGAAGATGTGAGGGGATGGAATCAAGGGTACATGTAGATGGGTTGGTCTTACAAAGCAGAAGAGTCAAGTCATCATCAGAGACTGGCATGAAGGAGATAAGTGGGAATGATGTGAGACAAGGAAGAGGAAAAGACTTCAAAATGTCCTTGAGAACTTAGCCAATAGGACCTAGTGAAACCAGGGCATTATTGCAGGTTGAACTGATGCCCAGAGTCAAGTCACCCAGATGTAACTTTGATCCATAAAAACTGAGAACCAATGTTTTTAATAGATGTTTTCATATCAAATACTCATAATCTACAAGCTCCATGGTTAGAAAGGCTTTCAAAATACAGCAACCTAGCAAAAGAAATCAAAATTATCATGAAGTTGATATCAGCCTCATCATCCTGCCTGCTCCTGGAGCCATGCCAAAGATGCTTTTCCTGCATCTACAGAGGATAAGCTCAACTCATAATACTTTGATTCAACTATAACAAGAAGTGATTTTATCTATCGGTCCACAGAACATGAAATGAAAAGGAATAGTAACAGGGTAGTGACTCAGCCCAGCACAACTTCTCTGAAGAGCAGCAGACAAGACGGGAAGAATGTGTTCTCCATAACTATGATGATTACAGCAGCAACCCAGAGGGAGATGGGTGGTGGTGGTGGTGGTGGTAGGGGTAGAAACACTATGCTTGGCATCAGAAGGCTTGCAGGCAATTTCTGGTTTTAGCTTTTGCCAACTGTGAGACCCTGGGCAGTCACTTGATCTCATTGAGTCAGAGTTTTCTCATTTGTAAATGATGGGGTAGTACTTGAACACTCTAATGCCCTTCATAAATCTTAGAGCCCCCTAGACCTGTGAACTTTGATTAGGTTTTTTTCTGTTGTTATATGGCTCACGAAGCACTTTCCTCACAACTCTGGGTGGTTCTTAATACAAACATTATTTTACATCTCCATTTTACAAATCAGGAAACTGAGTTTCGAAGAGGTTAAGCTTAAGGCCAAATAGCTAATCAATGTCAAAGCCAGGATTCCAAGTAACTCTTCTGTTGCCAAGTTTAGTGATCTTTCTGCCAAACCAGGCTGACTCTTGGATAAAAAGACCCGGGGCTGGCCACTAATGAGATTTAGTTTAAAGAGGCTTCGGTAGGAGACTTCAGAGTAAGACCAGACAGTAGCATATACGGTGGTAGCTTTTAGTGGCAACCCCTTGGCTAAGGTCAGAGATCTAGGTCTGAAGGGACAATGGAAGCTATCTAGTCTAACCTTCTCATTTTACAGATGAGGAAACAGGCTCAGAGAAGGGAAATAACTGGACTGTGGTCACATAACTAGCAGGTAGGATTTGCACCCATGTCCTTGTGACTCCAAGTTTACTGACCATTGTGCTCCCCTTGATTCTCTGGATTGGTGGAGGATTTTCAAATTTTCTTTTGTTCTAGTGGTAGAATCCTTCCATTTTAATCACATAAAAAGAGTCGTCACAAATTAATCTTTTAAAATTCAAAAACGCAAAAAGTTACATTTTTAGATCTTTAAAGAATTCTCAACCTAACAACATTACAAAAAAATTAGCAAGAAAGATATACTCATTTTATATTGAAAAGCAGTTATGATTAGACATGATATTGGGTAGGATAACTCGCCCAGATGGGTCTATGATTGAATCAGTTAGGGCTTTTCTTTCACACACAATCCATCCATCCTTGCTTTTTCATCCTGTGCTATTCTGGTCCATATAATAATATAAAGCCCCTGCAGACTCCACAAAGACTAGCTAGAGACCTTCCTCTGGTTTTTGTAATGCTCCATGGTGACCGTGCTGCTCTGAGGCGGCTGCCTAGCTGGTATTCCTCACTCCAACTACTTGTCTGGCCCAGCCTCTTTGGAAACCCAGTCTTCATGATGCCCTTTGTACCACTTCCCGTGTTAATTCTCAGGAGTCTTTGCCCCTCATGGGCCTCCCCATTGCCTTTTGCTCTTTCATCTTTTGGAGATCATAATATTTCATAATGCACAGGCATGGCATGTCACTGGGAAGAAAGAATGCTGATGTGAAAAAGATTCCTTTTTTTCTTTTCTCTTCTTCAGTGTATGGTAACTGACTAGCGGCTTGGGACATCTGTTTGAATTTTTAAAGGATCCAGTTAGGTGGTGCAGTTAAGTGGCCTTGGAGTTAAGAAGACATGACTTTGAATCTTCCCTCAGATGCTTCCTAGCTGTGTGACCCTGGGCAAATCACCTAACCTCTAGTCTTAGTTCCCTCATCTATAAAATGGGGATAATAATACTATTTCCTTTCAAGGGTTATTGTCAGGATTGAATGTGATAACATGTACAATGCTTTTCAAAGTTAAAATAAACACTGTTATTATCTGTTTGATGGCTCACGATGGCAAATATATGTATGTATGTATATGTATGTGGGTCAGTAAATATATGTATATGTGTGTATGTATATGTATATACACACACATATATGTGTATATATATATATATATATATACACGTGTGTGTGTGTGTACATGTGTATATGGAGAGAGATTGATCTACTCCTGAAAGAACCAAAGCAAAGGTGCAATGGAACAGGGCTGGCAGGAGACCACAAAGCGTGTGGATGGTTGGCAAACAGAAAGGAAGAGATCTCCTATCAAAATTCTGGCACCCTGGGTAAAAGCACCACTGACCCTACCCTAGTTAAACTCTTCACAAGGACAAACATTGCTCTTCCGCTTTTCAGTCGCTATGGGACTAAGTCAAGCAAAACCTGAGCGTTCTGGCTTTCAGGGCATGACAGATAGCTCCTCAGTCTGCTAAGGCCATGCCAATTCCAACTGGGCTGCCTGACTAACAAATATCTTAACCTTCCCATGCCCCGATTTCCTCATCTCTGAAGGAAGACAGCAATATGAACCTACCTCACGAGGCTGACACTCAGACTAACAGATGAGTCACACAACTGTGTTTGGGCTAGAATGAAAGCAGGAAGAAAGACTGAATCAGGACAGAGATTCTGTTAGATTTTGCAGAAATGGTAGCAAGTTAGCACAAGAGAAATACATTCAAGGCAGATGGGGATAACTGAGTGGCAAAGGGGCTGACGTGGAGAATGACCTTTGAGGATAGAATTCACATGAACAGAATTAAACTCTTCTTCCCTGAAGGAATTTGTCATGATGTACATAGGTATCAGAACTATAACTCGGGTGGGGTGAATAGGACTTTGTTCAAGAGCAATAAATTTAGAGGATACTGAAAGTATCTGTCCTTTACCAGCACAAAACACAGCAGAGTTTGGAACGTAGTTAGCAAAAATAACTAACTAATATAGGAAGCCATTGAATACTTTCTGTCTTTTCATCACGCATACCTAGGTGAGCCCCTTTCCAACCAGAGACCTCTTTTGCACTTCCTTCCCTGCCTTCCTTCCACCAGCAATGAGAACCGATGACGCTTTCCTAGAATCTCCCTCTCCCAACTGGATTTGTCTTAGAAAATTGATCTGTGGGTGCATTAATTGCCACTTATCATGGGTGCAGTGCTTGCCCCAAAAGAGAAAATTACTTGTTATAGCCCTACAAGCATCCCATAGCCACTCAGAAGAGTGACTAATTTAGAAGAGCTAAACAAGGACCATGGAATATTGGGAGATGATGGAGAACCAGTGTAGGCAACTCAATGGTTCCTTTGCTATTTCTTGCTTGACACTCTTCAGATGTATCACACGCACACACACACACACACACACACACACACACACACACACACACACACACCCCCATACACCGAGCCCAGAAACAGGTGAAAGCTTGACGGGATTGAGGTGCTAGTTGAAGATTTCCATGGTGATCCTATCTGTACATCTAGCAAGATTCACCAAGGCAGAGGAGACAAACTCTGATACAGCCCTGGCCTCTTCAGACTCTCACCAGGACTTCCTCTACCAGGTCGTATAGGAACCTCTTCACCTTGGGACTACTCACATCCGAAGCTACCCCCGCAGCCTCTTCCTCTTATGTGCTTGTTCTTCTCAGAACCTCCATTTTAAGGCGGAGGCCCAGGCCAACTGTGTCTCCATTTCTCTCCAAGACATACACCTTGACTCCCCTCCATAGGACTCAGTCTACCATGCCCGTGGGTTGGGTCCCTTCATCTTCTCACCTCCCTGCTCTTGCTTTTCAGCTTCCTTTCATTTTAAAATATAGGCTCCATGAGGGCAGGAGGAGCTTCTTTTAGGTTTGTTTATTTATTGAGCGGCTACTCTGTGTCTCCAGAGAGAACTGGGTGCAATGGGTGAAAGTTGAAAAAAGGCCAGTGTGTGTGTGTGTGTGTGTGTGTGTGTGTGTGTATGTGACTTCCTACTAATGAGCACTTCTCCAAAGTAGGGTGGGCTGCTTCAGGAGGTGGTGGGTTCCCTCTCTCTCCTCCTTACTCTAGGAGGCTGGGTGACCACTTCCTCTGTCTATTGTCAAAGGGGTCCTTATTCAGGTTTTGGTTGGCATCGAGGCTTCCTCTGACTTTGGATTTTGTGACTTCAAGGCCATGTGGCTTAGTCAGGAAGACCTGGGGTCAGGCCCTGCCTCTGCCTCATACTATTTGTGTGACCATAGGCAAGGCATTGAATCTCTCAGTACCTTAGGCAGCAAGCTGAGATGATAAATTATAGAGCTTAGTAGACCAAATTCCCACACCATAGAGTTCTGCTGAAATCATAGATCCAGACCAAAAGAGAACAAAGAGAAAAATGTGCCAGCCACTGGAGATACAAACAAAACCCCAGACTGGCCCCCCTTGCATTGGAACGTTTCTACCTGCGTTCCTTTGTGCCACCTGCGCTGCATCCCCAGAATTTATCTCTGTCTTCCTCTCTCATCTCTTAAAAACCTCCTCCATTTCCTTCAGGGCTCAGCTCAAGAGCCATGTTCCACACAAAGTCTTCGATCTCTAGCATCTGCCAGTGCCTTCCCCCAAATAGCTTGATATTTATTCTGCAGGTACATATCTGCATGTATGCAGCCTCCCCCATGGAACGTAAGCTCCTTGAGGGCAGGGCTTGTTTCATTTTTGTTTTTCTGTGCTCCGTGCCTAGCGCAACGCCTGGCACATAATAGATGCTTTATAAATGCCTGTCCATTCGCTGAGTCTATTGTTTAAATGGAAAGGAATTTAGAACAACAAAAACAACAACAACTAACCAATTGCAGCCTCAATAAAGCTTGAAAAAGATAGTAAAGTGGACAACTGAAGATTCATTGTGAGAAAACTTTAAAACTACCAATTGTCAGGGGAAAATGTACATATTAGATCAGTAATTACACCAGAATTCTTTCCTGGGACATAGATTATGAGAATGGCTTTGATTTTTTGGTGAGCATTCAATATCTGCTCAGTGCATATTTATCGGGTCCTAACAATGGACAAACAATGGCTAAGCGCTGGCTGCAAAGAAACAGAGATGAGGAGCCACAGGGGAGAGGGACTCTTATGACTGGAAGAGCCACAAGACTCTGGTATCCACCCAGCAATAACAGCCCCTTGCCAACTTGTTTGAATTCACCAAATCTGGCTGGTAGTCAATACCTTTTGCACTGTTTGTTCTATCTAACTCCCACCAAGTCAAAACGACATGGTAGAATCTTGAGTAGGTTATGGGACAGAGAGAAAAATCAGGAAAATATTTAGGGCTCATTTGAGATTTGTGCAATTTGCTTTAGGGATTGGCATAGGACTTCCAACAGTCTGGGTCTTCTCCTGCAGCCCTATGGCTGTCTCTGGGCAGCCCAAAATGTTTGAGCAGGAGACAATCATTTTGCAATTCCAGCCAAGCTAACCATCAAAAAGATATCTTGTAAATATGCATCATAGCCAACAAGGAAAGTTGAACTATGAAAGGGTTTTATTTGCAAATTAAAAGCATCTGTCAATTAATTTCTGTAATCACCATTCATTAATATTTAATATATTTATATGAGGGATATCACTTCTCAATTCCCCATACATTTTGGCATTTAATAATGTGGAAACAGCTTATCTTTGTCAACCCACAGAGGCTGGATTTGCAATAACGAGGAAGGCAAAATGTATTTTTAAAAAAATCAATAATAAATAAATGCATAAGCACTTCCCTCTAGAATGCTTCTGATGGTATTTACAAAATTAAAAAAAAAACAACGATGGCTCGGCAAGGGACTTCATAACCATTTCATTACTGCCCCCCTAATTGTCTATGGTGGAACTGCGTAATCTGTTTATTGAAATTGAAATCTCTGGAACTGATCCTCCCCAAAGACATTAACAATGAGCATCCGGTGCAATAACAGAGTAGTTAATGTAATATTAACGTTATATGCACCAGGCTTGAGCCGCTCTCAGCTTTCCCCACTGGAATTGAGCATTTTTTTTAACACTCTGTGTTCTGCTGTGGCATTCAATCACATATCTAATTTACTGCCTGTAAAACACAATATTCAGAGATTAAAATAAATAAAGAAGAGATAAATTCTGAGCACATGCATGGTAGTGAGTGGGATGAGGAAGGCAGTGTTTAATAAAGTAGAAATAAAGAGTCATGTTCTTGGGCTGGTTCAAGAGAGGTCCCATATTTGGATGATGGCGGGAAGTATCCATGTCTCTGAGTTACATCTGGGTAGAGTAACTTGTCGATATCATCCATATAACATCTACATAGGCCTTCGCTCTAATGGCTGCATATGAAACTCAGACAGAGGTTTCTACTGTTCTGGCCTAACCATGCATGTCCTCCCTGGTTCTTGCTGTAATCCAACACACATAGTATGCACTGCCAAATGAGGTGACTATTTTAGAAAACTGAGCCAGGGATGGTAATTAAAATAAAATAATAATGACACAGTGATGCTGATGCTATCTAGTTCCCAAAGAAATTTACACAAATTGTCTCAACTACTCTTCACCATAGTCCTTGGAGGTACGTACTCCAAGTATTACTTATTATCTTTATTTTATACATTGGAAAACCAAAGCTAAGAAAGCTTGAGTAATTTACTAGGGGAGTTCTCTTGTTGAGATAACATTTTTTAGCAAAGTGTATAGTTAGAGGATTTCTTGTAGCATAATATTAATAATAATTGATAGCTACTATTTACATATACTTTAAGGTTTACAAAGTGCTTTACAAATATTATCTCATCTGTGGGACCCAAGATGGCACAGGAATGTGAGCTAATGTAATCTCATTCATCCCAGAATCTCTAAATTATAAGAAGCTTCAGAGGTCACAAGATTGAACCTGTATCTGAACAAGAATCTATTCTACAATACCCCTAATGATACATGGACCATATCTAGTCTCCACTTGAAAACTTCCAGTGATGGGACAGCAAGCTCTACTTTTAGACAGCTCTAAGTATCAGGAAACTTACTTTACATTTGACTGAAAAACTGAACTCTCTCTGGCTTTCCCCCACTCATAGTCTTATTAATAAGCCCTAGTGAACACTTGTAGACTCACCAATCTGTGCAAGCCTTCATCATGGGGGGAAAGGGTAAGAAAAAAGCATAAAACAAGTCCAGATTCTTAGCTGCCCTGTAAGCCCCTGCAGGGGTTGAGGATTAGAATTGGGAGTTATTTGGTAACTGTACAGGAACCTGGAATTCCTTTGGTCAAATGGTGCCCATTTTTACCATTTGAGAGTCATGTCGATGGAAATGTTGCGAAACACATACCATTATCATCAAAGGAAGTACTTAGCCCCCTATTGCCACTGGGAGAAAATGCAAACTGTCTTTCACAGTCTGGGTCCCACCTTCCCTGTTTACTCCTTCTCACAAACTCTTTGTCCCTGTAAAATTAAAATTTTGTACTGGGTACTGGGCTTGGAGTTAAGAAGATCTGAGTTTAAATCCCATCTCAGATTCTTACTACCTGTGTACCTCTGAGTAGGTCACTTCATTTCTGAGCTTCAGTTTCCTCATATGCAAAATGTAAATAATAATACCTACCTCAAAGGATTTTTTTCTAATATCCAATGAGATAATGTAGGTAAAATGGTTTGCAAATCTCAAAGTGCTATGTGAATGTTATCTACTACCTCCACCATTCCCAACACCACTACTGCTACTATTTTACATCTCCCACCTCCATGCCTTTGTATAGGTGGTGGAGTGCCTGGCATGTACTTTCCTTACCTTTACTTGTTAGAATCTCTCAATGAACAGCTCACACGCCACTTCCTACATGATGCCATTCCTGACCTTCCCACTCTCCAAAGCAATTTTCCCCTCTTATAATTACTTTAAGGGTAACTAGGTAACGAAATGGAGAGAGTGCTGGGCCTGGAGTCAGGAAGACTCGTCTTCTTCAGTTGAAATCTGGCCTCAGACACTTATTAGCTGGGTAACTCTAGGCAAGTCGCTTCACCCTGTTTACTTGAATTTCCTCATCTGTAAAATGAACTGGAGAAGGAAATGGCAAACCACTACAGTATCTTTGCCAAGAAAACCCCAAGTGGGGTCATGAAGAGTCAGAAATGACTGAAAATGTCTGAAATGATTACTTTGCATAACATGGTATATATCTCATATTAATTACCTGCAAACTTATGGCATTCCTCCAGTATAAGCTCATTGAAGATAGGGATGGTTCTGTTATTTGTGTTTGCATATTCAATGCCTTGCACATAGTAGGTACTTAATAAATACTCAATATTGAATTGCATTAAAATTACCTTTACAACCCTACCAACTCTGCCTCCTTAGAAACACTCTGTACATATTTGCTGAGTTATGTGTGTTGTTCAATAACCCAAAGCCCCAGACCCCAGGTAGAAGTTCCTCATTTCCCTAGGATTTCAAGTCTTGCACATGGTGGGGTAGTGTCTAGGGCATTGAACTTTTAGCCACATGATATAGGTTCAGATCCTGCTACAGACTTTTATTTGATACGTGGACTTGGGCAAATCCCTTATCAGTTCTGAGCCTTAGTTTTGTCATCAGTGAAATGGTGATAAAAACAGTATCTACAAATGGTGATAAAAATAGGATTGTTATGAAGAACAAACATGATACTGGAGGTAAAGTATGTTGAAAACCTTCAAGTTCTATACAAATGCCTACTATGACAATAATAGTAGTAGACACAATCAATGTTTGATGAATTGAAGAATGATGATGATGATATTTCTTTTTTTTCTTTCTATGGTAATTTTATTTATTTATTTATCTATTTTTTTGTTTTCAACATTTACTTCCACAAGATTTTGAGTTCCAAATTTTCACCCCATCTTGCCCCTCCCCCCACCCCAAGATGGTATGCATTCTAAATACCCCTTCCCCTAGTCTGCCCTTTTTTCTATCTCTACCCCCCCTTCTCTTATCCCCTTCCCCTTCAATTTTCCTGTAGGGCAGGATGGATTTCTGTACCCCATTTCCTGTATTTCTTATTTTCCAGTTGCATGTGAAAACATTTTTTTTAAACATGTGTTTTTAAAACTTTGGGTTCCAAATTTTCTTCCTTCCTCCCTCCCCACCCATCCTCATTGATAAGGCAAGCAACTAAATACAGGTTATATATGTGCAGTTATGCAAAACACTTCCATAGTAGACATGCTGTGAAAAACTTACTCTGTTTCCTTAATCCTGTCCCACCCACCCATTTATTCTATTCTTTCTTTTGACCCTGTCCCTCCTCAGAAGTATTTACTTTTGATTACTCCCTTTCCCAATCTGCCCTCCTCTCTATCATTCTCCTATTCTCTTTTCCCCTTCCCCCCCTACTTTCCTGTAGGGTAAGACAGATTTCCATACTCAATTGAGTGTGTATGTTATTCCCTCCTTAAGTCAAATCCTATGAGAATAAGATTCACTCATTCCCTCTCACCTTCCCCCATTTCCCCTCCACTGTAAGAGCCTTTTCTTTTCTGTTATTTTTTTTTTGTGGGATAATTTACCCCATTCTACCTCTCCCTTTCTCCTTCTCCTAGTATATTCCTCTCTCACCCCTTAATTTTATTCTCCAGATATGACCCCTTCATTTTCAACTCACCCTGTGCCCTCTATCTATCCATATCTATATATACGTACATATAATTTTTCCCCCTCCAACTAACCTAATACTGACAAAGGTCTCTTGAGTTACAAATATCAACTTTCCATGCAGGAATGTAAACAGTTCAACCTTAATAAGTCTCTTATGATTTTCTTTTTCCTGTTTACCTCTTCATGTTCCACTTGAGTCTTGTATTTGAAAATCAAATTTTCTATTCAACTCTGGTCTTTTCATCAAGAATGCTTGAAAGTCCTCTATTTCACTGAATGACCATTTTTCCCCTCCAGGAATATACTCAGTTTCGCTGGGTAGGTGATTCTTGGTTGTAATTTTATCTCCTTTGCCCCCTGGAATATTATATTCCATGCCCTGAGGTCCCTTAATGTAGAAGCTGCTAAATCTTGTGTTATCTTGATTGTGTTTCCACAATACTTGAATTGTTTCTTTCTGGCTGCTTGTAATATTTTCTTCTTGACCTGGGAACTCTGGAATTTTGCTACAATATTCTTAGGAGTTTTCCTTTGGGGATATCTTTCAGGAGGAGATCAGTGGATTCTTTCAATTTCTATTTTGCCCTCTGGTTCTAAAATATCAGGGCAGTTTTCCCGGATAATTTCTTGAAAGATGATGTCTAGGCTCTTTTTTTGATCATGGCTTTCAGATAGTCCAATAATTTTTAAATTCTCTCTCCTGGATCTATTTTCCAGGTCAGTTGTTTTTCCAATGAGATATTTCACATTGTTTTCTAATTTTTTATTCTTTTGGATTTGTTTTACAGTGTCTTGATTTCTCATAAAGTCACTAGCTTCCAATTGCTCTATTCTAACTTTTAAGGAAGTATTTTCTTCAGTAATCTTTTGGACTTCCTTTTCCATTTGTCCAATTTTGCTTTTTAGGGCATTCTTCTCCTCATTGGCTTTTTGGACCTCTTTTGCCATTTGGGTTAGGCTATTTTTTGAGGTGTTATTTTCTTCAGTATTTTTTGGGTCTCCTGTAGTAAGCTGTTGACTTGTTTTTCATGATTTTCTTGCATCACTCTCAGTTTTTCCTCTACTTCTCTTACTTGCTTCTCAAAATCCCTTTTGAGCTCTTCCAAGGCCTGGGACTGATTCACATTTTTCTTGGAGGCTTTGGATGTAGGAGCTTTGGCTTTGTTGTCTTCTTCTGGTTGTATGTTTTGATCTTCTTTGTCACCAAAGTAAGATAATATAATCTGACTCTTTTTGGGCTGCTTACTCAAGATCTCGGTCAATTACTTGAGTTTTAAACTCTTTGTTAAGGTAAAAGTCTGCTTCCAATGCGAAGAGTGTACTGTCCCAAGCTTTGGGGATTTGTACAGCTGTTTTCAGAGGTACTTCTAGGGACCTGTAAATTTTCAGTTCTTTCAAGGTGGTATGATAAGGGGCGAGGTGTTTTCTCTCCACCACCACAACGAGCTCCAATGCACTAGCATTCTTCCTTGCCCCAGGACTGACCCTCAGAACTGTGACCCAGATCCAAGCACCGGTGAAGCAAGAGATTCCTGCCTCAGCACTGGCAAAGAGAGCCCTGCAATCCCCCTCTGATCAGCCACTTGATTCCCCTCAGTCTGTGGGTGGGAAGCTCAGGAAAAAGCCACGGCCCTGGGCCGCGCTTGAGACTTGCGGCTGAGACCTAGCTCCTCTCTCACCACAATCACAGACTTTTCCTACTGACCTAAGTTGTCTTTGGCATTTGTAGGTTATGAAGTCTGGAAACCACCACAGCTGCCCACGATTCAGTCCTCTGAGGCCTGCTCCAGGGTCGCTGCGGCCTGCGTGCCCATGCCGCACTGCGCTCCTCTCCCTGCTTGGCACGATATAACTTTCCAATCAGCCATCCAGGCTGTCTTTGCCTGGAAATTTGTTTCACTCTGTCTTTTTGTGGGTTCTGCTGCTTTAGAATTTGTTTAGAGCCATTTATTTAGGTATTTGGAGGGCTTTGGGAGAGAGCTCAAGACTATCACTGCTTTCCCTCCGCCATCTTGACTCCACCCCCATGATAATATTTCAATGTACTATATGAGCACATGTAATGTCCTCTCCTGCACAGCATCTGCCTGTAGCTCAGAGCCAATGTACTCTTTGCTCTAATAAGGAAGCTCCATGAAGCATTGAATTTCCAGCAGCTGAAACCAGCTTCACCTTTGTCAAAGTCCAAATGAATGTGTGTATGACATGAAGATACTCCCATTAGGATCTTGGGTTTGCAGGATCATGGATCTAGAGGTTAAAAGGACCTCAGAGCCATCTTGTTCATCCTCTCTGCCTCATTTTACAAATGAGGAAACTAAGGCCTATAGTCACATAGGTAGCAAACATCAGAGGCAGGGTTTGAACCCTCTTAGACATGGTAGATTTGGATTGGCTTGCAAAAGTTTTCCATGGTCATGCTCTACTTCAGAACTGGGGTTCTACAGTGAGACAAGCTTTTCTCTAAACGGAAATTTTACTTTTCAAGAATCACCCTCTTGGGGGTTATTATTATGTTTAAGATGAAATATAATGTGCAGACTTTTCATCACAACAACAATGGAAATGTAAAACAAAGAACTGAGACAATATTTTCTCAAAAGGAAAAAAGCCCCCCCCACTCCCTCCTGCCAATATTCTCCAGTATTGAACTCTTCAAAAATCAATAACAGCCAGAAAAATATTGACCCGGAATCATCCTTCCTTTCCCTAAGTTGCTCTGCTGCTTGCAAACCCCAAAATACTTGATCTTCCTGTTGATTCGGTCTGCCTGCCTGCATCCTTGCTGCTCAGGGCGCAGTGTGCCACATCTATTTTCATAGCTAGAGCTTTGCAAACTTGCTGAGTCCATGGAACCTGTCTGTGCAGCTGCTCAGACTCATAAGTTGGCACCATTTTGCAAGGGTAAGCAAAGAGGCATCAGTCATCCAGGGTCTATCCAGCCTAGGCTGTTTCTCAGAATTTCTGAGATGGATAGGACCTTCAATCAGAGATGGCCATAGAGTCCACAATGTACCCGAACAAGATTCCCCTTTACAACACACGTCATAATGTTCTTCTGGACTTTAAACAAAGTCCTCCAGCAAGGTGGGAGCCATGGCAGCTCACTCTACCTCAAGACATTTATAATGGGTAGCAGAATTTCCTGCCTAAACTGGTCTCTGCAGCTCACTGCTCCTGGTTCTGCCCTCTGGGGCCCAACAGGACAAGTCAAATTCCTCCTCAATATAAAAACTTCAGCTACTGGAAAGTTGTTATCCTGTCCCCCATAAGGCTGTTCTTCTCTGCGTGAAACTTGCCCAGTTCTATAAAATGATCCTCATGTGACATAGTCTACCTATCTAGTGGATAGAGAGATGGACTTGGAGTCAGGAAGACCTGAGTTCAAATCCTGCCCCAGATACTTATGAGCTGTATGGACCATGGCTTTAACTTCTGTCAGCCTCAGTTTCCTCATCTGTAAAATGGGGATTACAATAACACCTACCTACCAAGGTGGTTGTGAGGAACAAAAGAGATAATATATGTAAAGTCCTTCACAAACCTTAAAGGCTATAGAAATATTAACCATGATGATGATGATGGTGATGATGATGATGATGATGATGATGATGATGGTGATGATGATGATGATGGTTATTATGATGATGATGGTGATGATGATGATGATGATGAATACATATAACTTTGTGAACATTGGACAGTCACTTAACCTTTCTGAGGCTCAGTTTCCTTATTTCTTAAAATCATAGGGTTGAAAGACTTAAATCTGAACAATTCGATGCCCAACCACAACTCACCCCAGAGGACAGATGATAAAGGTTGCTACCCATCTGTTGATGAAGAGAGAATAGATTTAAGATGACAAATGAGATGTGCATTCTCAGACGTGGTCAGGGTATGCATATGTTTTGTTAGGCTATGCTGATTTGTCACAAGGGTATGGGATTGATTTATTTTTGTTTTTAAGTAATATGTATTGATTTCTTTGTTTGTTTTATTACAGTACCAACATTTCCCAATGTATCCCTTCTTTTCCCTTCCAAAGAATGATCTCTCATAATAAAGAATAAAAAAAAAGGAAAAAAAACAGGTCAGTAAAACCAGCATATAAAAAAGCCTGACATCATAAACAGTGCTCCATTTACAGAGAAATAGGGGGAGTTGTCTCTTCATATTTCTTCTTTGAGGTTAAGTGTGGTCATTACCCTTTTGTGGTGTTCAGATTCAATCATTCGGTGGTAGCTGCTCTTTCTGTTTGTGTTGCTGTATTTATTGAATATACTGTTATCCTGGCTCTACTTCCTTCATTTTGAATCAGTTCATATGTCTTCACATGCTTCTCTATATCCATCACATCCATCATTTCTCATAGCATCATAATGTCCCCATGCATTTAGGTTCCACTCCCTTGTTAGCCATTCCTGAAATGATGAACATCCATTGGACTGTGAATTGCTTGAGGGCAGGGACTGATTCTGCCTTTCTTTATGCCCCCAGTACTTGGCCCAGTGCCTTCTACATCATAAGCACTTAATAAATGCTAGTTGACTGACTGGGCAGCTAAGTGGCCCAGTGGATAGAGTGATGACCCTGGAGTCAGGAAGTCTCATCTTCCTGAGTTCTGTGTGACCCTGGGCAAGTCACTTAACCATGTCTGCTTCAGTTTCCTCATCTGTAAAATGAGCTAGAGATGGAAATGGCGAATCACTCCAGTATGTTTGCCAAGGAAACCCCAAATGGAGTCAAGAACAATGGAATATGACTGAAAATGACTGAATAACAACAAAAGTTGACTGACTGCCATACTCTGTTTTCACAGCTTTGCTACCATAAAAAGTAGCTCTGCCTCTCTCTCTCTTACCTATCTTAAATCCTATGAGTTTTGTGGGCTGTCTCTTCCTCTTCTAACTCATGTTGGCCATGCTGTCCACTCAAACTCCCAGGTCTTTTTCAGATGAATTGCTAACTCTGTTAACTATAACCACCTTGTAGTTATGAAGTCAATTTCTTGAACTCAATTATAAGCCTTTATATTGATCAGTATTATTTCAGTAAATAAGTAAATTTCATCTCATTAAATTCAGCCTAGTACTCTAGCCTGTTAAGATATTTATGAGTTTTATCATCCTCTGTGTTAGCACTCCTGCCTAGCATCTGAATAACTTAGAAACATGTCATCTCTACATTTATCTGAATCATTGATAAAAGTATTAAGCACTATGGTGGGGACTGGAGGGGGAGGAGGAGAGAAGCCCAGATTCCTGGGGCTCTCTACTGGAGCCTACTCTACCTACCTTCTTTGTTTAGAGGCATGAGTCAGCATTTGGCTGGGAATGGAAGACGGGCATGTCAGTCTCCCACCATCACCCTCCTAGATACTTATGGGAATGGGCAGATACTTTCTGCTTTCTCCACTAGCCAGCTGCTACTGGCTTTTTCTACAGCTGGGGAAATAGCTTGTAAGAGTCTAGTACCCTCCAGGCCAGACTGCCCTCAGTGTACTTGTCTCTTTAGAGCTGAAACATCTTCCCTCCAAGGAAGGAAGTTTCCATTGCTTTCCATTGCCTTCACAGAAACCAAGTCAGGAGATCCTCTCACCAAGGTTCTGAAACAGGCTCCATCCTGGTGATAGCCCCCTACTGTATGCTTTACCTAAGGTCCAGTAGTCCAGCAGAATAAGGGCTGACTTCAGAGGCAAAAGATATGGGCTGAAATCCTGCCTCCAACACTTAGAACCTGTGTGACCTTGGGTAAACTGCTTAACCTTTCTGAGCATCAGTTTTCTTGTCTACATAACTGAGGGGGTGGACTCTGTGATCTCAAGGTTTTGCTTCAGCTTTAAAGCCAAGATCCTCTGAACCCTTTAAGACAAAATAATGTTCTGTGAAGCAATATTTGCAATCTTAGACCTTTCTGGGTGAGTTGAAAGCAAATGTATGGCCATAGTATCTATTTAATAATAGCTATAATAATAGTAACAAGAGCTAGCATCTCAATGCTCTTTAAGGTTTGCAAAGGGCTTTACAAATATTGGTGCTTTTATTATTCCCATTTTATGGATAAGTAAAGTAAGGCAGATAAAGGTTAAGTGACTTGCCTAGGATCATACAGTAAGTATCTGAGGCAAGATTTTAACTCAGGTCTCCCTGACTCCAAGGCTAGTACTCTATCTATTGTACCATATCATCATCATCATCATCACCATCATCACCATCATCATCACCATCATCATCATCATCATCACCATCCCTCACCATCATCACCATCATCACCATCATCATCACCATCATCATCATCATCATCATCATCATCTTCGCCCCAGTAGAATCAACTTAGAGTTGGAAGGCACCTTAGAAATCAGCTAGTCAACCTCCTTCATTTAAGAGAAGAGGAAGCCAAGGCCAGCGAGGGGATGTCACTGGCCCAATGCCACAATTTCACATAGTCAGAGAACAGAAAACCCCATTTTCTAACCCACATCTTCTGACTCCAAAGCAGACCCTGCCTCTACTTTCCTCACCTATTTCTCATGTTTTCTCCCTGTTTCTCACAAAATTAGCAGCCTACATTGTTTTCCTAAAGTCCTTCCCATCACAGCCAGGTAGCCAACATATTTATCCTGCTGTGGTCCCACATGCCCCAGAAGCCATAAGTTATAAAATGTGCTAAATCCTCAGGAAACTTCTTATGTATGTAATAGGGATTTCACCAGTGGGTGTTTGATTGAATTTCTCATAGCTAGCAAAAGCTCCTATCTCTTTCCTCCCCTGTCTCTTTTGTCCCTTGTCCTTGCAGAAGCCTGGCCAATTCATGGCCAAAGGTTAATGTTGTCATTGTTTCCAATAGCAGTTTCCTAAGCTGCAGTTCTTATGACTTAGCTTGTTCTTTCTATGTTCTCCCCCTTGGGGAAATCAGCCCCCAAAGAGGAATGTAGGAATCATAGATTTATTCCATTTTACAGTTGGAAGGGATTTCTAATCCAACTCATAACCTTAAAAGAATCCCCATTGCAACATACCCTATGAGTTGTCTAGGAAGCAGTATGCTGCTATGAGGAGAGGATTGAACTGGAGTCCTAGGTCACGAGTTCAAATCCCAGCTTGGCCAATGTATGCCTCTGTATTTTTAGGCAAGATATTTAGCTTCTCTAGATCTCAAGGCCTTCATCTGTAAAATAACAGGGGTTGGACTAGAAGTCCTCTTATAATCTTGAGGACCTACATGAGGGGAGGGGTGGCACAGGGCACAAGCATTTACAAAGCACCTACTATGTGCCAGGCACTGTGTTAAGTGCTTTACAAATATTGTCTCATTTGAACCTCACAACAGCTCTGGGAAGTGGGTGCTATTATTATCTTGGTTTGACTGGGGGATCCCACACTCTCTAGAGACTTTGTTATGAGTCTAATTGTTTGGAAAGTTTTCTTGGCATCAAGTTCCAATTTGCCTCTTTGAAATCTCCAACTATCTCTCCTAGTTCTGTCATATGGAGCTCAATGGAAGCAGCTGTCTTCCTCTTCCCCACACCTTAACATGCAGTGCTTCAGGGTAGCGAATGTGTGTCTACCTCCTAGCCCAGTTTTCTTTTCTCCATGCTAAATTCTAGAGATTTAGAGCTAGAAGGGACAGTAGAGTTCATCTAGTTCCTCTTGTTTGACAGATGAGAAAATGAGGGCCAGCAAGGTGAATTTACTTGCCTAGGGTCACCCAAGCAGTAAGTACTAAAGCCAGTATTTGAACTTACTCGGATTATTTCAACTAATCCTCACATGACTTGACCTCAAGGTCCATCACCACTCTGATCTCCCTTCTCTGGATGCTCTCTACTTTATTGGCATTTTTCCTGAACTGTAGTTCTTAGAACTGAGCACAAGACTCAAATGGCTGGCATAGGGCAGAGGCCACAGGGACCAGCCCCTCCTCATTCCTGGGAGTTGCAACTCGCTTAACCAGGTTCAGATGGTATTGGCTTTTGGGGTTGTCAAAAGATTTGGAAATTAGACACTGCTTTGCTCATTCCCAGCACCTATTCCAGTCTTGACATCTTAATGTCCAACAAAATGAAGCATTTTGACTCTCTGGGTTTCATTGTCCTCTGCATCAGGAGAGGTCTCTGTTCCTATTCAGTAGACTGGGACCCTTGAAAGAAACTTCCCTGGACATCAAAGTGATCACCCCAGTTGGCTTTGCCCTATTTTCAGAGAGTCAGGGTACCATGGTTGGCATAGGGCAAGGAGGGCTGCTGAGAGGCAGAAAGTGGCTACAATAAAAACCTACTATTAGAATGACTCTCATAGCCAGGAAAGCCTTATGAGAGCTCAGACTAATGCCACCTCAAAGTCCAGCCACTACTGATCTATTTCAAATAGAAACCCAATTATTTAAAAGAAGTAAAAACAAAGAAACCGTTGTCCTTGGTTTTAAAGCCAGAGAACAGCCAGCAGCTAGCGGGAAGGATTTTTAAGCATCTGCTCATTATCTACATGAGAGCCTGAAGGTCTAAATCCCTAACCTGCTGTAGAAAAGCATTGTTCTTCTGCTATTGGTGGTGGAGTGGGAAGAGCCCTGCTCTCAAACCCTTGAAGATCTGAGTTCAAATCCTACCTTGGACACTTAGCTGTGTGACTTTGGGCAAGTCTCTTTACCCGTTTCTTCATTTTAAATGGAGATGATAATAAGATGTACCTTGTAGAGTTATTGTGAGAATCAAGGGAGATAATGTATGGACTATACAACCCTTTGCAAACCCCTGAGCCTTACATAAATATCAGATTTTCCTCTTGTCTCAAAAATCCCTTCTTGCTGATTAGAAAGAGGGCATCTTTCTGGTTAAGTATGAACCATCCCTCAGTGCTCCCTGCTCCCAACAGAAGGGAAGCTCAGGAAGGCGAGGGCTGCCTTTTCTAATTTGGATGATTAAATCCAATATAAAATCAGGGAAAGGTGGATTTGAAAGGCCCATTTTACAGCATCGGTTTTCCAGAAGCCATGGCATCAGAATTTTTTCTAAGTAAACTGGGAAATGATTTGGATTACAGGCTATTTAAACCCCAGTCTCCCCAGAATGCAGACACAAATGACTGAAAAATGGGTGTTGTATCAAACTCTGAAATTAAAGTGCCCTAGTCTGTCTGCCCAGTTATGGAAGGCTACATGGTCTAATGAATAGAGAGAGCCAGGGGATGTAACATCTACTTTCAACTCTGCCACTGAGTGACCTTGGAAAAGAGAGAAAGACGCAGGCATCTGCATCTTGAGCTGTGGGTAGGAGGGGAAATAGAGAGGGGGCTGTCCCAAGGAAACAGAGGTAGAGGGAGAGGAAGGGCAGGGGCTCCAGAGTTTTACCGGCCCTTAGAAGGCAGCAGCAGCAGCCTGAGTATACACAGCGAGCTTTGACCTTGAGTCAATCCTCCAGTATTCTCTAGCCTCCTGGCTGCCTGTTGGCAATCTCTTCCTAGAAAGTCTTCAAGAGCTGTGAGGAGTGCCCCAGAGGTCAGCTAAGCCAATGCCCTCATTTTGCAGGTGATGAAACGGCCCCCGAGGGAGGGAAGAACTTGTCTAAGGTCGCACAGGTACTAAATCCTACGAGGAACGATGAGGTGGTCTTCCTAAAGGAGCTGTAATATGCTCAAAGGAGTCATGTATCGTTAACCCTTTGTGACTCCCTTGGCCATAGGGAGGGCAAGGTGACTAGAACTCGGTTCCAGGGTGCCTAAGTGCAGAGGGTGCTGATAACTTCAATTCTTTCAGTGAGTAGAAACACTTGAACTTAGCATCTTATTAGTAAGAATTGGTTCAATTAGGAAGTTACCACATGCTTCTCTCATGGCAGCACCTCAAGGTGAGTTCAGAGGCCCAGCTCCTGGCATCTTGGTGACCTTGTATTTGACTTGAATTTGTCTTGTCTGAGAGCCAGTAGTGAAGTGACTAGAAGGCTGGCCTTAGCGTCAGGGAGACCTGGGTTCAGATCCTGCTTCAGATTCAGCCTGACTGAGAGACTCTGGGGAAATCACTGAACTTTCAGTATCCCTGACAACTCTCAAAGACTCTAAGTGACCCAGGGCATTGATGGAGGGAGTTGTCCTCTATGTGGAAAAATGTACAAGTCTGGTCAATAAATAAATCCGCACATAGTACCTGCAGTAGCCGCCTCACAGGGTGGTCCTAAAAAGAGAATTTTGTAAACATGGAGATGTGAGTTACTATGCAACAGTGCCTGATGGTCCACTAAAATAACTGTATACAAACCTATGGAAGAATCAGTCCAAGGAAATCTTTATGAAGGCAGGGATCTGGCAAGATTAAAGGAAGCTAGGAGGCACAATGGATAGACTGCTGGTTCCAGAGTCAGGAATACATGAGTTCAAATCCAGCCTAGACACTTACTAGCTATGTGAGCCTGGGTAAGTCAATTAGCCTCTGTCTGATTCAATTTCCTCATCCGTAAAATGGGGGTAATAATAAAAACACTTATCTCCTAGAGTTGTTGTAAGGATCAAATGAGATAATACTTATAAAGCACTTAGCACAGTGCCTGGCACATAGTAGGTTCTATATAAATGTTAGCTACTATTATTCTTCTGCTATGGGGAGAATTGGCTGTAGTCAGGTTGAGGCCTTTCTTTTTAAAAAAAATGTGCCATGACGCCTTTTACTGATGGTGAGGAGCAGAGAAGGAACCTCCCTCATCTTTTGAAGCTCAATTTACTTGCATTGGAAGAATCTTGGGCTCCGTCAGCCCACCTGGGATCTGAACCTATGGTCCCAGGAACTTGGGATGGAAGAAAGCTGTTACCTGAGGACAAAGTCATCCCTAATGGCTAATGGCCCCACAGAGAGAACATGTGGTCAGGAAGCTCTACTGATTAATGCTGACCTCTAAAACAACTTTAGGACAGACTTTGGGAAGATAAAACCACTTTTACCATGCAGTAGTTGAGGCTGGGTCACTTCAGCCCTGTAAACCTGTGTATGCATCTGGGATTAGTGACTAGTTTCCAAAGCTTACAGATGTGGTGCTGAGGAAAGGATGGTTGAGAAGACAGAAAACGAATCAAACACCCCGAAGCAAATAATCATGCTTTGGTAAAGGACTTGGGAACTATGTAGATGTCTAGGGGTAACATGAAGACTAGGGTACCTGAGGTGACACAAAAGATGTTGCAGAGGGTGGTTATGGGTGGGAATGTAGGTGAGCTGGTCAGATAGCAGAGTGAGCCCAAGCATTGGCTAAAGCTGATGAAATATGAAAAGGCCTCTGGGGATAGTAAGCATTCATTAGGGAGATGTATCATGGAGTGATAACATAAATGTCCATCTGGAAAGGGCTCCAGAGGCCATCCAGTGCAAACCCTGTATCTTATGGTGAGCTTTGAAGGATGCTCAGAAGTCATCCAGCTTGCTCTGCCCCAAGGTGGAAGGACTAACATGTCTTTCTTCTTTTACCTTCCTTTGATCAGAGGAGGACCTTCCAGCTTGGAGGGTGTTGAACTTCCCACCTTCTCTTCACTTGCCTAAATTGTGTCTCTGGATCAGTGTTTGTTCCTCTTTTTCCATTTGGCCAATTTTGCTTTTTAAGGAACTCTCTTTAGTGAATATTTGTGCCTCTTTTACCATTTGTTTTTAAGATGTAATTTTCTTTGGGATTTTTTGTGTGCCTTTTTTTTTAACCAAGATGTTGACTCTTTTCACAATTTTTTTGTATAACTCATTTCTTTTCCTAACTTTTTCTCTACTTCTCTTATTTGATTTTTAAAATCCTTTAAAAATTCTTCCAAGAATTCTTGTTGGGTTTGTGTTTAATTCACATTTTTCCATTAAGGCTTTGCTTTAGCTGTTTTGACATTGATGTCTTCTTCTGGGTTTGTGTCTTGATCTTTTCTGTCACCATAGTAGAGTTTTATGATTAGGTTCTCTTGTTGAGAAATGGGAGAAAAAAATGGGAGAAAAAGACTTCTAGGAAATAGAAGCTGTGAGCTTCCCCTTTGCCACCTGTGCTCTCTAAAATTAAGTCAATTTTCCCCTGGACTCTATATGTTCTTGTAGGAAAATGTGCCACTGTGCTTACTGGATAAAATGAGATCATACATACATACATACATATTAGCACTTAGTACAGTGCCTGGTATATAGTAGGTGCTAAATAAATGCTTATTTCCTTCCTTCTTCCCTCCCTCCTACATTCCTCCCTCTCTACTTTCCTTTTTCCTTCATCTCTCCCTCCTTTCCTTCCTCCCTTCTTCCTCTCTCCTTCCCTTCCTTCTTACCTTCTTTGTCCCTTCCTCCCTTCTTTCCTACTTCCTTCCTCTTTCCTTCCTTCTCTACTTCCTCCCTCTTTCCCTCTCTTCCTTCCTACCTTCTTCCTCCTTCCTTCTTCCCTCCTCCCTCACTTCTTTCTTCCTTCCTTCCTATCACTTTAAGAATTGTTCTTTCTAGAAAGCTATTTAAACATATCCGACTAATTATTTCTCAACTGATTATCTTGGGGGAAACACACCAGTGGGGGCTTGAGCCATGACATTAGAGATTCATTCCTGACCCATAGAATACTAAAAGGGAGGTAGACCCAAGCTCTACAGACCCATTTTATCAGTGGGAATGAGAACTGGAAAAAGAATACCTTAAAGATTATATGGGCTACGTTAAGATCATTGGTTCCTTGAGCTAGATCTAGAAAGGTCTTGAAGGGACATTTAGTCTAACCCTCTTATTTTGCAGATTAAGACATTGAGGTCTGAAGAGATTAAGTGACTTACCCAGGGTCACACAAAGTAGTATTAGAGTTGGTATTCAAATGCAAATACTCTTACTCTAGTTGTATCACTGTTTTCAGTCATGTCTGATTCTTCGTGCCCCCATTTGGGATTTTCTTGGCAAACATACTAGAGCGGTTTGCCATTTCCTTTTGCAGCTCATGTTACAGATGAGGAAACTGAGGCAAACAGGGTTAAGTGATATTCCCAGAGTCACAAAGCTAGTAAGCATGTGAGGCCAGATTTGAACTCAGGTCTTCCTGACTCCAGACCTGGCACTCACTGTGCCACTTAGCTGCCCCTCTTATGCTAGAGCTAGGGCTATTTCCACAGTATCAATTTGTCTCAATGTTCTAAGTAAATTTTTTGTTATAGAGAGGTAAAATTGAATGGAGGATGAGTGCTAGGAATTGAAATAATGCTTTAGATCGGCAATTTTAGATTTATCATCCTAAACTGTGACCTACTCAGAAAAGACGTGTATGAGCATGGAGGAGGGTGAATGGAGGGGACAGCGATAATTTCATCATTCTGCCTGTCTCTCTGTATTCTTCTGTCCTCCTCTCTCCCCTCCCCTCCCCTTTTTTTACCTTCCTTTCCCTTTCCTAGCCTCTGCTAAGAGTGTGAGTTCCCTGAGGGCAGGGCCTGTGTTTTTATTTCTTTGTTAGTCCAGTCTTTTGCACAATTCCACAGTAAGTGCTTGACAAATCCTTCTTGACCAATAGAGACAATGCAGGCATTTCCAAGATGCAGGTCTCTCTCTGCCTTCTGCAAACAGGGACTGGTGAGTGTAAAGAGTTTCTCTGCCTTTCAGAAGTGGGCCACCCATGTGCAAATGAGTCCTCCTTCTGTAAATGGGTGGCCACATGGGCTTAGAGCTTTGAAAATCTGTCTCCCTAGTAGACAGAAAAAGGATGACACTCTGCACCCTTGTCACTCTGTCTCTGGCCCTTTCCCTACAAACACACGCATCCTTATTCCTGATGGTGTGTGATATTTGCTGTTGCTTCTCCCCACAACTACAGGCTATATCACAAAGGAGCTCACACTGCATGTGTTAATTAGCCGATCTGAGAAAGGATATTTAGCATTCTTGGGCTGATGATGCATTGTTTTGTCATTAAAAAAACCCCCACAGAACTTTAGCAAATGGATAGAAACTGGTTCCCTTTTTACTTGTTCTTGAAGAAATAAAAGTTTGTGAAGTCTGAAGACTGTGGGACTGGAGACAAGACCTGAAGTGAATGCGATTGAGGCCCATTGATGGAGTCTATGCAGCCTTCAGAATATGTTTTTGTCAAGTTTCATGATTGTCGAGGGAACTATCCACATAGTGAGTGTGTATGTCTGTGTGTGCACATGTGTAAATGGGATCATACAGAGGCAAGCAGGCCTAAGGGCTCCCTTAAGAAGCAGAGAAAGCTGCTAGACCTTCAGGATCACTTTCCATTGGAGGCCATGGTGCAGTAGGAAGAACACAGGAGCCCCAAGACTTGAGTTTGAATCCTGACCTTGATCCTTGCCGTCCATGTCATCTGAGACAAGTTACTTTCCTCTTATGGGCCTCAGTTTTTCCCTCTGTAATCTGGGAATGGGTGGGCACAAGGGCCGCTTCAAGTTCTAAACTATTAGGAAGTTCTTTTTAATGGCAGACATAGAGCTCCTGACCAGGAATCTTGTCCTGAGCTAAGTAAAGGGAGCCAGCACGGATGTTCCCAAGGAAAGAGCATCCTGCCTTGTCCCTGACAGTGCATGGTGTGTCCCTGTGCTGATTACTGGTGTGGGAGTAAGTGAATGTGTGGGAGTGTGTTAATGTCAGAGTGAGTGTGTATGAGTATGTATGAATGTGTGTGTGCCTTGTGAATGTGCATGTCTGAGTGAGTATGAGTTGAGTTAGGGGTCTATGAATGTATGAGTGGAAGTGTGTATGTGACTATGAATGTGTGTATATGAGTGTGTATATGAGTATGAGTATGTGTATTTGAGTATGAGTGTGTGAGTATAAGTGTGTGAGTGTGTATGTGAGTATGAGTGTATATATGTGAGTGTAAATATGTGAGTATGAGTGTGTTTGGGTGAGTGTGAGTGTGTATATGAGTGTGTGTGTGTGAGTGTAAGTATATACATCAGTATGAGTGTGTGTTTTATGTATGAGTGTATGTGAGTGTATATATGAATATGAGTATGTGTATGTGAGTATGAGTGTGTGTGTGTATGTGAGTATGAGTGTGTATATGAGTGTGTTTGTGTGAGTGTATGAGTGTGTGTATGTGAGTGTGAGCATATATATGTGTGTTTTATGTATGAGTGTGTGTGGGTGTGTATGTGAGTATGAGTGTGTACATGAGTGTAAGTGTGT
>NW_020954595.1:6729363-6796828 GCF_900497805.2 Vombatus ursinus | reverse complement strand
TAAGTGTGTGAGTATGAGTGTTTGTGTGAGTGTGAGTGTGTGTATGTATGTATGTGTGTGAGTGTGTATGTGAGTATGAGTGTGTGTGTGTGTGTGTGTGTTTGCAGTGAGACAACACTGGCAGCTGGCCCCAGTAACGACATTCAGTAAAAGCCCCCCCACCAGAATCCCCTCCTCCCGTCTGAATTCTTCCAGAAGCCCGAGGCAGGCACTAACGTGCAGACAGTTTCTTCACGTAGCACAAGGACTCACAGAAGGGTTTCTTGAAGTAGATAAAACACCTACTCATCAGCTCCCACCCGCCTGCACTCAAATGTTTGGTTGCAGCTGTTTAAATGCTTGTTGGGGACCAGGGAATTGTGCTTCCACAACCTCATTCTTCCACCCTCTTTTCTCCAATTATCCGACTGCCTTTGTGTTCAGAACCTAATCACCTCACACTTGGGCTGTTGCAGCACCACTCTAGGCCATTAGGTGGCGCAGTTGGGCCTGGAGTTGGGAAGATTTAAGCTCAAACGGGGCCTCAGCCACTTCCAAACTGTGTCCTGCTAAAGTCACTCTGTCTGCCTCAGTTTCCTCAGCTGTGAAATTGGGTTAATAATAGCCTTTACCTCTCGGGTTTGTTGTGAGGATCAAATGAGATATTGCTTAGCACAGTGCCTGGTACGTGATTGCTTGTCTTTCATTTCAGAGGACCAATGACATCACAGGGTGATGTCTTGACTTGGCACGAACTGGATTTAAGTGAGGCAGAGATGCACAAAGTCGCCGCTGAGTCATTGAAGTCCAGTGGCAGGACAAAAGTCAAGACAACTGGTGATGACTCAAGATGTAGTGGATGACCTTGGCATCTTCAATGTCTAACCAAGCTCCGAGCGCCCTACAGTGCCTGCTTCAGCCGCCTTCGTGGTCATTGGAACAAATTGTTCTGACCTGCCAATCCCCACGCTTGGGGTAGACATCCCCCTAACCCACTTGACAGATTTGAGGCCTGTCACTTGCCCCCAACCTGGTTTAGCTTGTTGGCCAGCGTGGTTTTACTGGGGTTGGCTGTTGCGCTTCCTACAACTTCTTGGAGTCACCAGTAAGGGTTGGGTGAAGGTGGACACCAAAGGCGGGTGAGCAGCCCTGAAAAGGATTTGGCAGCCCTCATATCAGAGGTCCCCTCTGAACACCCCATATGCCCTCTAGTACCTACTAGGTGCTCAATAAATGCTTGTTCCTCACCCCCATATCTGATAATAAAGCTAATATTTATAAGCACTTTACAAATATTGCCCTATCTTATCCCTGCAACAACCCTGGGAGATAGGGGCATTGATGAGCCTCATTTTACAGTTGAAGAAACTGAGATAGACAGAAGTAAATTGACTCACCCAGGATCATGCAGCTAGTACTTGACTGAGGCCTGATTTGAATTCAAGTCTTCCTGACTCTAGAGCTAACACTCAAACCATTGAGCTCCCAGTAGTCTCTTTGGTCTTGGCTGGTCTCCCTGCTTCATCTCTCTCCTTTCAATCCATCCACTGCCCACTGGTTACCATGATGTTCCTAAAGCACAGCTCTGACTACATCCCTCTTCTGTTCAAGATGGTTCAATCACTCCCTAGAGCCTCTAGGATAAAATACAACCTCCCTTCTTGGGCATTTAAAGCCCTTCCTATTTTGGCTCTTACCTACCTTTCTCGACTAATTCATAGCTCTCTACCTTCCAACCAAACAGGCCTACTCACCTCTCTCTACATACAATATTCCATATACCTCTGTTGTATAAATGTTGTATTCTAGCTCCTCCTTGAGAGACTAGCAAGGACTACTTCATTTTTGTTTGTGTATGTGTATTCCCAGCACATTGCATAAGGCCAAGCAAATAGTAGGTACTTAATAACTATTTGCTAAATTTAATTGAACTGAGAAGTGGAAGAGTTGCTAGTACTCTCTCCTCAATTATCTTCTATTCATGCATTTATTTTTCATGCATTTGCATGAATATAATTTGCCTCCCCAATAGAATAAGCTTCTGAAGAATAGAAATGGTTTCATTCTTTGTATCCCCAGTGCATGGCACAGTCCCTGGCACATAGTAGGTGCTTAATAAATACTTGACTGATTTATTGAAGAGAGTCAGAGACAGCTCATGATGAACAGTTAGGAGCCATTGACAATTGGAGGTGAATCAGATATGAAGAAGCAGCTACCTCTAAGATGATCATTGAATCTCTTCGGTCTGGTTTTCCAAGGTTGGGTTTGCACGTGATTGCTCAGGAATGTGTCTGGAAGTGCAAATTGAGGTTCCCTTTTACTCAATAGACTCCTAAGTCTTTTTGAGGTTCATGATACAGCTAGGCTTTAATAAAAAAAGACTGTCTGTATCTGGATTGGATGGCCTTCCTCCTGTAGGAGGCCTTCCCTGGTTCTCCACCCTCCCCCAAATCCTCCTAGTGTTTTGGTTTCTGAGATAACCTTCCAGCTCCCCTCCTCTTGTGTTTCTGCTTGTTTCTTTGCCTCTCTCTCTGTCTCTCTCTCTCTCTCTGTCTCTCTGTCTCACTCTCTGTCTCTTTCTCTCTCTATATCTCACTTTCTATCTCTTTCTCTGTCTCTGTTTCTCTCTATCTCTCTCATCTTTCTCTTTGTCTCTGTCTTTCTCTGTTTCTGTCTCCCTCTCTCTGTGTCTCTCTCTGTCTCCCTCTCTCTATATCTCTGTCTCTGTTTGTCTCTCTCTCTCTGTCTCTCTGTCTGTGATCTACCTGTACCCATCTATCTTGTTTATAGGGAGTTGTTTGCATGGTTCCTCCCCCATTAGAGTAGGAGCTCCTTAAGGTTCAGGATTGTTCCTACCTTTCTTTGTAGCCCAGCACTTAGCACAGTGCCTGGCACATGGTAAACACTTAATAAATGCATGTTGACTGACTGATGGAATGCTTTGTTTAGAGCCAGTCATGGAACAGGAGTTTTAAAAACAAATGCTTCTCTTCTAAATCTGTCTTTCTTACCTTTCTGAGCCATGCTGGGCTCAGAACAATCAATCCCACATTTTATGAGTTCTAAGTACATTTACCTCTCCTCCTTTGAGAACTGAACCTGACCCATGACAATCTAACTTTGGGAACATTTTAAAGATTCTCACACAGTCAGAGGAGCTTCATTGGCACAGTGATAATGGACATTGAGGAAGGATAGGAAGATGGAGAGAGTGACTTATTACATCTAAAAGGCTGGTTATTCCTCTTTGTAGAACTTGGGAACCTAGCAAATCTCTGGCTCCTGAGTTAGCAGGCAAAGTCTTCTGATCCCTCCCATCCTAACCCTCTTGTTTGAAAGGCAAAGCGGTGTAGCATATAGTGGCCCAGCTCAACCCAGAGCAAGGAGAGTCTTGGGTCTGAATTCTGCCTCTGATACTTAATACTTCTATGACCACAGGCAAATGACTTAACTTTGCAAAGTCTTAGCGTCTTCTGCTAATAAAATAGCAGTCACCCTTAACTCGTGAAATTGTTGGGAGAATTAAATCCAATTACACACACATGTATAACCTGATTTAATTGATCACACATATTTTGATTATATATTTTAATAATATTAATTAAATATTTTATTTATTGAGTATATATTCTATAATTATGCATCATTAATTGTTAATTCTATATTGTTTAATTAATTCTGTTTTATATTAGAATAGTATATTCCAATTATATATAATTGCTAATTATATGTTTTAAAATAAAGAGTAGCTGTGCGGCTTAGTGGCTGTCAGGAAGACCTGGATTCACATCCTATCTCTGACACATCCTGGCTGCATGACTCTGGGCAAGTCACTTCACTTTTCACTATCCTAGGCAACTCTCTCAAACTCTAAGTTGTAGAAAAGTTGCATTGGTGGGGATATTTTTCTCCCTGTGAATTCCATACACCAATGAAATCAAAGTTGAGGTAGGGAAATGCATCTGAATCACTCTTCAGACCTCAAAATGCCACAAAGATGTCTGTAATTTCCAGTTGAAGGGAAGCTCCTCGAGGTCAGGAATTGTCTCACTTTGTCTTCAAATCCCAAATGCCTTGTGCACAGTTGGTGCTTAATAATTGAACTGTGTTCTTATCAATCTCAATGACTCTCCCCTCTGCTCTAGCCAACCCAGCTGCATGAGCTGCATTCTCATTTGATACTTTCTGAGTTGCTTAGTAATTGTCCTTCTGATTCATTCATTCACTCATCCATTCATTCATTTATTCATTCATTCATTCACTGGATGATAGTTACAGAGCTGGAAAGACCTTAGAGATGAACTAGTCCCAACCCCTCATTTTATAGATGAATGAACCTGAGGCTCAGAGAAATTAGGTGACTTGCCCAAGGTCATACATGTATGATGCATCAGTGATAAGATTTGAACCCAGGTCTTCTAACTTCAGGAGCACTGCTTTCCCCAATGTGCACATCTGCTTCTGCACCTCTCTTCATTTAACAAGCATGTACCCCACTATGTGACCCCTATATGCTGGGCTCTGTGCTGGGTGCTACGGATACAAAAACAAAAATCAAACAATGCCTTTCCTGAAGGAGTTTCCACATGTTCTATGTGCGTTCTCTTTTTCGCAATGAGATCTATATTTTTTATTTCTTTTGTACGCTCCTCCCCACCCCCTATGCCTAACAGGACTGGGTTTCCTGAACTGTAGGCATTCCATCTTTTCTCCCTAACTAATGCATTTTCCTTTGCCTGATCCACTTCTAATGCCACACTTGGATCACTTGTAACCCTAGCAGAATCTATTAGGGCACTATCGTAGGTAAGAGAAATACAGGAACAGCCATAACGTCTGAAACTCCTCAAGTGCTCTTGATGTATGAGGTACTCATCTCACGTCCCCTCTTCAGGCCAGAGATTGTCCAGATCTTACGATTTTCTTCAGAAAAAAATATGCAATCAGAACTCAAGGCCTGGCACCTTGCTTGTAATATGTGCCCAGTAATTAATGGGTTGTTTAAGACATGGAAGGAATTACAACCCCTGCCCTTCCCCCCCCCCCCTTAAATCAGGCATGGGCATGGAATGATGTAGCCAGGCTGTCTTGTCATTTGAGATCATGTATCTATGATCCATAACTCTTTGCAAAGATGCCTCCTGATCAAGCAAGTAGCAAAGTTAAAAGAATCAACAATACCGGTCTGTAAGACACAACATGAACTTAATATTTCATGAAAAGGAAGACCTAGGGAAAGTCCTCTCAGCTCCCCTGCCTTCCTCTCTCATTAGGAGAACTGTTCACAAGTTCCCCCGGACACCAAACTCTCTCTGCTAGGGCTGAGGTGGACACGTGCAATTCTTCACATTTCATTCAATCTGGGATCTTACCCATGTGGGCAGACTGGAGCTAGGCTGAGCTTACCGGGGCTTTCAACCAGGGTGCCGCATCTCGAGGGTACTGACAGAACTTTAGCAGTATAGAAAAAGAACTGAGCTTGGCACCGACGCAGCAAGCACAACCAATTAAGGTTGGAAGCTACCAGGTGGGGGCCCAGAAGTGGGGAGAGGGATGACTCCTCCCCTTCACTACCCTACTCCTTCTCCTGGTCCCCACCGAGCTTCCTCCCTAACATAGGGTTTATACAGCTCTGCCCGCTCCACCACCGTGGTTCAGCGCGTGCTTTCTGCTGTTTGTTCCAGGATCGATTTGGGGCACATGCAAAGATTGCTAGTTATAACTCTTGACAGGGGTAATGGTGCTTTCTCATCCTGGGCACTTTTTGCCCCCATCCTTCCGTATAGGATGGAAGCTAGGTGGCGTTGTAGTGAATACAGCACTGGACCTGGAGTCGAGAAGAGCTGAGGTCAAATCCGACCTCAGGCACTTACCAGCTGTGGAACTCTGGGAAAGTCATTGAACCTCTTCCAGCCTCAATTTTCACATCTGTAAAATATGGATAAGAATAGCACCTACTTCCCAGGGTTGCTGTGAGGATGAAATGAGATAGCACTTAAAGAAACAGGTAAATGCTAGCTATTATTATTGGTTATTATCCTTATACTCACAACCTGCATTCTATTTATGATCAAGGTACATTGGCCCATTCTCATGGACCACCTATAATTTTGGCTATTCAGAGAATTGTGGTGGTCCCCAGTTCACAACCATACCACATTATCAGAAGAAGAGTGGTGTTACAAAGTTGGGTTTTTATGTCATAGGCAGGTTGGGATCATTGAAAATGGCACACAGTTTCCCAAGTACAATCCAGCCTGCTCTCCTCTTCTTAAATCAGGTCTGAACCCATCCAAAGATTCTGTCTCGGGCAAGTTTTCTAATGGACTAACTCCAAAAGCTGCCCAGCCAATCATAGCCGACAATTATAGAACATATTCAGTTTTGTGAAGCACCTGACATAGTTTATTTGACCCAACAATATGTCAAGAGCATGAAACTCTATACCAATAACAATGGATAAAAGTAAGGGTCAGGGTAAAGAAATTCAATTAAGGACACACAATGTAACTTTAAGGTGAATTTAACTGAAGAGTATATGCCAAAATATTTAAATAGTGAACTTTTATAAAGAAAGAAAACCACAATCCTTTCTTTAATTTAGCCTTAATTCTTTTTTTTTTCAATTCTGTTAAAATAGAATTTCAGATAAATGAATCACTGAATTTAGACACGCTTATAAAGTCTCGAGAAGTCCTCCACCCCCACAGTACCACGGAGGGTGTTATAGAGAGGTAATAAAACAAAGGGCATAAACAATCTTTTCTATTGGCTCAGGATAAAAGGTGACTGAAGATTCCATGCAGGCTCCCAGCTATCTGCAAGGCTGTTATAAGTTCATGACAAATAGTGCAACTGGCAAAGCATTTAGTAATCATCGTCCATTTGCCACAAAAGATGAAATGTCAACAATCTCTTCTGGGTTGATGGATTAGGAGACACTTGGGTGTACTGCACAGAGAGAATGCTTTTATTTGCCATTAGGGCATTTTTTCACAGACTTTTAGAGATGGAAGGGAACTCAGAGGCCATCGACTCCATCCCATAACCGCCCCCTCCCAAGAGCCTCTAGAATATACCAGGCAATGAATGAATGAAAATGTATTCATGTGCAAAGCACTGTGTTAAGGACTTGGGATACAAATAGAAGACTGAGACAGTCCCTGTTCTTGAGAAGCTCTCATTTCAGGTTGTGGGGAACAACATATATAGGAGGGTTTAGCTGCAAGTCAGAAAAAAGGTCAGCGTGGGTGAGGCAGATGGTAATTACATCTTCTTTTGAGACAGAAGACAAACTTTACCAATTCCACACTTTTTCTCGGGTGTTGCTTGGAAGCTGTTTGGAGAGCTGGTCAGGGGTGGACTGCCATTCAGACCTCACCTAGGTTTGCCTTATTTTGTCTGGATGTCCTAGAATAGAAACCCATCCCCAAATGTCTTGGAATACTGGGAGATAAGACACAGGCTGAGTTGATCCTCTAAAAATCCTCCTGATTTCAAGACTAATGGATCAAGGAGCATTCCCAGGCTTCCCAGGGCAGTCTAAAAGACATTGGAGTCAGTTAGGGTTTGGTGAACCCAAGAATCCCAGGGAGACATCAGAAGTCATCTAGTTCCATGCTTCCCTAGACCAGAAGGCCTTCTATAACAGAGATTCTTAACCTGGGACCCACAGACCCCCAAGTGAGTCCATGACCCTCAATGGGAAAAATGACATCTTTAATTTCAATATAGTTGGTTTCCTTTGTAATCTCATGTGTTTTATTGTATGCACTTAAGCACATGATTCTGAGGAAGGGTACATTGGCTTCACAACATGCCTGCCAAAGGAGAAGAGTCCAGGACACACAAAAAAAGTGAAGAAGCCCTGCTTTATAACATATTCAGCAAGTGGTCATCTGGTCTTTGCTTACAGACTGCAAGTCTTTGGTGGATGACAAATCACCCCTAAATGGCTAGCTCATGGCTAATTGCTTTGGCTAATATTTTCCATACAAGACAATATTCCCCTGACCAGATCCTCCTTAGCTGCTGGTACCTCTCCACCCCAATATTTCTTTGAATTTACTCTGTGTGTATTTTGTACTTACTAATATGAGTACATGTTCTTCAACCTGATAGAATAGAAGCTCTTTGAGGGCAGGAGGTGTTAATTTTGTCTTTGCAGCCTTAGAACATAGTAGGTATTTAAGATTTAATGCTTAATGACTGACTGATTTCAGGATTACAACAAGAGCTATACAGCATCTGGTTGCTCAGGAAACTTAATGACACGAATGCATACGTATTCAAAAAGTTTATATAAAATCCTGGCAAAGAGACTATAGCAAAAGATTTGAAAATCATTCACTATGATCAGGTTGGCGTTATGCCAGGTATGAAAGGATGTTGTGACATGAAAACAATGGCCATAATTAATCCTGGCAAAAGCAAAAATATCCACAAACATAGCATTATAGGAAGAGATGCAGAAAAAGTCTTTGATGAAGTACAACACCTATTTATGCATAGAAATAAACCTAGAAGGCAAAAGCATAGAAATATCTTTTAAAAGATAATATATTTATCCCTGAGCATATATATCTACACATACACACACACACATGCATATACATACATGTCAAAATCTGTAATTATATGAAATGAGGAAGCACTGAGATCTTTCCCAATAAATCAAGGAGTAAAGCAAAGTTGGTCTCCCCTGCCCCCAATGCTCCTTCACTTCACCCTAGAAATCCTAGCAATAGCAATAAGGCAAGAAAAAGAAATTAGAGGCATAAACATAAGCAAAGAGGAGACCAAATTAGGTAATACCTACTATGTGCAAGGTATCACATGGGACACAAAGAGGGGTCTGAGAGTGTCCTTGACATCCTGATCTAAACTTCGTTTCTAGAAAGGGGTAGGTTCTGTCCCCAGGTAATGTGGATGAGATGTTAATCAGCTTCTGCCATTCTCCTCTTGGCTGGGCTTCTTACTTTTCTGACTTCACTTCTGTGCCTCAGCTGCCTTCTCCCACTGGAACATGCCTCCCTTATACTGCTTCCCTTTCCCCATTGGTGAGTTCCTTCCAGAGCCTCCACTTTGGAGAGGGGCCCAGGCTGGTCATGCCCTCTAACTCTCTGAATTTTCCCCCATGCCCTCTCACAGGGATCTTAAGATGACCCTCTTCAGATTCCGTTTCTGTGTTGTTTTCTTTGTTAGAATGTAAACTCTCTGGGGCAGTGTCTGTGTTTCTCTTGACTTGTATTTGAATCCCTGGCACTTAGCACAGTGCTTGGCACACAGTAAGCACTTAATAAATGTTTACTGTCTTGTTGCCTACCAATTTGAACCAAGCCTTAGGCGTGTCTGGTCTCTCAACAATCCTGGTTTCCACTAGCCTCATATTCATCAGGACATATTTTCTGAACATTTCCTCCTTAAGGGAAAAGTCCCTGAACTAATTATTGTCTTCTAATCTAGGAAAGACCAGCTTCATAAGGCTGGTACTCAAGGAAAGAGTTTCCCACGTCACATTCTTAAGTCAATTAGGTAACAAGCATTAATTCAGCACCGTCTTCTGTGCCAAGTGCTCTTCAGGTCCTTGGCATGCAGAGCCAAGAGAGGCACCAATCCCTACTCCGAAGGAACCAAGTTGCCTCCTAACTTTCCTGATTTCCTCCAAGTAGAACCCATGAGAGCTTGCCTCAGCTCCCTCATCAGGACAGTGGACCTGCCCTTCAAGGGAGCAGCCCCTCTGAAGATTTTGTCTCCTGCTGCAGGGTCTCATCTGATGACTAAGGCTTCTAAACGGACCTTCTGGATGCTCCTGCCTAACGTGGCTTCTCAACTAAATACTCTTCAATATGGCACTTGAAGTTTCTGTGATTCCATCTCTGTTGATGAGATCACAGGGTCCTGTTTGGTCCTTGGGGAGGGCACTGAGGCTGAGACAGTCAGGACTTAGCTAAGGTCAAACAGGTGAGCAAGGACTCACAGCCAAGTCACTGAGCTCACAGTTCTGATCTCTTTGCCCTGGACCACCCTGCTGCTTCCCTTTGTACAGAACACAAATGGAAGTGCCTGGCTTTCTATCGGCCATTATCTGCTTTCATTCAGTCACTCCAGCGATCATGTGGACTTGAGGCCTCTCTCAACGTAAGACTATAGTTAAGCACCTGGCCATACCCAATCTATTCCTGAACATATGTGGGGCCAGTTGGGATGAGTCTGTTCCCCAACACGTCAGAGCTCCCAGCTGGCATGGCGTGTGCACAAGGACACTTTCTATCAGAGGTCCCTGCGCCACAGGCTAGGCAGGCTCACGGCAGCCGCAGGTACCCTGATCCAGAGAAATCCCCTTCTGTTTGCACACTAAAGTGCACATCCAAAAAACTTCCCAGAGAGGCTTGTGAGCAGAATCCAACCTGATTTTCTTTGTCATGTCATGACAGCAACAGGGACAAAATCCAAATTCCCAGAATATCCCCAGACGTGTCAGCGTCATGGGGATACATGAACCCAATTGATCACATCACCACCCTTTTGCTGCAGCTTAGATAAAAACTCTCCATTCTTCATTTTCTTTTGTAATAACATAATTGTTAGCATTTATAGCACCTTACAAATATTATCACATTTGATCCTTCCAATAGACCTGGGAGGCAGGTGTTATGGTTAGCCTCATTTTATAGATGAGGAAACTGAGGCAGGCAGAGCTAAGTGACTTGCTCAATGTCACACAGCTAGTTAGAGGCCAGGGCAGGAATAGAACACAGGTCTTCTTCAGAATCCTACTCCCAACTTGGCTCTATACAATGAAGGAAAATGAGTATTAATGTGGATAATTATAGTAAGAGCAGAGCCTTAACAGGCACAGAGTAAATGGAGCTTTGTCCCAGAATGCCAATATAAAAGGGTGAGGCACTCTCCATTCTCAGGGGGAGAGGTACAATTTCCTCCCTTAGAAAGCCTACTTGGAATGCTCTCCCTCCATCATCCACCTTTCAGAATCCCTGGCTTTCTCTGAAACTTGACCTGAAAGCTGCCTCCTGTAGGGAGCCTTTCCTGGTTCTGCTCCACTGCGGTTATTTGCCCTCTCCTCAAACGTCACCTTCCATCTGCTCTGTTAGCATTCTGGATGTGACTATTCATATACATTATCTTCCCTGTTAGAATGTAAGCTCCTTGAGGCAAAGAACTGTTTTTGCCTTTGAATCTGCAGTGTGCTCAGTCAGATCTTAATCAATGCTTGCTGATTGATTGATTCTTCCTTGAACCTGCCTCCTGGGGCTCCCAGCTCCTGATCCTCAGCCATCTCCTTGAGATCTTGTCACCTAATGCAGGCTAAGGAGAAGGTTGCACCTTCTCCTGACATTCTAGCTCACCCCTTGGGTGAAAATCAGAATCTGATTTAGATCACCTGGAGATGGTCCTTCCACTTCAACTCACAAGTCAATATTTAAGTGGGCAGCTTGGGACCATCAGGAGATTGTGATGGGTCCAAACCCCTTCGAGACTCAGGGATCTGCTTCCTCCACCATCCTGTACAGGACAACATCTTTTCACAACTGCTAAAACACTCCCCCTTTCTTGATCCCCCAGCGGCTAACTCCTCACCCCCAAAACTGCCTCATTCTTTTGTAGCTACTTAATAAATACTTAGAGGTGGTCACGTTGTCTCCCCTGAGAAAATGTCAGTTCCTTCTGGGCTGGGCATACATCACTGTTTGCTTCATATCCCAACTGCACAGCACAATACTTGGTGCTTAACAATGGCTTGTTGATTACCTGATAATGGCATTTCACCAAATATCACTTCAGGGGCCCAAACCTAACTTTGATCTCCTAGTTCTGATGTTAAGTTATTCAGAAATCCAAATGTCTAATTTTCTCTTGCTCATTGTACTGGTCCCAATCCATACTGATGATTATCACAGGGCCTGGCACATAGTAGGCACTATATAAATACTAGCTGTTATGAAATAATTAATACAACAGGGCCCTTTTCCAAGCAGCTACATGCTGCCTTAGAACAAGGAGTTCTGAGAGAAGGACAGGTTCACGGGCAACAATGAAGACCTGATCAGGAAGGAGGTACCAGGCTCCCTCGGTCCCTCAAGTTTACTGTGTCACTTAGCAGCCTCTAGATGATGGCCCATGTCATCCGAGGGGATGCCTGCCTTTCCTATGGGCCAAATTGGTGGATGGTACAATGCCACTTACTGCCTTGGTTTGGTCTTGACCCTGATACTCTTTAGGATTCCCCATGACAAAGGCCACTGGAGCCCATTCACAGAGTTGGTCTGCCAGCCCAGTTCCAAATCTCAGCTCTAATCCAGCCTTCATTTGCTTTTGTCAGGTTTTCCGTGGCCAGACAGTTAAAGTTCTGAAAGTACTTTCCAGAGTGAGGGACAGTACCTAGTCAGTGAGAATAATAATAAAAAAGATGATGTTTGAAGCCAATGGAGCAAATAATCTCCCCCCAACCTTGGCTCCATAACCACAGAGCCAAAGGCTCCCGGCCACTTTGAGCCTGGGGTCTGTTTTTATCAGATCAATGACAAGTCACGTTAGCAGCAGTGTTGAATTTTATCAATATGTGACCAATTGTGTTAGATCGTTTGGCCATTGATTTCACTTAGTGCTACAGAGCAGCTCTGAAAAGAACTGCTTTGCCTGATGTTACCTCACATGGTGACAAATACCAAGTGTAGTTAGTGGCAGCTCCATCCTCAATGTTTAGCTCCCCTATCGGGATGGCAGCAGGATACCAAGAGAATTTCTGAAATCGCAGGCCATTGTGATTGGGCATGAGAGAGCACAGGAGCATGTAAGAGAAGGAAGGAAGGAAGGAAGGAAGGAAGGGAGGGAGGGAGGGAAGGAGAGATGGAGGAAGGGAAAGAGAGAAAGAGGGAAGGAAGGAGGGATAGAAGGAAGGGAGAGAGAGAGAGGAAGAAGGGGAGGGAGGAAGGGAGGGATAGAGGGAGGGTGTGAAGAAAGGAGGAAGGGAGGGAGGGAATGGAGGAAGGATAAGACAATGCTTAGGCTCATTAAAAAAAAAAACTGGCAGCCTTCAAATGGTGAGAATCACTTGTCCTCATACATATGTGCACATGTACACAAGAAACATCCCACAGCTGCCTATAGATTTTACCTTCCCTCCCTACCATCCAACCTCAACAAATGTGGAAAGACCAGCCTTCAGCCATCCCAGGTAAGAAAAGGAAGGCCTTTATGTTTTGGGGAAATTCTTCATTTCAAAGTCAAAAAAGATTTCAAGATAGACAAAGTAAATGATTTTTCCAGTTTCCAGGCCTCAAGCTGCTGAGTCAATGAATCCAAATTGGGGCTTCTTTATTAGCAATGAGAATTTTCTGGAATGAAAACCACGAAATTCCTGGGACAGAGATCACGCATCCAATGAGATTAGCTCTTCCAGAAAAGGGAGATGGCAGCCGTGCCAGTGAGAAGTGGCAAAAGAGATGGCCTCTCTCTGATGCCCTTGTACCCAAGCCCTGGGCCACGGGCCTAGCTCCCCAGAGCCCTGAGAGCCAGGCCGACATTGATCAGGCTCAGAGGAGCATCCTGCGCTTCCAGGCCCAACGTAGCCGGGGGGCCTCCTGTGCCAGGGCTCCAACCTCCAGCCCCCATGCACCGTTCCAGCACTCAGCTTATCAATTTACTTGCAAATGGCTCCCTGAAGTATTAACCCAGGTTAATTATTCGTCAAATATGATTATGCAGTGGTAATGTAAAAAATCGGAAATGCCGGATGGAATTTTTCACTCCAGCGGCTTGGCAATTGTGGCAGCTGGCGGAGGGGCTGGAGTAATTACGGGCCCATTCCAGCTGGTGGATCAGCATTCTGGAACAGGAGGAGGAGGGAGAAAAGCAATAAAGAACCGGGGGCCCGGGAATCTGAGCCATGCCGGGCGCGTGGGGGAAATTTCACAGCTGCTGGTGGTGATAAATGAGAAACGGTGGCCCGGCTTCTAATCAATACATGTAAATGCTACTCATTACAGCTTTTATACACACTTCTCAATTAGCCTCTCCTCCCCCTGGTAACGAGGAATGTCATGCTTTCTGGACTGTGAAAGTGGTTGCGCTCCCAGCTCACCTGCAACTGTAAGACCCCGGGCACTCGCGGCTCCGGGCTTAGCCTGGCAGCAGGTGGGAGCAGGCGAGGCAAAAATGCCTTTTGAAATTCCCCAGCAGTAGCATTTAATTACATGGGGTTATTTGTTGGGGGGAGGGGGGTGTCTGTAGACACTGCTTCCTTTGCCTTATGTAGGACTGACAATCTCACCCACAGCCTACTTAGCACACACACACACACACACACACACACACACACACACACACACACACAGCAGAGAACATTTAGTCTAGGGGCTCTACTGGGCTAAAAATTCAATTTTTTCCCCATTACTCAGAAAGGTCTGACTGGGGAAAAAAATAAAGATACCAATAGCATTTATGCAGACTTTTAAAATGTGCAAAGCACTCTTCATGTTATCTCATTTCATCTTCAGCAGTCATATGAAGTAGGTGCTATTGTTATCCCCCTTTTACAGACTGTGATCGGAGAGAGGTCAAGATACTTGCCCAGGGTCACACAGCTAGTAACAGTCTAAGGGAGGAGCACATCTGAGGTCTTCCTGACTCAAAGTCCAACACTATGCAATGTGCCCTCTAGCTTCCATATGGTGTGGTATGGGCCCATTATGAAGGCCCATTATGAGAGGTTTCTCTCCCCCTGACATTGCTACCAACAGATTTAACACTGCAAAGGACCTTAGAAGTCATGCAGTCCACACCACTCAGTGCAGAGGTGCAGTGACTTGCCCAGGGTCATACATATAGTAAGTTTTTTTGTCTTTCACTTGTTCAGTCATAGCCAACTCTTTGTACCCCTTTCCTGTCCCTTACCACTGCAGCCAAAGCAGGAGGCTGGAGTCTGCCTACGTCAGAGCCCATTCCCCATCCCCCCTCCCCACCCCCACACTGAAAAGGAATATCATAGTCACATGTCCTGGCCCATCATGCCCAGCCCTTCCTTTTCCTCCACCTCCAATTACTGCTAAAGACATGAAATTATTTCCCCTTGTGTCTCACCCTGTCTATAAGCTCCTTCAATTCAGAGACTGTTTTTCACTGTTTTTTAAATTCTCTAGCACTTAGCGCAGTGCCTGGCACATAGTAGGAACTAAGAAAACACTTGTGGAGTGACTGATTCATTGATTCTGAATATTTCCTCAGATCTTTGCAGCAAAGGAAACATGTCCTTTAGAAAGGGACAGTATAGGACAATATAATTAGCACCTTTTTTTTTTGATTTCTCAAATAAATCTTGCCTAAGTCAATAGCATGATTAAGACCAAATAAAATGAGAATGCTGCACTTTTATCAGTCATCAGTCAATCAGTCACTCAATGAGCATTTTAAAGTGCCTATTTGTTTGTGGCAAAATGAATATAGAACGGAGCCAAGCTTCACTGCTGTGGCAGCCCATGAGCCTTCTGTTTACATTTTCATATCCAGACACCAAGAGAGGAATGGAGGGGGAGAGAGAGAGAAAGAGAGAGAGAGACAGAGACAGAGACAGAGAGAAACAGAGAGAGAGACAGAGAGATAGAGACAGAGAGAAACAGAGAGACAGAGAGAGACAGAGAGACAGAGAGACAGAGAGAGAGAGACAGAGAGAAACAGAGAGACAGAGAGATAGATAGATAGATAGAGAGAGAGATATCTGTCAGTTCTCTAAAAGATGTTTCTGGATTTTAAATAACTTGAATTCTCTTTAACTTGGTTTTCTTAAAAGTGTATCTCTCAAGGACAGCCCAAAAATGGTCAACAATGTTCAGTTGCATTTCCTCTTAATGTTTTCTGCTGTAACATATTACATCTTTGATTGAATTATTTCATCACTTATCTAAGGGAGGAATTCCAAATGCAGGAACATGCATCCTGGGCCCAGCCCTCAAAGAGAGGTGGGGCCTTTCCTCCTCTGTGAAAGCTAGGCCTGAGCTTGCCTCATGTGGTGGCTGCCATGCAGTGCTGCCTCAGAGTCCTTGGTCCAGCAAAAGGAAATTAGAGGGGCAGCGACGTGGCACAGTGGATAGAGCACTGGCCGTGAAGTCAGGAGAACCTGAGTTCAAATCTGGCCTCAGACCAAACACTTGACCCTTACTAGCTGTGTGACCCTGGGCAAGTCATTTAACCTCATTTGCCTCAAAAACAAATAAAAAGGAAATTAGACGCTCCCAGCAGCCCTGGTCCTGCTTTTAGTCATGGGTGCTTGGGAGGGATGGAACCCATTCAGAGACCCAGAGCCTGGCAAGATTCTTTGGTCCTCAGGGGCTCTGCCACAAAGGCTGCTTTCGGTCCATTCTCTTTCTGGTGGCCAATAATAAATTGTTAGATTTTATCTTTTAGCTCCATCCAACACCTATATAGTGAGGAGGGGGAAAATGATCTGTCATTAAACTCATTAAAATGATCATTGCTGTGTACAGTGCAATTTTGCAAAGCATCTTATATGCATTATCACATTTGACCCTACCCTTAATATGGGAAAACAAACTACTTAACCATATGTAGATGTGTACGTGTCTAGATGGAGAAAGCATAGATAGATAAAGCACATGTGTCTGTGTATACACAAGACATACATATGTACATAGATGTGTGTGGATATGCGTGTGTGAGGTGACAGAGACCTCATTATACAATGAATATCAAATTTTTACCTCCTCCAGCCTGCATATTCTCCTTTGAAGGCAGCCTACTCGAATGAGAAGAGCAAACTCCATGCTGACTCTTACTTTGGGCTCAGAAATAGGAAGAAAAGCAATATAGATATTTTTACAGAGAGTCACCAAATATATGCCTCAATCTTGGAGTTTCAAAAGCTGCCGAATCAGGCAGAAGGACAGAAGGTTACAGATTAGTACTGGTCACTGCTCAAAGAGTACGGGGCTATAAATAATAAAGGAGGAAAGAGTGAAGGACGCTCAAATATAACTGGAGGCCCACAACAGAATAATCAAAGCAGGGAATCTAATTTCAGCTTTAAAACTACCAGCTTGCATCACATCTGAGGGTAGGGGGTCGATGTTGCTGAATACCACCGTGGCTCCAGCCTTTACATCTGCTTGGAAGTCTCCAAATAAACAGGGTGCCGAGTACATGATTTCCAGGAGGACCGGATTATAAAATGTTGTCATTTGCCAATAGAACAAAAATACCTCAGAAACAAAGGCAGAGCTGAAATTAGAGGAGAGATGGTAAAGGAGTATGATGAACAAGAACTGTAATTGGGGTGGCTGTGTACCCTGGATTCAGTATCAGCTGAGATGAGTCTCAGAGTCAAGACTCCATGGTCAGAGCAGGTGGGGGGCTTCTTTGGTGGGCAGGGCTGGCAAAAAGGTCCACACACTATCTAACCCACCTGGTCAACCACTCGTATTGGTGACTGCCCATTCTGGCTGTGCCCACTTGTTTCGCCATGATGGTGGTACAAATTCATGTTTTAAAAAATATTATTTTTTGAAATATTGTTCTTGTTTTACTGGCTTAGTCTTCTGGTATGGTGGAAATAGCAGTGGCTCTGGGGTCAGAGGATCCAGATTCAAATCCTACCACCTCTGAAGTTTACTTCCTTTGTGACTCTGTACAAATGAATTAATTGAACCTTAGTTCTTGCTTTCTTGAACCTTAGTTTCCTAAATGATAAAAGTGAAGCACTGGGGGAGGAGTGGAAGAGGAGAAGAGAGATGAGGATGATGGCCAGTGTACAGGAAGCAAGATCTGGAAATTGCATCCCAAAAGAGTACAACAGTAAAATTTATTATAAAGGATATAAGTATCTGGCTTAGACTTAAAATATAAGTCTAATATTAAATATTAGATTAAATTTATTATTATTATTGAAGTAGGTTAATATTAAATCTAATAAAATTTGTTGTTGTAATCCATATTAAACATAAAAAAGAAAGTGAAGCGCTGCCCCTTTTACAGGCAGCCTTTCCTGATTCCCTTTGATACTAGTGCCATCCCTCGGGTGAAAACTCTAATTCAGCCTGTGAGTGGCTTGTCTGTACACAGTTGCTTGTACGTCATCTCCCCCTTTACACTGTAAGCTCCTCAAGGACAGAGACTAGCTTTTCCTTCTCTTTGTATCCCCAGAGCTTAGCATGATGACTGGTATACAGCTGGCACTTAATCAATGCTTCTTGACTAACTAACTAGTTGAACCACAAACTCAAAGCTACCTAATCATTTGGTTGGACAGATGCTAGGTTTGTACACACAGAGATGTCCCTAAGCAGTGGCTTATTTTAGAGAACTCTATAAACAATGTATGGCAATATCTAGGAAATTACTGTAATAATAATAATAGTAACTTGCATTTTAATAGCATTTTAAAGTTTACAAAGTACTTTGCTTGTGTCATCTCATTTGCTCTTCAACCTTGAGGTTTAGGTGCTATTATTATACCTATTTTTTGTTGTTCATTTGTTTTTGGTCATGTCTGACTCTTCATGATCCTGTTTGATGTTTTCGTGGCAAAGATGCTGGTACAGTTTGCCATTTCCTTCTCCAGCTCATTTCGCAGATGAAGAAAAGGAGGCAAACAGGATCAAATAACTTGCCCAGGGTCACCGAGCTCCTAAGTGTCTGAGTCAGGACACCTATTTTACAGATGAGGAAACTGAGGCAGACAATGGTTAAGTGTCTTGTCCAGGGTCACACAGCTATTAAGTATTTGAGTCAGGGTTTGAAATCAGGTCCTCCTGAGTCCAAGTCCAGAGGTCTAGCCACTGCATCATATCTCTGATGTCTCAAGGAGAAGACTTTCTACGGCACAATGTGAGGGATTACCAAGGAAAATAGGGCAGCAGCGCCAGCAGTGTTATCAGAGTTAGGGTTCTACAGGAATTAAGGGCCTAAGTGATGACTGCTCAGGCCTTTCAGTGAGCTAGAACTTCCCTTCTTCCTCCTTCCACATTTCTTCAAAGGCATCTTCACGAACCCAGTATTACAGGTGTTTGATTTGGTTGCCAGAAAAAGAATTGGAATTTCCAGGCCAGGTACTATTTTAATATTAATATTCTGAATTTCTCCAGTTCACATATCCTGAAGAACTTAGGGCAAAATACTCCACAGACATAGTCTAGAATCCTAGAACAGGCCCTGAGTTCTTTTAGGTGGAATAAATGACCACTGGTAGTTATTATGGATACTTTGTTTTAGAATTTCCATGAATCCTAATTTCATCGATGTAAGCACTTCCTGAAATGAGGCAGTTTCTAGACCATCCATGCCCTGGAGTTGGACTTTGCTTAACTGGATCTCTTGCCAAGCTTTCCTTAAATCTGCTTTTTTCTTCCACTACTTCTTCCCACTTAATTACAAGTTCATAGTCTTCCTCTATACTCCTCCATGAGATTCTAAACTGGGGTTTCCTTTGGCTGCCATATTTTTCCACTTGGCAAAGGACATCAACTGCTTACTGACTGAGGACATTCTTAGGATATTTATGTCCTCAAAGGGACAGGAGTGGGGACCAAATCTATGGTTTCATTGTTATAGAGAATTCCATCTACCAACATAGGTTGGCACTTCTCTGAAAATCAGATTCTTAAAGGGTTGCTTAGAGAACTGAGAGATTAAGAGACTTGCCCAGAGTCTCAGAGCCAGGATGTGTCAAGAGTCTGAATTGAACCCAGGTCCTCCTGGCTTCGAAGCTGGCTCTCTATCCATTTCCACTATCTTTCTGTTTCTTATAATGGCAGTTAATTTGCATAAGCTAAACATCACGTGGAAAGAGTGATAGTCTGTGTTGACATCTGTTTTTATCCATTTCCCTGTTTTCAGGGTCAACAATTCATTTAAATAGGTCAGGTTGGAGTGACCCCCAATTGTGTGCTGTATCTTCTCTTTTATTCTTTATTCTGAATTAATGTTGATTTTGATCTTTTCTCTTATGATGCAGCTGATTTAGCATTGGAGCAACACAGCATTCAGAGAGCTAATTCAGAGATGACTCCACCATAAGTAACCAGTCATTTCCTGTCTGTTAAAATATTATCAGTTTGATTTTTTGTGGTGTTACTTGGTGTTCACCAGGTTCACTGCCTCTCAACTCTTTTTTACAAAGAATAATGAACATTGACCTTAAAAAGATGGACTTGAAATCAATGTTTTTACCTTGTTACCAAATGGCAATAAGAAACATCGAACTGTGGAATATGTGATCATCCTGCCAATTTGCCATGGTCACCATGAACGTAAGCAAAAGAAACACCAGGAAGAGAACTATTCCTGTTTATGGGATAACACACTTAGTGACTTCAATGCAAGGAGGTGTTGGAAAATGTAACACAGGATTAAGAAACCAAAGGGGCCAAAATTTTGCAGATTTCCCTGAGCCCCCCCCCCCCAATTACAGATCATGAATACTTATTTTCAGTAAGAGAATTTGAAGATATTGGACATGGAAAGTTTTGAACAACCACACACACACACCCACATGTAAACAATACCACATCATGATCCAGGGTGCTATATGAGAAAGTTGAAATGTCCATGATGAAGAGAAATCAGGAAAAGCATTTGTCTTAGCCCACTGTGTGCAGAAAAATCTGAGCAGGAGATGAAACCCTAGAAAGCACTAAAATCACTGGGGATAAATATACATATGAGAGGCAGCATCAGGGGAATGGAAAGGAAGCCAGTCTAGGGGCAGTCAGACCCAGGTCTAATTCTTGCCTTGGCACATAACCTACTGCCCTCTGGGAAAGGCACTTCATGGCAGTGGCCCAGGAGGCCCTCAAAGACCAAAGGTGGGGAGAAAAGAAGGTTTCATCTGCATTGGGAGTGGGAATTCTTCCCTGGGAGCTTCTTACACTGATGAAATCACAGGTATGGATATACACACACATCTATCTACATGTATATTTATATACATACATGTATGTTTGTATACATATTTATAGGCAGCCATACAAATATTTTAAATTATATTCTATTTTTTTCAATTAACAAGCATTTCTTTTTTTCCTCATTGTTACTCCCCCAAGGGTGAAAACAACAACAACAACAACGACAAAATCCTAGTAATATACATGAATAGTAAAGCAAAACAAATTCCTACATTAGCCATATCCAAAAATGCACACATGTAATATATATGGGTATATATAAATATAGTTAATGGATTCACAAATGTGATGTACAATGCAAGTATCTGTATGTATATATGCATGTATGTGGTATGTATGTATATGTGATATGTACATATATACACACACATATTTTATATATACACATATGTATACCCATAAAAATAATAAATTCATTCCCCTCCTAAATTTCCAAACAAAAGCTCCTGGATTTTTCTTCTTGACATGTGTGAAGTCATTGAAATGTCAGTATATGTAACTGTAAATAAAATAAAGAATGAGAAGTAAAATAAAGGTCAAGATCAGGAAGGCTGAGTTTCACTCTCCCCCAAACCCAGGAGTCATTGCTACAGGCCTGCACAGTTATAATAGGCACCTTAAAAATGCCCCAGACATCTGGAGAATGAGAGAGATAATAGAAGGATTGTTATTGTATTTTAACTCCTGTGCAAGTGAGAAATGAAAACAGAAAACCTTCCCTAAAGCTTGGAGCATGGAGGAAGAAAGCAAATGATGGCTTATTCTCCAATAATCAAGGACATTATGCCCAGCCTGGGCAACTCTGAGGGTGGACATTTTATCCTCATGCTCAGAAAAGTCAACCTGAAAGGAGACATTGGGTGGGGCTCAAAATGTCAATGATAATGCCTTCCCTATTTCATACCGAGTTTCTCAAAGCAGCAAGGAAAAGTATTGTATTCCCGGAATAGACGGTGGGCCTCAAAAGTTGACCTGATTGAAGTTCCTAGGACCTCAATTCCTATAAGACTGTGTGCCTAGGGGAAGGGATGATTACGTCAGGAGAATGACACATGCTTAGGAGGAAGATCCCTTTCAAGAATGACATCCAAAGCAAAAGGAGAACAGGAAGGGGACCAGATCAGGTTGGAGGAAAGGGTTTTTTGGGAGGGAAGTCCACTCCCATAGCATCTTGATCTCCACTGCCTGCAGTTCTCCATTATCTCTGTCAAAGCAGGAAGTCTGTCTTTCTCTCTATCTGTCTGTCTCTAGGCTTCCAGCAGTTGCTGGCAAGATGGTAGTTTAGCTGTCACCTTTGTTCCTGTACCAAACACCAGATAATGAATGAATTATATATTAAGGGCTTACCATGTGCAAGGTACTTGAACTTTGGGAATACAAATAGAAAAATGGGATAATTCCTGTTTTCAAGGAGCTCATATTCCAATGGGAGAGACAACACATATTGGAATATTTCAGCTGCAAGTTGAACAGGAAAGTCCCATTGTCCTGAGGGCGCAGCATCAAATCAGATGGTCGTGTCTCTTTAATGTCATTTTAGTGGCAAAATCAAATCAGTTTCTGATGTTGAATTGTTTGACAGGGCTAACAGCTTTGGTGGTAAGAACTTTTTTTGCGGGGAGGAGTCTTCAGTAGATGTAGCCTTGGCACCTGTAGGAGTAGTTGCCAGGCTGTCTGTCTGCATCTCTTCCCAGGATGAGGACTGGGGGCACTGGGCTGGAAGCAAAACTATTCCTAAAGCCCTTGGTTGTTCCCATCAGGCTCCAAGGTGTTGGCAATCAGAATGGTGTTGGTGGTGGTTTGATATGCTTGGCCATGGTCATACAGCAAGTGGAAGAGCCAAGATCTGAAGCTAGGTTCTCTGCCTTCCAAATCTAGAACTCTTTCTACTAAGTCACATCGCTTCAACCATGGAAGAGATGAGACTTAGGGTCACAGGAGAAAATACTTGTAAAGAGTTTTGCAAACCTTAAAGGACTATATGAATGCTATATCCTCCTCTTCATCATCTCTATAATGTCTAGATGAAAGGTGAAGGACCTCAAGCTAATACTCTAGGAAGTTCAGCTGAAGGAACTTTGACATATGAAAGACAATTTAGGTAGGGGCAAAATAGCTGTCTTCAAGTATTTGAAAGGCTGTCACCTGGAAAAGGAATGAGATTTGTCTTGCTTCCTTCCAGAGGGCAAACCTAGTGGTGATGGCTATAAGTTATAGAAAGACATGTTGAGGTTTGATTTGTAACAATTGGAGCTATCCAAAAAAGAAATAGCCTGATTCAGGAGGTAGTAAGTTTACTGTCACTGGAGGTCTTCACATAGAACTGAGCTGGCCACTTATTAGTTTGGTTATATAGAGGATTCTTGTTCAGGTTTGGATTGGACAAGGTGGCCTGTGAGGCCCTTTGCAACTCTCAGATTATGGGACATCTGCAATATAGGAAAATGTTTTATGGATCAGGACAAGAACAGTGCATTGCTCGTTCATATTGGCTGGTAAATCAACTTGCAAGTTTCTGATGGACATGCAATATTACATTTGTGTTGTTCTATAGCTTTTGCAAAAGTCCTTCTCCTTCATGTGAAATAAGATCTTAGGTTCTCAGAGTCTACACCCATGGAACCACCCACGCTATGGCAGGTACTACCAGGTTGGAAGCGCTTCAAGGAGAAGCCTACAATAAACTTGGGCTGATTTCTGTCATCCGAGGACCAGAGCAGCCATATGTCTATAGAGGCTCATCACCAGGAAGATGGACCAGTAGGCGATGAATTCTTTCAGTCACAGCAACTCATAAAAGCTTGTTGAGCTATTTAAGGGCACACTCAACATCAATGGAAAGATTGGCTATGCCAATAAAACAGACCCTTGAGACTTGAAGAAGTTTTGTCTTGTCACCTTGTTGAAGTCAGAGCTGAATTTTGCAATTTTTTCCCCATAAAGGGGGAATGACACTTGGTTTTCTTTTAAAGTTGGTTCTGTCACAGGTGTACCTACAGATAGGTTCAATGTATCTAATTTTTGTTTCTCCAGTAGATACAATTCTGGGCAAGAGGTCTCATGTCACAGCAAGATTTATGAATGTTTCAAAAATAAATTTGAACCCAAAGTAGAAGAAACACTGAAAAAAATTATTGGCTGCAACTGAGGCTTGATGCTTATTTTACCATCAATGATGATGAATACTCAGGACATTTCTGTCCTTGATACTGGAAGTTTACTACTGGAGTTAGATAACTTTAAAATGTTATGAGAATTATGGAATAGAATGGAATCCTGATCAGGAAATGTAATATGGACTGCTGGCCCACCACTTTTATAGAGGTAGCATTTTTACAAATTGTGGTCATTAAAAAGAACCTTCAATTGATGTGGCTTTAAAAAAAATACACGGGGAATATTCATATGTTTAGAAAAGGGCAAACAGGATAGTAAGAGGACATCAGGGTCATGGTCTGTGAAGACTAGTAAAACAGCATGAGAATTTTTAAACTGGAGTAGTAGTGGTAGTAATTTTTAAACTGGAGTAGTAGTGGTAGTAATAATCATAATCATAATCAGCATTGACACAGCATTTCACAAATATTTCACAAATATTATCTCATTTGATTCTCACGATAACCCTGAGAGAGGTGATGTTATTATCCCTATTTTACAGATGGGAAAACTAAGACTGAAAGGGGTTGTGTCTTGCCTAGTGTCACACAGCTCATGGGTGTGGCTAAATTTAAACTCAGGTCTTCCTGAACTTCAAGTCCAGTGCTCTTAAGCACGTGCCACATAGTTGCTAGGACAAGAAAAGACTTGGAGATATATGATACTTATGTTTAAGCATTTGGAAGATTGTCTGATGGAAGAAGGATTACAATTGTTCCACTTGGCCCCAGAGAACAGAACTAGTAGCACAAGGCAGATTTAGTTGCCATGTAAGGAAAACATTCCTTAACAATTAGAGCAGTCTCAAGGTAGAGTTGACTACCTTGGGAGAGGGGGGTTTCCTCTCATTTAAGGTCTTGAAACCAATGTTGGTTGACTGCTTGGTAAATACATTGTAAAGACGGTTTTCAAGGGCAGGTCAGACTGCCCAGGCCCAGGAGGTCCCTTCTAGTGCTGAGATTCTGAGATTCCCTTAACAGTAAGCCTTCAAATAAGATTCCATCCCACCCTTTTAATTTTGCCAAGAGCTAGAGATTTTCCATCCAGAGATTTACTTATATATAGTGCCTTGGAATGGTCCCATGTATGATAGAAGAACTGGCAGGTATTATTCTGCCATCTGGAGGAATGGAGATATAATGAAAGAGAGCAACTTTAAGCCTGCTCTGTAACATTAATTGGTCAGAAAGTGGAGATTCATTTCAGGTCTTATTCCACCAATGGCTCCATTCCCATTGTCACTTATCCAATGCTTAGCACAGTGTCTGGCACATAGTAAGCGCTTAATAAATGTTTATTGATTGATTGATTATCCTGTCGCTCTGTTATAAGGATCATATTATGCCTTGATTTTCTTAAAAGGAAGGAAATTCAATCTCATCTGTCCATATGTTCTAGGCATTTTCATCTAACTTTTTTTGACCACCACTGCCAAAGCCAAGATTCATTGTGATAATAATTTAGTCATAATGGATACAAGATGATCAAGGCCACTGAGTGACCTTTCAGGAGCACTGAGTTGTATTCTCTGGAAAAAAGACTTATTTTTCAAAGTCACAACTCAGAAGGCCAGTGAAGATGAGCATTATCTAGCAGCCATCCTCAAAAAGATAAATGTTCCTTAATGAGAAGCTTCTTCAAGTTGGCTTCATATGTGGGCAGAGCCAGCAACGCCTGACTGTTCAGATTGCAGGGGTTGCAGGAAAATCCCTGCAGCTTCCCCTAAACCACAACCCAACTGCTGATACCCCAAACTCCATTCTCAGACACTCATTCACTTAACTAAAGTCTTTCCTCTTTGGTATTTTGGCTGTGACACATTCGATAGATTGTGAAATCAGCTGTCCTGTGTTTAGAACATTGAAAATGGAAACCAAAAGTTGGAGGCAATTAAGGATCATTTGGCTTAACATAAAAGACTTAACAAACCACGCTTTTTGTCAGCATAAAAAAATTTGATACCTTAACCATTTTGACACTGTGGGGGGAGGGAGGGGAAAATCCTTTCTACAGTTCAAGAAAAATCCAACCTCTCTTATAAAACCATCATCTAACAAAGTTGGGGTTATGCTTTCCATCTAAATGGCCTGGCTTATTTGCACTTACCCCACCCATGGCCTTATTTCTGCTAGGAAACAGAGAATGAGACTGGGAGCCTTGTAAAGGCAAGGAAAAAAGTTCTATTAGAATAATTTCTCCCTAAAGAGTCTTTAAGACTAACCTATGCACTGACCCATGAAGGGTAAATGCTAAATTCCTGCAGCCAAATATTCATTCTAACCCTTTGAAAGAGATGGATGAGCTGGGCGAATCTTTAAATTACTGTGAGATGGATAAGATTTTTAGTAGCAGCTGAAAAGCAAGAATGATCATCATTACTAGACGGGGAGATCAGAGGACACTGTCAGCACAGGGGATCCAGACTTCAGTAAAGCATTGGATCGAGTCTCTCATTCTTCTGCTCAAGATGGAAAAACGTGGGCTGAAAAAGAGGACAACGAGTTGGACTGGGAGCTAGCAGAAATACCAAACCCAAAGAATGGAGATTAGTTAATTGATGTCAACATGAAGAGGGAAGGAAAGTTTTCTGGTGAATTTCACCGGGAGCTCCCCTTGGTCCTGTTCTGTTTGAGATTTTTAGCCATGACTTAGATGGAGGCAAAGATGGAAAACTTATCAAAATTGTAGATACTACGAAGATAGGAGGGTTAGTGAACACACTGGATGTTCAACAAAGAACTTGACAGATGAGAATAAGGAGATCAATTGAAAACAATTCTCGTAACTTGAAAATGATTAAATGCAAAGCTCTAAATTTAGGCTCAGGATCAGTCAATCACAAAATCCCTGGCTTCTTTTAATATTCAGTTCAAACACTGCCTTCTGTAGGAGGCCATTGATAGTCCCCTCCCCCAGCTGCTAGTACCTTCGTCTCTAAACTCATTTTCCATCTACTTTGTATTTGTCCTGTATATATGTATTTATGTGCATGGTGTCCCTCCCAGTAGAATGTCAGTTCTTTGGGGAAGGCATGGTTTTTATTTTCCTTTATATCCCTACTGCTGAGGACAGTGATCAGCACATATTAAAGGATTAATAAATACTTAGTAGTTGATTGGTTGATTGATGTTCAGGGTAGAAGAACTATGATTAAGCCACAGTTCATGTAAAAAGGATCTGGGCATCTTAGTGGACTACAAGCTGAATATCTGCTAGCAGTGTGGAGCAGAAATAACAATAACAATAACAAAACATAATTCTATTTTTGGGATGAAAACAGAGACCCATCCTGTGATTTCATGGGTATAGGGACCCTCCTGTATAAGAAAACTCCCTCTCCCAATAGAGGTCAACACTTTGCAGCTTTGGTCAGATTAGTTCCCAGGTTGCTTAGAGGTTAAATGATATAGCCAAGGTCACACAGGCAGTAGGAGGCAAAGGCAGGTCTTTCTGCTTCTTAGGCTGGCTCTCTATCAAATACACCATGATGCCTCTAATGCTATTGGCTGGATCAATAGAAGCATAGTGTTCCACACAAGGCAGGTGATTGCTCTCTTCTACCCTGGCCAAACTGCACTGGGAGTCCTTTGTCCAATTCTCATTTCCATGTTTATAAAAGACACTGACAAGCTAGAGTCCTCCAGAGAAAAGGGACCAACATGGTAAAGGAGGGCATTCAAGAGTTGATTGAAGGGCCTGGAGGAGAAATTCAGTGGTGAATGGGCAGGAAGCCATTGAGGACACAATAGAGCCGGTATCTGGAAGGAGATCACCATTATCCCTTCAACATCATGGGGGTTATGGAGCCTCCATGATCTGGAAAATCTGCATAACATTTTTGGCACTCCCTTGGTACCAGAGAAGAAGCCTAAATTTTTTCTTCTTCTCATGTGGGGTGTTTACAGTACCTTATTATAACATTTGAGTTGATATTACACTTCATATATATTTTATGCATTTCTGAGTTTTTAAACTTTTTCTCTGTCATCTGCTGGCCTTTGTGTGTCATCTATAACTTCCACAAAACTATCAAAAAGTTAAATTTCTTATGACAACTCATGATATATTGAAACTGCAATGGGGAAAGTCACAATGTGGAAGGGATAACTGTGTACTCATTTTTCTCTTTAACCTAAAAGGACAGAACTAGGGATGATAGGTAGCAGTTGAGGAGAGACACTGCCTTATCCCCAAGAAGCATCTGACTGATAAAACTGACAAACTTTTCACAAAAAATTAAAGAGACTCTTCTGGGAAGTGTTTGTGTGTGCATCTGCATACGTGTGTACATATGTGTATGTCTATATGTGTGTTTGCATGTTTGTGTGCCTTAGTTCCAATGAAATTAGTCCTCCATTCAAGCATCCTTCAGATTTCCCTGGTGTGGAGGTTTCGCTGGTTTCTTGAAGATTTTACTAGGGGAGGGGCAAATCTTGCTGGTCCCACCAAACTAGAAGGACTCCGAATCAGGTCCTGGCAATGGACAACACCCTCACTGAGTTTAGAGAGTCTCATTACCAGGTTCATGAGAGTGTGAGGAAATTTTTAGCCACATAAATTCTAAAAGACCAGCCATTACCAATGAAATATCCAACCAACCAATCCATAAGCATTTATTATGCACCTACTTTATGTTAGGCACTGTGTTGGGTCCTGGGGATACAAGGACAATAAGCCAGATAGTCCCATGGAGCTTACATTCTACTAGTAGTGGTGGTTTTACAACATGTAATCAATCCATCAACAAACATTTGCCAAGTATCTATTGTGTATCAGAAAAGTAAGAGCAGCAAGGTTATGAAACAGTTATATAGAAAACACATAAAAAGTAGATAAAATGGTGGGGGAGGGGTAGCAAATGGGAAAACCAGGAAAGAGCAACTTGAACCATTGATAGAGGCATTCTCTAGAGACAGCAGTTTTCTATCTGTCTTATGTATCCAATACATGGTCAGTATGAGTGTGTTTGATCAGTCAATAAACACTTAAGTACCTACTAGGTGCTAGGCTCTGTGCTAAGCACTAAGGATACAAAGAAACATAAAAGATAATCTCTGCACCCATGGTGGAGCTCACAATCCCACAGGGAGACAACATGCAAAATGACTATGTACAAATGAGCTATAGACAGGATCCTTTGGAGATAATCAACAAAGTGAATGCATGAGAATCAAGAGGGATCAGGAAAGGCTTCTTGCAGAAGGTTTAGAAGGTTTCTGTTTACAGGTTGTGTGTAATGTCTGCAGGGCAGGGTCTTGGTCTTATACTTCTGAAGTTCCTAGAACAAGAAACACCATCTTCCTTTCCTGGGCATTTTCTCTGGCTGTCCTGCATGCCTGGAATGCCTACCTTCTGCTTCTATGCCTCCTGGCTTCCCTGCCTTCCTTCAAGTCCCAGCTAAAATCTCACCTTCTCCAGAGGTCCACCTGTCCCTCCCACCCTTAATCCTAGTGGCCTCCCTCTGTTGATTATTTCCAATTTATCCTGTTTGTATGTAGTTGTTTTGGACTGTGTGAGCTTCTTGAGAGCAGGGACCATCTTTTGCCCTTCTTTGTCTCCTCAGTGCTTAGTACAATGACTGGCACATAATAGGTGCTTAACAAATATTTGTTGGCTTAATAACTTTGTCTCCTAGGAGAATATTGGGCAGAATTCTCCTTATGACCAACAGTATCAGTTCAGTCATAGCTAATATCTGTTGTACAGGACTTTACATGCATTGGTCGATGAAATAGGCTGGACAGAGAGATGCTATTATTTTCCCCATTTTACAGAGGGAGAAACTCAAACTCACAGAGGTTGTGACCTGTCCAAGGTCATGCCAAGCATTTGAACCCATGTCTTCATAATTCCAATTTCAGCCTTTTCTACATTTTGCCAACCTCTGTATACTATCTAAGTACCAGCTGTGTGGTCCTAGAACATGGAGGATTAAATCTATAGTTTTAGTCTCGTTAGCGTCATACTCCAGATCCATGAAGGCAAAGCCCTCAAAGGTTTCTCAATGAACCATGAACATCATTTTTGCCATGGGAGAGATCTTGTTAGAACAAGGAAAGGGTTAAAAATCATTCCCAATGTATAGGAGTTAGAAATGAAACAAAGATAATCAACTTCTTGCTTGCCTATTTTCAAACGAAAACACCCTTACCAATTCTCAGTCATGTCGGAGTTTCCTCATAAAAACCCCTTAGTGAAGGGAGGAAAAATTGGGACCCACCAAGTGTACACTTCCATCAACCTCCATCTCGTCCACCTCTACAAGTTCTGATGGCTCATGCTTTAGTTCTGTAGATGAGTTGGTCATATTTGTGGTAGAAGAAGAGTGGCAGATCAGAATACTAAAGGTAACCAAAAGACCCCTTGAGGAATTGCGTCATTGAGCTACCACTTATGGAAAAAAGACACAACTGTCTTCAAGTACTTGAAGGGCAGTCAGATGGAAAGGAGACTGGATTTATTCTGCTTAGTTCCATGGGGCAAAACAAAGAGCAATAGTTAGGAACTTCCTAGCAATGAGAGCTATCAATAAACGGAATGGACTGCTTTGGGAAATGCTGAAGTCTCCATCCTTGGAGGTAAGCATGTAAAGACTAGATGAACATTAGCCCAGCATGCTGTAAGGAGGATTCTTGTGCAGGTGCAGGTTGAACTAGATGGCCCATGAGGTCCCTTCCAACTCTGTGTTTCTGAGAAAGTTAATTACTGCTTCACAACAGCAGAAAATGATGATCCAAATAATAAGGAATGAATTCAACTAGTATCACTTAGCTACATCTCAGTGTCCCTCAGTCCTCCCTTCTCCAAGGCATCTTTTTGTTTTTGGAGTCTTCATTTTTATTTTTCTTAAGTTTTAAAATGTTTATATTTTTATTCAGAATTTAAACATAAAAAGGAGCATTCCTATACACACATAATACAAAGATTATATATGAAACCATGAATGGCCATTTCATACCACTTGCTTTTTACAAAAAAAAATCAATTCCACATGATTTTCAGAACTATCCTGCTTATCTGTACTCCTTTCCAAACTTCCTTTTGTTCTCTCCTGTGCTTTACATTTTTAAAAACATTTTTATTTAATGTTTTGAGATCCAAATTCTATCCCTCCCTTCCCCCAGGCAGATGCTAAGCAATCAGATGTAGGTTATGCATGTACAGTTATGTAAAACGTTTCCATATTAGTCATTTTGTACAAGAAGACTTGAATTAAAGAAAAAATGAAAGAAAATGAAAAATAGCTTGCTTCAGTCTGTATTCAATCAATATCAGTTCTTTCTCTGGAGGCGGATAGTATGCTTCATGATTAGTCTTTGGGATTGTCTTGGATCATTGTATTGATGAAAATAGCTGTCATTCACAGTTCTTCATTGAACAATACTGCTGTTACTGTGGATAACTTAACTTTGCATCAGTTCACGTAAGTCTTTTCAGGTTTTTCTGAAATCATACTGCTTGTCATTTCTTATAGCACAATAATAGTACATCACAATCATATATGACAGCTTGTTTAGCCATTCCCCAATTGATGGGCATCTCTTTGATGTCCAATTTTTAGCCACTATAAAAAGAGCTACTATAAATATTTTTGTACAAATAACTCCTTTTCCCTATTTTTGAATGTCTTTGGGATATAGATCTAGCAGTGGTATTGCTAGATCAAAGGATATGCAGTTTTATAGCCCTTTGGGCATAGTTCCAAATTGCCCTCCAAAATGGTTGGATGGGTTCACAACTCCACCAACAGTGCATTAGTGTCTCAGTTTTCCCACATCCTCTCCAACACCCAAGATTTTCCTTTTTTGTCATATTAGCCAATCGGATAGGTGTGAGGTGGTACTTCAGAGTTCCTTTAACTTGCATTTCTCTGATCAGTAGTGATTTAGAGCATTTTTTATGACTATATACAGCTTTGATTTCTTTGTCTGAAAACTGCTGGTTCATATCCTTTGACCATTTATCCAACTTCATCTTAAGTACTCTATTTACTTGTATACATTCTCGCTTTGTTTATTCTCCCCTCCCACACCATTTGTTTTTCTTTAGAACACACCAAGAGAGATTTTGCCTTTCCCATTATGTCATTGTTTCCCCAGGTGCACTGCCACTGTCAATAGCATCTATGAACCTCTGAAGGCAGAAGACAAGAGGCTACAATTTCTGGGCAGGCTTTTGACAGCACATCCTGGCAAGGTTTCTTCATTTCTTGACTCTTTAACTGTTATTTGCTCCTTCTGCTAGTTCAGGGAGAAGGCAAAGCCTTTGATCACAGTGTTTTCTGCAAACAGTGGTGATGCCTTTTCACAACAGTTGACATACGGTTACTATTCTGTCCTGTTCCTGATGCAGTGTGAATTCATGGAAATGGCCAATTTCTAGTGCTATTTCTCTGTTTCTCTCTATTTTAGGCCAGGTCTAGACAAGGACACTAGACTTGACAGAAGAAATTATAGAATACAAGTATTTTAAAATAATATTTTGCCAAAAGAAAAGCAGAATATAAGTACAATTCACAACCTATGGTCCAAAGCTCTGGATTTACATAGCACAAGTTCAGTCTTGGAGGTTTCACACCAAATTATATCTCTTGGCTTGTTCTGCACCAGCATTTCCGTGAACACCTCAAACTATAGCTCTTGTCATCAATAAGGGCCCTAGGTTCTCTACAAGCACTCAAGGTAACAATGGATATTAGACATAGGAAAGCCTCTTTTCATCCAGCGGAAACTGCAGAAAACCCAAAGGACTTTTAGTAGCCCCTCAATAGCTGATAAAATTCTTCTCCCCATTCTGGTGGGCCCCACTTTGACCCCCCAGACCTACGTGCTCCCGTAGCCCTGTAGTACTACCCTGTTTGGACCCCCAAGAAAATGAAACAAACTTGAAGTTCGAGAGGCAACATTTTCCTCATCTGACCTGAATCAAACAAATAACTCACAAGAGGCTAACGTTCCAGACTTTTGCTCTCAAATATTATGGCTCCGTTCCTTTCTGCTCTAGGGAGAGCAGCCCTAGGGCCAAGTGTTCTCAAAGGGGCTGGCTCCAACCATGAGCTCTCTTTCTTCCCTCTAAAAGACTCATCCTGGCACTCTCTCAGGATCTTGGCCCTATCCAAGGAATTCCCCTCTCCACAGGCCGGGTCACATAGTAGCATCCTCTCCTGATTGAGAGGCTCTGCCCCTGTCATCTGCTGCCACCTCTCAGGCCACATGAGGGAGAACATGTCAAAGGAACTAAGGATCAATGGCTTCCACATTCCCCTTCAGCTCTAATGTTTGTTGAGTCTATGGGATAACTGTTTCTGCTGCTGCCTGAAGAAATTTGGTTTCTATATTTACTATAGGATTAAAATGAAAATGTTTTAAACTCCTGGCTCTGCCTGGTCCAAGTCTAGACCAATCTCTAGAGGTTAAACATGGAACATTTTATCTGGAGAATAGAAAGTATAATCCTATCATATCAATCCCATCAGAGCTCTTCACATCCTTTGAAATTCTGATTAGCTCTGTTAATCAACACAGATCCTTTCAGCACAAAGCTATTAAAGAACTAAGCTTAATTAATATTCCAAGATGCCAGACAAATCTCATTTTTGTTCACTGTTTGATGAACTTTTTTCCAAATAAAACATAGACCTTTTCTTTTACCTAATTACACCCTAGTGAGGATAATGTATAAATTCAGCACAAACACTTTCCCTACAACAACTGTTAACACTTTATCTACAATTCCATCCAGCTGGGAAGCTCAGTGCCTCTAATTACCAGCCTGTAGGTATTTACTGCTATCGGGGACATTGCTGAGTACTTCTCCTCTCTGCTCCCATATTTCCCTCCCCATTTTAGCTGTAAAAAAGAAAGCTAGGGTTAAAGGGAATATTGGAGAGCTATCTGAGCAAACTGAACACCAGTAGCAGAGGATAAGGGACTTTCATCACAGAGAAAGATTGCTTAATTGAAGGAACAGGAACAAGGAACAGAGAAAGCTATTGTTGTATAAGATTATCTACTATTAATATACCACAAACTCCACTGTTATATGCCATTCCTTGGAAAATGGGAATACATTTGTTATAAAGAAAACTTCTTTGTAAAGGTATTTGCTACAAAAAGATTTCATCCATATTATATATACATATACATTTTGATCTAGATATTACTTTTGAGAGATACTGTTTGCAAGTAGGGATTATTTTATTATTATTAGGAGTAGTAACAATAACAATAGTAATCATAGCTAGCACTTATACAGGTGGTGAAGGAGATAGAGTTCCAGGCCTGCAGTCAGGAAAACCCTGAATCCAAATCCAACCCTAGACACTTAGTAGCTGTGTGACTCTGGACAAGTCACTTAGTCTCTGCCTCAGTTTTCTCAGCTGTAAAATGGGGATAATAATAGTACCTACCTCTCATGGTCATTATGAGGGCCAAATAAGATAGTATTTATAAAATATTACAGTGCCTGGCACACAGTAAGCACTATATACATGGTAGCTATTATTATTGCTGTTGTTATTATTCAGCACTTCAAGTTTTACAGAGTGAGTTATAAATACCATCTCATTTCATTATTCACCGAATTTGTAGCCCCAGTGCCTGGCACATATTCGGTACTTGATAACTGCTTGTTGATTGATTAATCATGAGGCATAGAAGACTAGGAAGTGGACTCAAGCAAGCTTTTCCAGATGCTACCTTTGACATGGACTAGCTGAGGGATCAGGCTATAAGGTCGCCCCCGTGAACTCCATGCAATGCCGTCGGTTCCCACAGTGGTATTTCCTACAGCAAAGAAATCAAGGATCGATGGCTGACCCATCAACATCTGTTGCTCTTCAAGTATATTTCTCAGGGTATGAGACTGAGTCTCAGGAAGGCAGATATCAGTGAAATACGAGGAAGAAATTCCTAGCAAGGAGAGCCATCCACAACCTGGGATGGCTGGAAATCGAGTGAGGGCCTGATTTGTTGGCCAAGAGGAAGCCATACTTCAAGGTTGGGGTGATCTCTGAAGTTTCTTCAATGCATGAGGCATAGTATGGTGGGGGAAGGGGAAGAACACTGGATTTGGTGTGTGGAGAAAGAGAGAGACCTCTGCTCAACACACCCCGATGCTTATTAGATGTATGATCATGGGCTAGTCATGAGAACCCAGATTTAGAGTTGTTAAGGGCCCCAGAAGCTTTCTAGTCCATCTTCATCCTTTTACTGGTGAGGAAACTGTGGGTCAAGGTCACACAGACAGCAAGAGACGAAGGTGGGTTTTGAGCCAAATTCCAAATTCAGTGCTTTTGCCACTGTACCAAGCCAATCAATCAATCAGCATTTATTAAGTGCCTACTGTGTGCCAGACACTGTGCTAGATGCTAGAGATACATTCCCTATCTTCAGGCAGTTTATATGGTCTCAGGTAATACAGTATGTCCACATATGATTATAGAGGAGGCAATAAGTCATTTAATGTCTGTGAGCCTCAGTTTCCTCATCTGCAAAAATAAGATGATTCCTTTAATATCTGTCTCATATGATTGTCATGAATGTGAAACAAAGTAATTAACATAAGGCAAGATATGTATATCAAGAATGAACTAGCATTTCATCAACATAGTCACATTCCAGTGTGAAAATTTCCTCCACAAACATAAGTTACCTGGCCAATGATGTGCTGGTAGTTATTTAACAACCAGATCTCATAATTTAACAATAGGCTCTTCTGTTCTAGTGGCTCCCCCAGATTCCCAATCCCCTCTAAGACTGAGTTGGCTAGGAAATGAAGTGACTTCTGCCTTGTACTTGAAGTACAAAAGATGAGCTGGAATCTAGTCTCAAAGACTTATCAGCTGTGTGACTCTGGGTATGTCACTTAACCTCTTAGCCTCATTTTCCTTATCTATAAAATAAGGATGATAATAGCCCCTATCCTTAAAACTGTTTTGAAAATCTAATGAGATATTATCTATGAAGTGCTTTCTTTGCAAACCATATGATGGGTAGCATTTATATAGAAATGCTAGCAGTGATGAGGATGGTAAGAAAGACGAGAGGGAGAAAGACAGAGAGACAGAGAGAGACAGAGACTGACAGACAGGCAGACAGAGAGAATATTTAGTAAGCACTTTTAAGTGCTAGGAATTGTGTTGAGTGCTGTGGTTGCAAACACAAGCAAGCAAAACAGTCCCTACCCTCAAGGAGCTTACATTCTAATGAAGGATAATAACCTTTGAGGGAGAATTGGAGAGGCAAGGCAGAAGCAAGATAGAGGCATGACTGTGCAGAGCTGAGAAGAGATGGAGAGATCTGGGTTTCTGTGAGGCAAAAGCTGACCTATCAGAGTCAAAGAACCTGAGACAGATATTGTCTCCAGATGGGGAGGAGGTGGAGGTAATGGTCTGAGTAGAATCAGCTTCGCATAGAAGGAGGACAGAGACATGATGTAACATAGCAGATTAGTCCTAAGGCATTGCCTATGGCACACACAAGTTAAGAGTAGTCTATAATCACAAGAAAGTGTCAGAGGTGAGATCTATACCCACTTCTCTGATTCCAAGCCCAACTTTCTGTTAACTATTTTAGGTTCCCTCTGTAAACAGCACATAAGTCTTTGTTCTTCATTCTTTTTTTAAGCTTAGTAAATATTCATTTAAACTTTTAAGAATTTTATCAAGATGATCACTGGGAAATCTGCCAGTTTACAGATGGTTGAGTCCATTTGCAAATGGGTCGATGCCTTTATGTGGGTCTTAATAGCTAACATTTATAGAACATTTTCAGTTTTGCAAAGTACTTTATAAATATCATCTTATTTGATCCTCACAACTCTGGAAAGTAGGTACTATTACTATCTCATTTTATAGATGAGGAAACTAAGGCAGACAGAGGTAAAGTGACTTGCCCAGGGTCACAAAGTTAGTGTCAGAGGTTGAATTTGAACTTAGAAGAATGGATTCAGTGCTTGACTGGGAGTCAGGAAGATGAATCATTGCTTCCTTAACATACATATACAAAGTTAGTTTTGTGTGTGTGTGTGTGTGTGTGTGTGTGTGCGTTAGAGAGTTTTCATCAACACATCCATGCACACACCATAATTCAGTCACCATTTTTTCCCTTTATAATTATTCTCAGGTAAAATGATGGTAATTACAGGTAGTGTGGTTGTGTCAATCTAAAAAGCATCCTCCCTGATTTTAATCCTTGCTGCTTTCTTAATGAGGAAAGAGCTAAATGAATGTGCAACTGAGCAGAAAGCACTTTCCATTCCCACCTTCACAAGAGAACACATTTCAAATGTCAACTTCACAACCTCCAGAAATCTGAGAAGTGAGAGCATTTGCAATCTAGTTTTTTCTTCCACAAATCAGAGGAACAACTTGGTCCAAAGCCATAAGGCAAAAGTTTATGAAGTAAAATTTTACTTCCAAAGCCATTGATGATACTCTTAGGGATAATGAAACACTTAGAAATACACTTCATCTTTGAGGACAGAGGAGGCCTCTTCCATACTTGATGGTTGTGATTTCATTGATGTGGCTGTCCTTCCAGTCACACAGATAGAAGATCATCCATGCTTCTTCATCATATGTGACTTGGCCATATCCTCCTGTAAATCCCCCATGGGTAAGGTGGAGTGGGTGTCCATTCAATCTGCTAGAGACCTTCCTCTCAATCTCTGGAAAGTCTGTGGGTACCAAGGAAGCACACAGGTTATTCACCTGGTACTCTCATTCTTGACATATAGACAACTCACCTCCTTTACAAGGTGGATATTTCTAAATTTATTTTTTCAGTCACTTTTTGAATGCAACTCAGCCTTGATTATACTCTTAAGACCCCCTCCCCTTTTAACTCCTGTCATGCATCTCTCCCTTTTCTTACAGGTAATTTCTTTGTTTCTTAGAGATTATGGAATTCCATGGTTTATCATTATATAGCATCACTAGAAGAATATTGGTCTTAAGTGATAGAGTATTTTTTTCTAGGAGAAGCTTGAGATCATTGGTCACAACTTCTAAAAAGTATTCAATTGTGTTTATCTCCTCCAGATGGAATTTGTTGTTGACCAAGCAGAAAAGAAAGTGCTTGCCACCAAAGTTCTTGGTACTGTCAAATAGTTCAACATCAGAAATTCCTATCATTTTATCAGTGGAAATGACATTAAAGAAGAGATATGATCATTTGCTTTGCTACTACATCTGAAGGACCATGGGTTCCCTCCATCTGCCAAGCAGCTGAAACCTTCCTTATATTTCATTTCCCCCATTAGAATGTGAGCTCCTTGAGAGCAGGGCCTGCTTTTCCTTTCTATTTGTAGCCCCAGAACGTTGCACAGAGCTATGTGTATGCACAAATGCTTAATAAATGCTTTATTCCTTCCTTCATTCACCTTCAATGCAGTCCAAGATCTAATTCTGAACACAATCTATGACTTTATTTGAGATATGTGGGGTTCTCTCTCCAACAGGGTCTTCAAATAAGAATTGGACAGTCTCTTGTCAGGCGTGCTATTTTCAGGATTGTTTCTCCGACATGGGTTGAACTAGATGGCCATTGAGGTCTCTTCCCACTCTTGAATCTTGTGATTCTGTAACCATTCATCCAATTTCACATCATAATCTGGGCAGTAGGCATTCTTCATCTACTTGCCTTTTCCCATGAGGATAATTAGCTTGAACTTTTGAGTGACTATGGATTGGATTTAGAAGGCTTTGAAATGTTAAAGGGCTCAATGCCATCAACACATTGTCACTCACAAAAAGGAACATCTGGAGAATTTCAGAAACACTAGGGAGTCTCTTTTTCATTTGGACTTGGAGCTCAGCACACTCTAGGATGGTGGCAAATAAGTTTGGTGAAGCCACATGTCTCTGTTTTAGGCCTTGTTTGGTATTGGGCACCAGAGACTCATCACTTGTTGTTGTTGTTACATCTCACAAGGAGTCATGTATAATCTGACACATACAAGGGATACTCTGTTGGAACAATGCCTTTAAGACAGCATCTTGCTCTACTGGATTAAATGTTTTGTTACACTTGGAAAATAATTGGCACACAAGGATGCCCTTGATGAAAGAGTTTGAAAGATAAACTACACTTGGATAGAGTGCATTTTTCCCCAAGGAAAAATCTGGTTTTTAAAAATGTTTCATTTTTGCCAAGGCTTTATGATCACCAAGGTTTGGGGAAAGAAGAGATGAGGAGATCAGACAGTGAAGTCCCTGAGCTAAGTGTGGGAGTGTGTGGGAAGATGGATATATGGGAGAAATAGGGATGTGGCCACCAGGTACTACCACAACAATAGACTTACAGAGTTATAAAAGACCTTAGAGGCCATCCGGCCAACCTGTATTGGAACAAGAACTGCCTTCCCTGCTGGGAATCCCAGTATGCCTTAGGTGAACAGATTGGGGTCATCTGAGTTGTATATCAGACAGTGACATGGGGAAGGCAGCTATTAGACATCTTTAGCTGGGTTTATTTGAAAGCATCATGGTGTTCCTTTGAGGCTGGTGATGATTGGACATAGACGGTAAACTGCTCTAGGGCAAGGACTGTTTGGTTTTGGTCTTTGTGCCCCTAGCACCCAGCACCCAGTGGGTGGTCCATAAGATCTGCTTTACAAATTTTGGATGAATTCAATTGAATTGAATTGCATTGATATGGTTCAGTGGGGGTAGCAAGACTAAGTCCCTGGTTTTGTTTATGGAAATGGAAAGATTAGGTGTACTGGTGAATGAAAGAATGTTTTCAGGAAAGAGAAAATGTGTGTGTGTGTGTGTGTGTGTGTGTGGGTGTGTGTGTGGGTGTGTGGGTGGGTGGGTGTGGGTGTGTGTGGGTGTGTGGGTGTGTGTGTGGGTGTGTGTGGGTGTGTGTGGGTGTTTGAGAGAGACAGAAAGAAACAGAGAGACAGAGACTGACAGAAAGAGAGAAGGAAGAGGAGAAGGAAGACAGGGTGAAGGAGGGAGAGACAAGGCAGAGAATGAAGCAAACATAGAGACAGTGACAGAGAGGTAGAAAGAATTGCTATAAGTATTAAACAGTTCAGAGAGCGTGACTATGTGGCCAAGGAACCTAGAAATTCAGGAGGCTCCCCCTAGGGTAGAGGGTCATCTCTAGATCTGCGGGAACATTGAGAAAGTGAGGATCAGAGAGGGCTTTGATGCGGACAATCTCTGTCTTTGTTTGGAGCTTGAGAGATTAACTATGAGCCCCAAGAGCTAATCCCCCCCCTATGCTGCAGTTCCAGCCAGTAGCCAGATTTGCTCTTGTATCTTTTACCTGGATTGGCTTTCTCAGAAGCCCTGCAGGGAGAAGAAGGGAAGGGGTGCATGCAGCATAGGGGAACTTTGGGAGTGTCCAGTTCAGAAGCACTTGCCAAGCAAGGCATAATGGTCACATCAGAGGATTTTAGAAGTGGAAAGAATTTTAGAGGATAACTAGTCTCCTCCACTCATTTTAACTATGAAGAAATGGAGGCCAGAGATGGTAAGTGGTCTAGTTAGGATTCAAACACATTTCTGTGGACTCCAAACTCAGGGCTGTTCCCACTGCACCACACTGCTTCATTCCCTTTGGTGCCAAGTGGAATTTCAAAGTCTATTGGTAGACTCAGCCCACTGGATAGAGGTCCCACTGCAGACCATAGAAACTTTCATCCCCATTGGTAAGAGATGTCAAATTGAAATTAATGTCAAAACCATTGCATGAGAGCATAGGTAAGTCACAGATGTGAGTTCCTTTCCCCATCAGTCAACAGACCGGACTTTTAATGAGTGTTTCCACAAACGCTTTCAAAGACCCAAGAAACTCTTCCATTAAGCCAGACATTTCTTGCTTATCCATTGAGATTGGTTGAAGAGAAAACACTTCAACTGAAGCTGTCTAGTGGTGTTAATTGAAGGTTCCATCCAAGCAGAAGCAAGGGATGCCAGGTAAATCTCAGCTTGCTTCTTTGCTTATGCTTGGATACATCGCATTCATTGTTCTCAGGCATCAAATCCATCCCACTCACTGTTGCCACCAAGTCCTTCTGGTTGGATGGCAGAGAGCAGTTTCTATTATACACATTTACAAAACAACTCACATTTATATAGCACTTTAATGTTTACAAAGACCATACCTCATGACAACCTTGTGAATATGGCATCATTATTACTGTATTATTTCTATTTTACCGATAAGGAAAATTGAGCACAAGAAGTAGAAAGTGATGGAGCCAAAGTTTAAACTTGGGAGTGTGGACTCCAAGTCCAACCCTCTTTCTACTTGTACCTAGTCACTGTCACTAAGACCTGGCTGGTGGTTATGCTGTAGTTAGAACTGGGACCCAGGCCCAAGGGCCTGGCCTATAGCTAGTACTCGATATGGCATTTATATAGTCTTCATTTATAAGAGAGGCAGTGTGCCAGCACCACAGTTAAGAAGTTCTGGGCCCAACTCATGCCTCTGATATATACTAGCATTGGTAGCCTAGGATTTAGCCCCTGCACTCTCAGTTTTTGCCTTATCTTGCAGCAACATTGGCCTTTTCCAGCACTTTCTAGTCCTTTCTTCAATACTGCCCCCCTTTCTAGCTCTCATTAGATTGTAAGCTCCTTGAGGGCAGGGACAGTCTTTTGCCTTTTTTTTGTATTCCTAGCAGTTAGAAGAACATAGTAGGCACTCAATAAATGTTTATTGATTGATTTACTATTAGAATATAAACTCCTTTGAATCTGTGTAGCCATTTTTGAAAGCAACTGGAATTATGTAAATAAAATTACTAAAATATCTATACCCTTTGACCTAGAGATTTTACTACTAGGCTTACACCTTAAGGTCATTGATAAGAAGAAAGTCTCCATATGCACCAAGTATTTATAGCAGCATTTTTGTAATAGCAAAGCATTGGAAACAAAGTAGATGTCAATCAATTGGGGAATGGCTAGACAAACTGTGGTCTGTGAATGTAATGGACTTTTACTGGGCTGTAAGAAAAGATGAATGTGATGAATACAGAGAAGTCTGTGAAGAGCTACATGAACTGATGCTGAGGGAAGTGAGCAGAGCCAAGAAAGCAATATACACAGCAACATAAATTGAAAGAGCAGTCCCAAATCAAATCAAAAGTGAATGTTGTAAAATTATACAACATAAGCATGGCTCCAAAGAAGAGACAGGAGAAGACATGCCCAGGCCAGTCCGAGGCAGGAGGGGGATGTCACACATGGACGTGGTACTTTGCACATGTTGGTGAAGTTGTTTAGTGCATTGATCGGTTTTACTGATTTTTTCCCTCTTTTTTATTTAAAATATTATTAGTTCTATAAGATGTCTATCTGGGAGAGGAAGGGGGAGGGATACTGGGGGAAGTTTTGGTAATGTAAAAAAAATAGCAATAAAAATTATTTTTAAAAAATGTAAGCGCCTTCAGGGAAGGGATTGCTTTGCTTACCTAGTGTTGAGTATCACACCTGACACATAATAAGCATTCACGTGTTCTATCTGTCAATCTATCATTTACTGATCTATCATCTATCAGCTGATTGATCTATCTCTCATCTATGGAACAATCTATTGATCTGCCATGTCTATTTATCACCTATCTATATCTATCTACCTATCATCCACTCCTCTATCATCTACCTACCTACCTACCTATCAACTTTCTATTTATCTATCTATCCACCTACCTAGCTATCATCTATATACCTATCTACCTACCATCTATCTACCCATCTATCTATCTCTTATCTATACATCATCTACCTATCTACCTGTCATCTATCTACCCATCTACCTTTTATCTATCTACCAATCTATCTACTTCTTATCTATCCATCATCTACCTATCTACCTATCATTGATCTATCCAGTTCAATCTCAGTGAATATTAAATCAGCAGTTTGGGGTCATCTGACTTGGACAAGTCACATATCCTCTCCATGCCCCACAGTGAATCTCTAAGACTAAGTTACTCTAAGAGCAGAGGCAGATCTTTTGGAGCAGAGTTCCTTCAGCACAAATTCCCTATGCCAGTCAAAACTTGGTTCTTGTCCCCAAATTCTAACAACCCAAAGCACTTGACAGACACGATCTCATTTGAGCCTGACAACTTCCCTGTATGGTTGGAGTTCATTTCGCACCTATTTTAGAGATGAGGAAATGGAAGCATATAAGGATCAGCAACTTACCCAGCTAAGTGTCTGAGACAGGATCTGAAGTCAGATTTTCCTCACCCTCAGTACAGCATTTTCCTAATGGTTTTAGTTCTTTCTTCCTGGAGGCTCTTGGTGCTAGGGAAAGTCCTATCTGGGATTCTTGCCAATAGTGTCTTCTCAGTGGTGACACAATACTTGTGAGGACTTGGCCTCTGGGTAATCTTGTTCTATGCCAGGTGGGAAAACCTTGACTGGAGAGGACTGCAGTCATGAAGTAATATCTCAGCTTCCCTACACCCCTCACTACGCTGGTGCTGCAAATGACTAGGGTTGTGTTTCTTCAAAGAATCACAGAATCTCAAGTCTAGATGGGGAAATAGAGAACACCTCCTCTCTGAATGAATGGTAGGGCTTCCCTACTGTGTCCAGAATAAGACATGAACTCCTCACTTTAACTGAAAGTACTCAACCTGAACCCAACCTATCTTTTCAGCCTCCTTCTCCAACATGATGCAACCCTCTGAAAATGGTTGTCTTGCTATATATTACATAGGACACTCTGTCTCCTATGTCTTCATCTCTGAGTTGGCTGTTTCCCATGCCTGCAATGTGCTTCCTACTTACCTCCATCTTATAATGTCCCTCTGTACCTTTAAGATACAGCTCAAGTACCATCTTCTATGTAAAACCTTTCCTGAATTCATACCCTCCCAAATGCTGGTGCCTGTCCTCCCTTCCAAACTACCTTATAATAGACATGGACATGCATATGTGTGTATAAGTAGATATGTGCATATCTATATATACACATACATATATACATATATGATATATATATATATAAATTAACTTTATATTCATGATGGATACATTTGAGTAGGTACTTGTCATATTGCCCATTGGAATGTCAGAACCTTGCAAGGAGGGATTGATTTGTTTTTTGTACTTATATTCCCAGTGGCTGGCACAGTGCCTAGGATGTGGCAGGTGCCTAGTAAATCTATTTCAATTGAATGATTCATTTGCTTATCTCAGAGCTGGAGTCAGAGTCAGAGTCAATAAACATGTATTAAGTACCTACTATGTGCCAGGCATAGTGCCAGGCTCTAGAGATACCAAAAAGTGGAGGCATAAGACAGTCTTTGTCCTTGAGCAACTCACAGTCTAGTGAGAGAAGGTGCCCCATAAAAAGAAGCTTGAAAAGGGTGGGGGAGGGTGCCCAGCATGGGGGGATGGGGAAGTTTAGCTTCTGGGGTAGGAAATGATAGGAAGAGGTGTGAGTTACAGGGTTGATTTCATCTTGCAGAATGATGAGTTTCTGGAGACCATGAAGTCCATGGGATATATGTTTTTTGTTTGTGTGTTGTTGCTTTCCAATGGAATATAAGCTTCTTGAGGCCAGGAACTGTTTAGTTTTTGTTCTTGTGTCTCTGGTGTCAAGTACAGTAGTTGGTACACAGTAGGCATTTCAGAAATGTTTATTGAATTGAACTGAATTTCTGAATGATACATAATTTGATTCCAAAGTGTTTATCAAGCATCTACTGTATGGACAGCATTAGTTGGGGGAGGGGAACATTTACAAAATTTAGATGGATACAATTTCCTGCCCTCAGGACCTTCACAGACTACTGAACTGAGAGGACAAAAACTGAGATAATTCTTTCATACCTAAATGTTTTTGAGGTTTCATTGCCGTCGGTACAGACTGTGGACCATGAAAGCTTCCTCATGGTAATACGCAAAGTTCAAAGAGAAAGGCTGAGAAAAATGCTCTGTAAGATTCTCAGAAAAACGTGATTATCTACTGAAGGGAACTCCAGGAGGTCTTCGTGGAGAAGGAGGAATCTGAGTTGGAATTTATAAAATGGGATCAAAAGGCACAAAGAGTCAGGGAATCCATTCCCAGCATAGGAGTAAAGTCCAAGTATGGGAGCAGGCAGTGCAGGGGGTCTATGGAGGAAATGGCACAATATAAAGCAGAAAGAAATATAAAATAAGACTAAAGGCACCAGCTTATGGAGGGACTTGTATGCCAAGCTAAGAAGTCTTGATGCAGAAGGCAACAAGGAGCCATGGGAGATATTTGAGCAGAGGAGAAACAGCATAGTCCCTGAGAGTAGCAAAAGTTAGGAAAAATGCATGCATGAATGAGTTTATTGGGAAACGGTGGGTGGTTTCTGGCACCTTCTCCAATCATTACAAAGAAATAAAGAAACCAGAATGTGTACGTGTGTGTGTGAGCCCAAAAGAAGAAAATTTTGGCTTCCCTTCTAAGATGTTCATTCCCCTGCTTTTCAAAAGCAATGGACTTTTTCATCAGGCAGTTCAGCATTAAATGTTTTATCCAGGAGGAGAATTTTCTTTTTTCTTCTTTTTTTTCCTTTTAAACAAAAATCATGTGCTATTATGAATACAATTATCTGACTTTATTTAATACGTTCAGTGAGAAAAATTCAAGAGGAGAAGCCAAACCCTAACCTTTGGATTTTTTAAAATTCATTTTTATACATAAAAAATAGTTAATCAAATAAGACCAATTAATTATAATTTTAAAATATAACTAGGATACAAAATCAGGTAATCTAATTTCTAATTGGGGGAAAGATTAGGGTCTTTCCAAGTTGGGAGGGACAAAGTGAGTTTGGTTGAGTTGGGAGGGGGACGAGTAGGTTTCAGGATCTTCTAGTCATTAAATGGAAAGATGTTGATTAATTACATACACCTGCATTTATAAAACAATAGATGCCTTACATAATCCAGCTTCTCATGGATGAATAATAGAAAAAACAACAAGATGGAGGAGAATATATGTGGCAGCACAAGATGGAGACAATGTTCATAAAATAGAATCTGATTGGTTCTCCTGATTCTCAGACTGAACCAACTCCATTTTGTACATGGTCTTTATTTAATCTCATCAGTTCCTACCTAGATGTAACCCTATCTATGTTTACCTACCTAATTATCTATCAACCTCCATATCTTTATATTTCAAAAAAATTCACCCAGGTGTGACGGAAAATAGGTACTTGTCTATAAAATTCTGGGCTGACAATCCACAAATATCTTAAATAGGGAGTCTGGTCCAGTAGCAGTGGTGCTGAATATGGAGTCAAGATCCTGAGTTCAGATCCTGCTTCTGGTATTTGTGTAGCATTGGACAAGTCACTAATTAATCTGGGACTCGTTTTCCTCACCCATGGAATGAAGGAATTGGACTAGAGGTCTAATGAACAGATTGAGTGATGCCTGTTGCTGTCTGGTTGTTTTCAGTCATGACTCTTTGTGCCTTCCATGACTGGACAGAAATATACATTATCAGAAATGTTGAGAAAGAGCTTTTTTTTCCCCCAGAAAGAACTTTTCCATTTGAAATCACAAAGACAGCCTGGACTCCAGCATATCCAAGCAAGATCTCATTATGTGCTAGATTCAGCTCCTGAGCTTTTCTAATCTGTTACATTCTCATGAACTTGGCCTCTACATTTCAGATCAAGTGTTTTTCTCCTGTCATGGGAGTGCTTAGATTCTAGGAACCTAACTTGAGTCTCAAAGTCAGGTGAATGATTCAGGAGAAGCCCTTTAACCTCTCTTTGCCTCCATCTTCCTGTCTGTAAGATAGGAATGATGGACCTTATCACTCAGTATTGTTTCCAGGGTTTGTGCAAGCAGATTACCCCTTGGAGTCATCAGCTTCATGGAGATAATCTTCTCTGTGCTTTGCTAGGCTGACCCTCAGACAGATGACATTCTGCTTTTTTAACTCTCTCATCTACAGGGGGAAAAGATCTTTGAAAAGTTAAAGGACTATTTTCAGGCTATGGACCTCTCAGAGTTTTGAGTTTTGGATTAGTCTTCTGGCTCCCAAATCTAATGTCTTCCCACTGTATCACACTAGCTCCAGGATTCTTACACTGGAGACAAAAAGAATTCAGAATTCAACCCAAGTTATTTTTTCAGTTAACAAAAGCCTGTTGGGGGCAGCTAGATGGTGCAGTGGATAGAGCACTGGCTCTGAATTAAGGAAAACCTGAGTTCAAATCTAGCCTCAGACACTTGACACTTAATAGCTGTATGACCCTGGGCAAGTCACTTCACCCCATTGCCTCTCAAAGGAAAAAAAAGTTTAAAAAATCCTGTTCAGCCAATATCTATAAAAATGATGATTTTTTTTTATCATTTAGGATGTAAAAAAGTTTTCATTTGAGAAATCTGCAAGAAATCTTCTTGGTGAGTGAGTGAGTGAGTGAGTGAGTGTGTGTGTGTGTGTGTGTGTGTATGTGCATGTATATGTATGTCTAATCCCCTCCCTGTAAAAGAGCACTTCAGATGGCATTTGAATGGCCCACTTTGTCTGAAAGGCACAGAATGTCCATTCTTGTGCCAATAAAATTCCTGTACATAGTGAGTCATATATTAGTAAGTGTCAATTTTTAGAGGAATTTTTTAAAAGATAGAAAAATCCTTCAAAGGCAATCTCAACACAGATAAATTTCCAAGGATGAACCTTCAAACTAGAAGCGTCTTTAATTAAACAGACACATTTTTAGACAGTGGTGATACATGTGATTCTTTGCATTGAGTTCAATTTAATTATTGGTCCAAGGCATAAAAGGTGTGCTTGCCAAATATTCAGGTGATACAAAGATGAGAATAGATTTGCTAATATCTGGGATGACAGAGTCAGAATTGAAAGAGACCTTGACAGGCTAGAACATTGGCTAAACCTAATAATAAACTGAATAACCAGTGTCATCTTACACTTTGCTTCAGAAAACTGATTTCACAGCCAATCAATAAACATGTATTAAGTGCCTACTACAGGAACTGTGCTAGACCCTTAGAGATGGAAAGACAAAAGTGAAATAAACCTTGTCCTCAGAGTGTTCACACTCTAATGGGGAAACAACGTGCATACATTATGTCTATACATACTACATACACAAGAAATACAAATAAGTTTGGAGAGAGGAGCACTCCTAGGGAAGTCAGGAAAGGCTTCATGTGGAAAGTGTTGCTTGAATTGAGCCTTGAAGAAAACTGAATTCCAAGATGTAGAGCTAAGGAAAGAGTGTTTGAAGGAAAGAACCTACAAAAGGGTGATCACTATGCTAGGATTATAGACTGCACAGAGGAAAACAATGTGTAAAGAGACTGGAAAGCTAGGAAGGGGTTAGGTTGGGAAGAGCTCTAAATGCCCAATAGAGGAATATAAGATAGGAGTAGCAAAATTAGAAAGTCATTTGTCTGAAGAAGATCTTGGGGTTTTAATGGATTGCAAGCTCCAATGACCGGTGTGATATAATGACACCACAGGCTAATGTGATCTTAGGCTGCATTAAGAGAAGTATCAGTCCCTGGGATAAGGAGGTTGTAGTGCCATGTATTCTGCCCTGGTCAGACCACATCAGGAGTATTTTGTTCAATTACGGATACCACATTTTAGGCAGGACACTGATAAACTGTAGGACCTCCAGATTTTGAAATCTATGAGCCTATGATTCTATGAGATCTTTTACAACCAACAATAATCCCATGAACTCCCTCCCATAGCCTCATTTGGCATGTACCAAGTCTCCCTGCCAAGATCATCCCTCTTTTGAATGACCGGAGTTACAGAGACAGGCACAGAAAGGGTTTATTATCACCCAAGTTTCTGTCTGTTATTACCAAAGAAAAATGGATTGAACTTAATATGTTAGGTTTGGGAAATCTATTTTCATTCGCTGCAACCAATGGTCTGTCATAAGCCTGAGAACACTGTGCTCCCATATACCTCCCTCTACCCTCCCCCTCCACCGTGGGGCTTCCTTTATGTCTTTCATGTTTATAGACTAAAGAACCAATCCCTAGGATCCAAATATCACCTCTTCACCTCTGAGCCAGGAAATGAAAGAAATGGAGAAAACTGGGGAGATTCAGGGCAACAGCATCTAACAGCTATCCAAACAATGGAATTTTAAATGACAGCAGAAAGGAGCACCGCCCCGTCCTTTCCCCAGTATAACCATCCCTCTGGCCTCATGAGATGTGCTATTAGCACCAGAGGTGAATCCTCACAAGAGCCACAACTTGTCATTGCTCTACAGTAACAAATTACCTTTAACTTACTGGGGCCATCCAGAACGGAGGAACACAGCTCCCGGAAGTAACTGCTAAAACAGCACCAAGGACAGCACCTTAAGGGCTATGAGACAGAAGGTCCAGAAGGATGGGGGGATGTTGGAGATGGACTGGGTGAGGGAAAAGGAAATGGAGGCAGATTAGACAGACTGAGAGCTTTCGATTTGGGGAATGGTGACTTTACAAGTCTATTTATAAAGGCAGCTAGGTGGCATAGCAGATAGAATGCTGAACTTTCAGTCAAGAAGCCCAGAGTTAAAATCTTGACTCACTTATTAGCTCTGTGACCCTGGGAAAGTCACTTAACCTCTGTCTGCATCAGTTGTTTCCTCTTTCAGAGTAGATGCTATTAGGTTGTTGGGGAGATCGGATGAGATTCGAGACTACATACAAGGTGCCTCCAAAGTCTTAGTGCAGATTTAAGCCTAAGCATAATTTAGTGTAAAGCTTAAACCTACACTAAGACTTTTGGGACACTGTGTGCATGGGTATGTGTAGCACATATTTGTATGAAAGAAGTTTAGAAAGTAGGCTGAAACTAGATTTTTAAGGGCTTTAAAAGCCAAACGGAATTTTATCCTAAAATCCACAGGGAGCTACTGTGGATTCTTGAGCATGGCAGTAACACTGTAAGACCAATTTCTTAGGAAGATTATGATGGCAGTTGTATGGAGGATGGATTGATGAGAGGAGAGACTGATTAAGAGAGTGTTGCTATAGCAACAAGAGGTAACAAAGGATTGAGTTATGGTGATGGCCATGCAAATGAAAACATGATGGGAGCAAGAGATATTGTGAAGGCAGAGTCAGTCAGACACGGAAACTGATTGGAAAGGGTAGTGTAGAAGAAGGAGGAGTCAAGACTGCCTTAGAAGTGGCAAATTTCAGTAACTAGGAACTCGGTAGTATTCTTAACAGAAAAAGGGAAGGATCAGGAGTTATGTAGGGGAGGGGAAGATAACGAATTCCATTTCAGACACATTCAGCATGAGATGCTGAGAAGAAATTCAGATGAAATTCAGCACATAGTTGGGAATATGGGACTAGTACTCAGGAAAGAGAGGACTAGATATAGGACTTAGGTGAACAGAGATGGTAATTGTGCCAATGAAAACTGATGACATCACTAAAGGAGAGTGTAGAGAAGTAAGAGGGCCCCAAACAGGCCATCTCCTTTTCCTGTTAAGGTTGAGGGCATCACCATCCTCCCAGTTACCCAGGTCTGACTCCTCACTCTCTCACCCCTTCACCTCTGCCCCCATTCCATACCCAATCAGTTGCCAAGGTCTATTGATTTTACCTTCCTAACATCTTTCACATTTACCCCCTCCTCTCCTCTGACTGGCCACTCAAACCCCTGTTGTAGGCTCTTATTACCTCATACCTGGACTATTGCAATAGCTGCTGGGGCATCTGCCTGCCTCAAGGCTCTCCCCTCTTCATTCCAGCCTTCACTCAACTACCAAACTAACCTTCCTAAAGTGCAGGTCTGACTATGTCACTCTCCTAGTCAATAAACTCCAGGGGGCTCCCTATTACCTCCAGGATCAAATAGAAAATCTTCTGTTTGGCTTATAAAATCCTTCATAACCTGGCCCCCTCCTACATACTTCCCTCCACATACTCTTCAACCAGTGATATTGGCCATCTTCCTAGTCTTCAAGCATGATACCCTACCTCCCAACTTCAGCCATTTTCACTGGCTGTCCCCCATACCTGCAACTCTCTCCCTCTTCTGCCAGGCCTCCAGGATTCCTTGTCTCTTCCAAGTCTCTGCTTAAGTGCAATCTCCTGCAAGAAGCCTTTACCAGTCCTCTGTCCTCCTTCATCTTTGTGCCCCTCTCATTTGGGATTATACCAAATTCATCCTCTATACAGCTTGTCTCTAAAGAGTTGTTTTCATGCTCTCTCACCCACTGAATTGTTAGCCCTTTGAGAGTAGGTATTGTTGGTTTGCTTTTCCTTTCTTTGTATCCTTAGCACTTAATACAATGCCTGGAAATATAGTGGGTACTTAATATATGCCTGTTGACTGACTGGAAGGCACAAAGAGGAATATGTCTGCTGAATGTCAGAAAAAATTTCCTAAGAATGAGAGCTTTCCCAAAGTGGAATGGGCTATATTGGTGGGTGGTAGGGGCTCCTCACTGGAGGACTTTTAACAGAGGCTGCAAACCTTTCTGTTGGGGCTTTGAGAAAAGGGATTCTTCTTAAGGTCTGCCTTGGATTGGCAGTCTCCATTTTCCCTTCTAGACTTGAGATTCTGTGATTCTTGAAGAAATATGGCCATAGCCATTTGCAGCACCAGCATAGTGAGGGATGCAGGGAAGCTGAGATGTTACTTCATGACTACAGCCGGGGTCCTCTCCAGCCAAGGTTTTCCCACCTGGCATAGAACAAGATTACCCAGAGGCCAAGCCTCTCACAAGGATTGTGTCACCACTGAGAGGACACCGTTGGCAAGAACCTCAGATAGGGCTTTCCCCGGCACCAAGAACCTCCAGGAAGAAAGAGCTAAAACCATTAGGAAAAATGATGCCTGAAGGAGTCTCACTACCCAGGGGGCTGGCAGGCCCACCAGTTCACAGAACATCTGCTGCCACCCACAGGCATCTGGGTTCTGATTTCTCTGTACAACAAAAACTATTTTTGAAATGTTCATCTTTGAAAGAATTATCCTCTTACTTTAGATTTAGACATGGTCAAGAAGCTACATCTCCTCCTCTCTACCTATGGGAAAATGGAAAATTGTGCAGGCATGAGAATGCAATTTTCATGGTTCATGCTGTTGGGTGCAGGTCACAGAGTCCTAGGTAGACATGGCAGTAAGGAAGGCAGCCCGATACTGTGGAGAGAGCACTGGATTTGTGCTCAGAGGAATTGGCTTGCCTTTGAATCCTGACTCTTCCATTTAGTCTGAATGACTTCAGGCAAGTTATTCAATATCTCTGGGCCATAGGATCCTCTTCTGTTAAATGAAGGAATTGGATTAGATACTCTTTGAGCTTCTATCTGGCTTTAAAATTGCCAAAGAATCACAGAATCTTAGAATCAGAAGGGACCTTGGTGGTCAGACAGTCCAACCCCTACTTAGACAAGAATCCTGCCTCCCCCTACCCTTCAACAAATGATATTCATTGTTTGCTTAAATATGGGGGAACTCATTCACAACCAAAGAAGCTCATTTCTCTTGGGAAGATCTTTAAGTACTAGGAAAAATCTTCCTGACATCAGGTGTAAATTTGCCTCCTTGTACCATCCACCATCGCTTCTAATTCTGTGCTTTGTGGTCAAACAGAACATGTATGATCCCTCTTCTGGGTGTCAGCTCCTCTAGCCTTTGATAAGGGTGATCATTCTCTTCCCTGCCCCCACCAGGCTTCTCTTCTCCTTGGAAACACCCCCAGTTCCTTTAGCCTATCCTCATATAAGCTTGATTCAAGGTCCTTTCCCTCTTGGCTGCCCCTCCTCTGGACACACTCCAGCTTGTCTGTGTCCTTCCTCAAAAGTGGCCTCAGAATTGAACCCAGAACCCCAGTGGGTTCTGACCAGGGCAGAGTATGACAGAAGGATGATCTGCTTGGGCCTCATCTCACAGCTGACACGTAAGGAGCTGGTACTCCACTAAAACCCAAAGATTTTTTTTTCCTGCAGCCTTGCAGGAAGAATGCTTTTTAAAACCTAGGTATAGGACTTCTTGTTTAGTGATACTCATCACATCTGATGTGATATGACCAGCAAGGTGTCAGTCACCTAGTATTAGCTCTCCCTCCAAGTTTTGTATTCTCTTCCATCTGTGGCTTTATCCAAGTCACTGGCAAAAATATTCAATCGCGTGGGACCAAACACAAATCTCTAGGATTCTCCACCACAGACCACTTTCTAAGTTGTCAAGAGATCACTGATGATTAGCCATTAGATCTGGAGATTCCATCAGCCTTAAATCCATCTAATTGTACTGTCACACCCACATTGCTGCATTTCCCCCATAAGATTATGAGTATTTTTAGCCAATGCCTTGCTAAAAATCCAGGTAACCTATTTTCACAGCATTTCCTGGAATGCTGGGCTTGTTAACCCTGACATAAAAGGACATGAGGTTAGTCTGAGATCCTAGGATCCTGTGAATGAGTAATGCATTTGGTAAAAGAAAGAAGAGCTGCTCTGGGAAAGAAGAGAATGCCTGACCTTTCATTTACTGGGCCAGGAAAACCCTGGGGGATCACATGTACTAAGGGGGAAGCATGTGGATCTTTCCAGGGCTCTCAGTAATGGGTCTGACTGTTTATCCAGTCTCATCAGCTACCAATTAATCGCTTCCTTTCTAAAAGAGAAAAAAGGTAAGTGTCCTGTTTCCAACTTTTAAGATGGCATGGAAATCTATTAAAAGAAAAAAGGAATGAAAAAAGTCCCTGGGAGCTCAAGGGTGAGAAAAGAAAAAGCAAAACCTAGCTCACCATTCCTTTGAGCAGCGTGAATTAACGAACAAATGGTCAGGAAGGAAGGGAGGGTGCTTAGCATTGTCGGTGTCAATTGTTGGTAGGCCAGTTAACACCCCCCCCCCCCCCCCGTTATCACCTCCCACTCACAATCTCATTGCCACCCCCTTTCCACCTCACACACAGTTTCTCAAAACTGCTTAGGTTTTCTGGCCAATATGGGATCTATGATATTGCAGGCTGTGTTTGTCCGATGCTTGTTTGCCCAATCAGATGCCGCACACGTGCTTTATCTTGTAGAAGAGCTTAAATCAGGAAAAGAACTTAACTCAGTTTTTCATTTGAGCCAAACACAATTGCTTTAACTGATACTCAAAGTGAGAAAACCAGGTCTAAAATTCCTCACATCAGTTTCTCCTTGTCAATCTCCATAAGGAACAAATGATTAGCAAAGGACTGAAATGAAAGACCTGGGGTTTCAGGGTGATGTGGGTACGTGCTAATGAAAAAAAAAAATTCCCCAAGAGGCAATTTCAGAGATTCAAGAGAGAAAGGATTTAAGGTATCCTCTAAGCTTGAATTTCCTAAAATTGTTTCCTCTGGAGTGAAAAAAGTGGTAGCCCAAACCTCTCTAAAATTTTCCCCCTTGCTAAATAATTATTTCTTGTTATCCTTTTGTCTTTTTCAGATGAATGATTGTCAGAGAGAAAATACGAAAATAGGCTTACTTTTCCCCAATAGTAATTAAATTGCACACAAAACCACCTTATTCGTGCTTCAATACCTTCTCCAGAAAATGGCAAACTGAAAAAGCTAAGAATGGTAGAAATGATAAATCAATTGACATTGTAAAAATACTCACTTGAAGAAAGTTTTAAAAAGCTGATAAGCATTGTAAACCAAAGTCTTATAATTGAATTTGTATTGAAAATGGACTCCTCATGATCTTTTCATCTATATGTGGAATGAATGATACACATGAAACCAGTGTGAAAGATGCTGTAAGAACATTATTGGACACCTTCGTTTCATCCTCCATTCCCAGGGAGGGGGCTTTGCTTTTGAACTCTTTGTGATAACACATTTTTTATTTTGCCCAAAGACTTAAACTACATATCAAAGAATTTCCAACATAGGCACATTAAGAACAACAAAACAGTTGTATTCATTTTCTAAATGCCCCCTGAACACTTACTTTAAAGCATACAACTTCTGATTTTAGTCTTTTAAAAAAAATTTTAATCACTTTTTTTCCAGGCGACAAAAGTATATTACTGAATAAACTGACAATCCTCCCTTTGCCTAGGATAAATGTACAGTTTTAATGCCTCCTAATCACACAAATCAATATAAGATTTTTGTACTTGTGCATGACCTTCTTAAAATTATCCCTCCATTTTGGCAGAATCAGAATGAGTGCGGGCTATTTGATAAAAAAACACTAAGTGTGTGAAATAAGAGCCCTCATCACTTCTGCCAGACTCCTCTTGACAGAATGATGATAGAAGCATCACATCCCTGGGAGAGTAAATGCAAACTGACAAGAGATGAGCCTTTAGATGTTGAATATAATCTCGAATTGTGCTTGGAGTGTCTTATTATCTTGTCTTTTGATGTCTGAAGGGGTGGCTCATTGTTAGAAAAAGGAAAGCCCTCACACATCTTTGCCATCTTTAAAAATTGTTTGGCCTTTAACAACTGCTTTTCCAACTAATGTCCATTTCTTCTGACAATAAATATGGCAGGTCGTCAGAAAGTGACAAACAATTTACTTTCCTTGCCACACTTTTATGGGTTTTGAGAGCTCATGTGGAAGGAAGCGGCTCTTTAAAAGCACTTGGAAATTAGCAGCATTACAAATGTTAAGACAAGGCTCTGTGTGCAGATACTGTTATGGGGCTACTCATTACACTGATTTCCTGCTGTTTCTGGCTTGATGTTTTGCCTGCTGGTGCTAGATTCCTAAGGCTGTTCAAGTTCTTTCTTTATCATTGACTATTTTTAGTCAATGAAAAGCAAACAGCAACAAGCAGGCTTTAGCCTCTCTAAGAACAAGGAGGTCCAGCACACAGTGTAATGTAGACTATTGCCTATCATGATGCAAAAAAAAAAATCATCTTTGTTAGCAACAGATCGATATGAGCACCAGGGATGGTCTATTTCACTTCTTATCCAAACCCTTGTCACTTTCCCGTTCTCAACCACCACTTCCACAGGCTCTAACCCTGCATCCCCAACCACTTGATTTGAAAAAGAAGGAAAAAAAAATCTTCCAAGTTTAATGATGCCCCCAGATCAATAGGATTCCTTAGCAACTAAATCACAGTCGCTCGCTAGTTTTTCTGTCACCAAGTCAGGGTTTTGCGAAAGCATTCAAGTCCTTTTCTCGAACCTCCGTCACTCAGCAAATCCATAAGAATTCTCCAAACGATCGTAAACTGTTAGAGAGTTCAGGTTATTGTATCATTACGAAAACATATTGATACACTATGGATGACAAGACATGGAGCCGCTGTTAGCTCAGTGCAATCATCGGAATGCTATCAGCCATATCCGACTGGATTGGAAATCCCTACCCCTACGCCCCAACAGGCAAATGTAATCTGCCTTTTTAAAAAGCTAGCTAACCCTATGTACATATGCGTCTGTTTATTGTGAAATTTCTAAAGATATGAAGGGGATTTCATGGTGGAAAGGAAAGGACCTCAGCTTATAATGCAGCTCACTACAGCCTACTTTTAAAGTGAAATGCTTAAATAGTCATTTTGAGATTTTATTAATGGTAATATGAATAACTTATGTTTATGTGGTGATTTAGGTGTGCAAAGTGCTTTCAAGACATTTCTTTATTTAGCCTCACAACTCTCTGAAGTAGCCCATTTTACAAATGAGGAAACTTGAGGCTCAGAGAAGTCAAATGACTTGTCCACCTTACAAAGCTAGTAAGTGTCACAGATAGAATTTGAACCCCGACCTTCTGGCCTCCCAGTTCAACACTCCATCCAACTGAGTTGTCTGCCTTCTTCTGAGCCAATGCACTAAAGATGTTTAAAGGCAATAGTTTTATATAATAGTAACTAGCATTTACATGGTGCTTTAAGGTTTATGAAGTGCTTTACACATTTCTCATTTGATCCTCACAACAACCCTGGGAGGTAGGTGCCGTTATTACCCCCATTTTACAGATGAGGAAACTGAGGTAGACAGTGGTTAAGTGACTTGCCCAGGGCCACTTAGCTAGTAAGTTTCTGAAGCAGGATTTGAATTCAAGTCTTCCTCCCTCTAGATCTAGTACTCTCTCAACCCAGCTGTCCACAATGTTATATTAAGTCAGACTGTAAAGCAATATTTCTACACAAATTAAATCTCTGCTACCCACTCTGTTGGGGAAGTGGCCCCTGTCTAAAGACCCTGGTTGGAATCCCTTTCCTCTCCAAAAAAAGTCTGTGGAAACTCTTTTCCAGAACGGCATCGGAGGCCTGCATGTCAATAAATAGCTTTCTGTGTAGCAACGAAGTCAAAGAAGTCTGTCATAAAAGTGACCCAAAGAATATCACCAGGCCCTGCCTTCCTCCTTTTCAGTGAGTGGCACGTCTCCTTCCACACCCTTTCTATTTCTGGATACTTTGCTTAATGAAGAACATAACAAGGCTGGGGTGACAGACGAAATGAAGCCCTGAACCCTGACCCGCTTCTCCAAATCCACGGGAAAGTTCTTGGTTTGATCATCTGTCTCTGTTTACGTTGTGGAAAGGACTAGACTTTAGGTCAATCATCCTCTACCAGTCGTGAATGAATTAAATGGTTTGAGATTTCACATCAGAGATATCCCTTCCTTCACTTCTGCTCAAACTAAGGTGCCCCCAAAAGGAGATTCTGAATTGAAAAAGAATGTCAGCTAATGCCAACCAATTAACTTAAAAAATAGACTCTTTTTACTCTGACATCTCAATATTGGTGACTTCCACGCTAGGGCTACCCTTTCCCCACTACAAGTGTCCAAGAAAATTCAGGACAGTTTTGTGAGTTGCTATGGATAAAAATAATTTGCCCCCCCCATGGCCTTCTAGTGATGAGTCTCTCTGAACTAAGATTAGTCTCCTGGCAAGTGGCACACACAGTCTAGTGCCAGGCTTGACTAAGTAGCTTTTCTAGCTTGGTAACACCTCTAGGAACTTGCACACCATAGACTACTGGAACCCTGGGTCACTTCTACCCCAAGAGAAAGCCTCAAAGGAGAGTTTTAGTGGAGGAATCTTTACATAAATACCTAAGTACAAATCATCACATCTATCTCTCTAAAGAATAGAGCTTAATATAGGAGTGGAGGGGTGTGTGTGTGTGTGTGTGTGTGTGTGTGTGTGTGTGTGTGTGAGAGAGGAGAGGAGAGTGTTCAGACCCACGATTTCATCAGTGGGGGAACTCCCAGTGTGGAAAATCCCTCCACCCATGCAACAACTTTTCTTTGTAACCTGTGGTCTTTGAGAGTTGCCTGAGGCACTGAGAGATTGAGTGACTTGTTGAGAGATGTACAATCAGAATGACTCAGAGGCAAGGCTTGACTCTAACTTCATCCATTCCCACATGACCACTGGCTTTAAAGTTAAACCTTGTGATGACGCTGCCCCTTCTAATGTTGTCTAACCCCACCCCCACAGAGTGTCTGGATACATACATAGCTCATGAATGATTAAATGGAATCTCTCTATGCCAAGTATTGGACAAATGACATTTTCAACAGGACCCATATATTATATAATTGTATATATACATAGGTAATAAAAGTACCCCAGACAAAACTCTTTGGAATGCTTAGCTACTCCCAAAGCTTGCCAGAGTTTATACTCTTTTCAAGAACCATTTCCAACAAGCCAACATGTTCTAGAGCTCCTGAATGTCTTTACTCAATGTAACAGTGTGTCTGCAGAGGGTCCATGCTGTTTTCTTCACAGTATGGGAGAGGAGAGAAATAGAGACTCACTTTCCTTCTGAGGATGCTGAAAGCCAAGCTCGCGTTACTCTCCATCCCTTGGTCAGATATTAATTTAAATGAGCTTAACCAAAAGCCGTTTGATATCCAAGTAATTGAGAATTGCATTTAAATGAGATTGTAGGAATGGCACAAACTGGAAACCGCTTATAATTGTAAATTAGCCTTAATCAATTTTGTGTTGAACATACAGGGGATCTTTGCTGACTATGCATGGTCGTCAGTATATAGAAGCCAGAGTCACATACACACTAGGTCCAATACACACATACATTTAGATAGTTCCTTAATTCATGTGCACTCCATAGAACAGAAGTAGAGGTGGTTGTTTCTAAACCCCGAGTTTAAAGGTTGGCTAACTTGGTCTTTCCCAGATTCCTGCAGCCCTCCACCACCACTGGGACCTTTTCTCCTTCATTAGGCAGATGAAACTGGAGGGACCCCCCAAAGTTCAGGAGTGCAACAGTTTGCCAAACAGGAGCAGTCTCAGAGAGGAAGATGAAATGGCTTAAACCAGGGCTATCATACAGACTATCTCAAGGCAAACATCGAGCTGAATTGCTAAAGAACCCTTTTCATGTTTGCTGTTAGGAAGGACTATACGGAAAGTAGTTTTAAGAAGCCTTTTGGTTCTCTCCCAGATGCTATGGTTAATCAGCACATTCAGCCTCCTGTCTGGAAGGAGGCACATTTTGCCAGAGCAAACTCAAGATGCATGTCCCTAACAGTGAGCTGAAGGATTCCCCAGACTGCTATGCCCATGAAGTTCATAGACACTAATATTACTCAGTTTCTCAAAGTGCAGACACTCAGGTTTCTGCTCATATTTTTAAGGAGTGTTGCTGGTGATACAACCAAAGAGGTTGTCTATTATCACGTTCAGCAATTAGATCAGGCTCAGGGGCCTTTAAAAAAATTATAGAAGGTCACTTTTCTTGTCCCTTTTAAAGACTTTAGAAACACTATAAAGGTATTCTGAGATGCACACTTACATTGTTATATTTATTCATGTTCTTATGAATTTGGAAATAAAAATATCATCTCTCTTGTCACATCTCTGAACAAAAGAGGCAGCCAGATTTTAAAAAAAAAGAAATATTAGGGTCTTTCTATCTTAAATAAGTGGGGTTTTATTTCTTCCAAATACTTACAAAGCAAACTCAATTTCAATTTCTCTGAGGACAAGCTTCCTTGAGCCAGCCAAGCTCCAACACTATTCTTTTCTGAGTGACCTCTGCTTTCACACTAAAAGGGGCTTAGTCCTGTTTCTGATAGCAGCAAAACAGGATCACATCGAAGAGCAAGGGATGTCACCGTACAAGTCTGCCCAGGTTTCATACTGTTATGGGCTCTGACTTCTCTCCAGCAAGAGAAATTCCTGGCAGAAATTTACATTAAAAGAAGAAACACAGCCCGGTTACTTTAAGGGCAGGGGGAGGGAGGGGAGACACGGAGGCATTGATGGAAGCCCAATAAGATTCTTTCTAAAGGAATAGAATTTGGATGTTTCAATAGTGTTATATGTTGAAATCAGACCCACAAAAAGAGTAGTGCTAAAAGCTTTAGAAATGAGCATTATTGTGTGTGATTGATAGATAGTAGATGTTTGATGATTACATTTCACACATAAATATCTGTATTTATGTACATACACATATACATACATACACACACACCAAAGAAACCATAGATCCAATCCCTCTAAGAGTATATATAGGTATATGTGTATATTTAATGCATATGTGCATTATATAGGTATATGTTCATTGCAAATTGTTTTTCTCTTCAGAAAGGAAAGCAAAGACTCAGTAGGAAAAAAAATTTAAAAAACCCAAAGCATGAGCGTAAAGGTGAAAATATTTAAGTGGTATCAATAAAAATGAAATCAGAGTTGAGCATGCCAAAAGAGAGCAGATCCAGGTGGATTAAAGAGAAAACTAACCCACTGGAGAATGGCAACTGTTACTATGAGATTTCTCCAGCTACCTCTGCCTTTGGATATTTTTAAAAAATTTATTAACCTGACAGCAGGAAACTTTCTCCAGATTGCCCCCTGACAGGGTGCCAGCTTGGTATAAGCACTTTTCTATCTTTTTTCTTTAGCATAGGAAAATCAGGAGCCATGCTAAGTGATGCCATGTGCCTGTTTGGGCACCTAGGACTCCTGCTCTTACCCTGTCTGAGCCCAAATGCATTCCCATGGAGGGCCCAGGTAATTGGAAGCCAATAGAGAGCAAAATGCCACCATGAGGCCTCTCCTTCCCTATTTCCATCCACTTCCTTTTTAATGTGTGAATGTCTGATGTATTATTAATCACTAAACATAAACCATCAAGAGTCTCAATCAAAGAAAGCACCAGCTTTCTCCCAAATTGTCTGTTTGCTGTTGGATAACAAGTAAATGCCCTTTGAAACTGTTAGCCACTTATGTCTTTTCTTTCAGGTGGAGGGCAGACAGAGGGGAGAATTTGATCTGGTTAATTCCTGAGAAGAATAATGGCTACCAGGTCACTGTCAAGCAATTACATTTGTTTCAGGATTTAGATTGTTTTGAGCTGGAAATATTGGTTAAAGCTCCTCCCCAACACACACACACACACACACACACACACACACACACACACACTGTACTCTTTTGCTTACTATATAGAAGGAAAGCTCCATATTAACAAGCTAACTCTGAGGAAAAACAACATAGGAGGCTTTACTCGACTAAAATGGGATCAGTTCTAGAAAGCGTTCAGATGGTGATCATCTTAGAATTATCCTAATGTGATCTGGGGCTGGGACATTTAAAGCAAACTAGAAAAGTCATGACATTATAAGAAATAAAATCCAAGACCACTTCATTAAGAACTTCATTCCCTGACTTACTACATTGTGCTTGGATATTAAGCATGCCTCACCGTAAAACAAACACTTTCAAAGGCAGGCAAAGATGCAAAGATACAGGCAGACAGACAGAGAGACATAGAGGTAACCTTCTCCTCACCTTCGAACCTCTGACTTGAGGACATCAGGCCTCTCTGGAAGAAGGAGAAGAGAAAGGAAGCAGGGATAAATTCCCTCTTTTATGTCACACTCCCGTGTGCGGTCCTCCATGCAAGCACTGCTGGGAAATGGTGACGGCTCAGTGACAGTACATGGCTCACAGTTTGGACATTGCAGGGTTCTTACAAGATGCTTAAAAGAGTGGGGTCCTTCCCTCATGTGCAGGTGGATATATTTTTATAAAGATATGAATATATGTAAATAATGACTAATATTGTCAAAACACACGAAGCGTCTCCACGGGATAACAACCACAGTGTGTTAGATTAAAGACTCTGAGTAACATTCCTAAATGCACGCCATTTCCTTGATCACCAGATATCAAAACACATCCAATGATACGATTCTGACACCATCACAATTAGTTTCTGACTTAATTGAGCAGAATACTGGTTACCTCAGTATTAAACAAACAAACTTAAAATGACTGCATCATCACAGGAACAAATTCTCAAATTAGATCATTGGTAATATTTGTTTTGCCCTTATAAGACAGAATTCCCATATTCTCCAATGAAACTTTTTTTCCCCAGTCAACTGAAATGTGAATTTTTGCTCTGATAAAAATATGGCAACTCTTAATTTCCTGAAGCAAAATAAATGTTCCACTCGTGTGCATTTCTCTGTCAGATCCTAAACACTTCCCACCACCACTACCAAATTCCTCCTGGGGTGAGGCCCTCTGTTCTAAGGTCTTGCCCTTAATACATTTTATGAGCAAATTATTAACAGCAAAGCATGAGGTCCCTGAAAGAGACCCTTAAATATAGTGATGAAATCAGTGATACTGTAACAGGAGCTACAATTTGTCTAAGCGTAGACTTCCCCACAATCCCCCACCAATGACCTCCACTCTGACCTGCAGAGACCACTGTCTCTAGGGGTGAAAGACAATTTATTCTTTCATCCTTTTGTAGCTGAAAATGACTCTGCTGCAATAAATTCTAATCAAGCCAAACTGGATGATAATTTTCAAAAAATTCTTACAGTAGATATTTTCTGTAGAAGAGATACTGGAAAATATAAGGTAGAACTGCACCCTCCACTCCACCCCAACCCCAGCCCCTTAGATAGATGATTTTGTAGCAAAGAGTCCCCACCCTAACTTGTAACCCTTTTCAGAGAGTTCACAGATAAATGACATTGGATACCCACTCTTTCGAGCCTAGTTACACGCATGCAATTTCTTTTACTCTGGAAAAATACAGTATCATTAAAGGCACGGGCAACAATTTTGCTTTCAGGTGCTCTGTTTCTCTGTTCTGTTTGGTGAAGCCTCGGTCCAGGGCACTGCCCATTTCAAGTACAGTCCAGTGCTACCGAAAAGCAAAACCCAAGCTGAGAGAGACACGTCATCACTGGATGAAAAGCAATCATGAGACTGAACTTGAAACAAGTAAAATTTCCCCAGGAGCAGACATGCTAACAATTTACCCTTCCATGCTCAAATAGAAGAGAGGAAATATTTAAGACATGTTTCCATAAGGCCTAACTTTTCAGCCTGAATAAAGCAAACCGGATTGGAAAAAACCTGACTATGTATATTACTTTATCCAATCTATATCTTCCATCCTTTTAAGGGCCATTCCTCTTATCAAATTATTTTAAATTCCAATTACCCCCTTTCAGTGAATGTGAAGAAAGAAATATTGAATGGGCCCCAAAACTGCAGAGGAAAGCGTCACGATTAATGCATGTAGTAGAAATGTCACTATAGAAACACGTTCAGCCTCTTCAGCCTAAAGGCCACTTGTGATCATGGTTCAGAGTGTGGACCTTGTTAAGGCAATAGTAAGTAGCTGCCCTATAGGAAATCCCTCATTTACTCCTCCAGCTGAAGCACCAGGAACCAGGATGACCCTGGGACAACCCTCCTCTGACATAGGAGCTAGGTTTCCATATCCAGGTTGGGGATTCCTGTTATGCCATCAAGTCGACCCAAGAATCAAGCTTTTTCTCAGGATTTACACGAATAAATCACACCCCACTTAATGATTTCTAGGCCCCGGCTCTTCCACATGAGGCAGATTTATCTCTCATAAGTGTGCTATCATGCTGACGGGTGTGCAAGTTAAGCAAAGCATTACCCCTGATATAATTACTTCAGAGAACACAGGGGCCCTCTTTGGAACTTCCTGCTCACTCTGGCATCTGGCTGCTCACTTCTCCTTCCACCCTTCTGAACTCGTCAAAGCATTGGCGATTGCTGCTCACTATGTTTCCCCCTAGATGCTCTGAGTGTCAGGGTATAATTTAGAGAAAACCATAAAGGGCCTGATCATTCCTGGGATTTCCTTTGTTCATCCACAGAGGGCATTCGGAGGAGGATGGACCTGCACAGAGGGTGGCAGAGGGCTAGGGCACAGGCACCAGCTCTGGACCTCCTGGGCTGAGCCACCCAATAAAGCCTGGATGGGAAACCCTCCCCTGGAGCCCACTGATCAACACACGACAATGGCAAAGGCATGAAAAATGAGGCTCTTTGTTTGCCTTACTCTCGGTTCCTAGTCTTACTCTTGGGCTCTTGGTGAATCTTGGCCAAAAAGAAGCTCCCTTTTCACCTGCTTTGGTTTGGTGTGAGTGGCTCTCCTTTCTGGGCCATGGTATGCCTTTCTGGCCACTCCTCCCATTTCCGTTTCCTAGAAAAACAGTTTTGAGGAGAATGTTGCAAGCTCTCAAGCATTCCCCCAATGTAAGACTCCCTGGGGAAAGGCACAATAAAAGAATGGGCCCTAATGAAGAATGTTGAGAAAAAGAATCTTTGTTTCAGTTTAGGGAACCTGTTTTGTAGGTGTTGTCTGCTCCCATTGGAATAGGATCCATGAAATGCTCATCTGGGCAGGTCAAGTCAAAAGAGACAGACTTGGCCTGGTGGAGTCCATTCTTCAAGTCAAGGCTAAGTTCTTAGCCCAGGCAACACCCAAGCTTATATTAAGTCAGCCGCTGGATGAGTGGGATCCTCTCAATATTTTTCAACAATGTCTACAGGAAATTGAAGGACAAAGGTCTAGCTTGCATTTGGAAATCTATAACTCCCTTCTCCCAGTCTCCTTTTGCTCATGTTTCCAGAAATGGTCCTTATTTTCTTATTCTGTATCCCATATTACTAAAAGCTGGGACCCATTGACAATAAGTCTGAAATGCCACATAGACACTGAGAAAGATAAAAGCTCTTTCCTAGGCTTAGAGAACATAATTTAGAGGCTCCCCGGTCTAACCTCACAGGATGTAAAATGAAGGAAATCATAAAATAAGGGCCCAAAGGACGCATCATATAAGTAAGTCAGGGAATTCCAGAAAAAAAATGGTCCAACAGCCAGTATGGCATTCCCAAATCACAAGCTTCCTAAACTTTTTTTTTGTAGTCTAGCAAAAGAATATGCCTTATCATTACCATCATTATTATTATTATTGATAATTTGATTCATTTTTCCTCTTGGCTTGTCCCCCAGGAAAAAAAAAAGTTGGCAACAATTATCCGTGTTTGAGAACTTAGAGAAATATAGAGGAACTCTGAGCTCCTCGTTCATTTGTGGGTTTACTTGAGAGAAAACTCGTCAGTCAGAAGCACAGGAGTAACTGTGTCAAAGGCAGCTACTGACAAGGATTCATGCCCACTTTCGGCACTGACTGTTTTCAGCTCAGTAATACATCATCTATAGTTAATGTGGAATTCACTGCATGAGGGTCAAAAAACTATTCAATATTGATCTTTTCAGGCAGATTAAAACTACATAAGCTTTTAAAATATATTTTATAAGCACATTGCTTGACCCATCTCTCCCTAACCTCCTCCTCTTCCCCAGCAAAACAAGGCAACGGTAAATTCAGGAAATTCATGTGCTTATTACTAATAATTCTTTCCACGAATTTTAGAATTCAATCCACATCACAGTATCATGTTGGAACAAAATTGACTCAAATGAGAATGTTGGGCTTGGTCTACGTATATTGAAGCTAGAATGACTGATTTCCACACAAGAAAGGTGACCACCAATATCCTAAAACTGGATTCTAGCCTATTGTCAAGTAAGTGCAGTATCTGGATTTGTGTTGTGTTGTAAAATCCTATTCTATCTTTCAAATAAAGTTTCTCCATAGAATACTCAGCATGACACCCTAGGTGCCCCAAATGATGAAAAATCATCCATTTTAAAAACACCCTAGAAATACTAAGGACTGACCAGTCTATTGTGGTATGTTCTGCCCCGGGGGTGAAATCATCAACTTAGATATTAACCACAGTGTTAAGACTTTTTAAAGGCTGTACTCCAGGCAACGGGAAGGCTTTCTGAAATCCCAGCCAAGAGACTCTGCTTACATGAAGGCAAGCTGACTTTGCCGGGGAATTGTCTATTTCTTTTTTTCAGAAACTCATGTCTGAAAATAATTAAAAGGAAGTCTTTGAGGAGTAATCGTTCTGAAAACAAAATGCCACGTCTATGCCATGAAATGCTGCTCAGGCAGAGACGTCCATCAATATCCATCAGTCCTGGCCGTCTGCTTCCACAACTCTGCTCCCCTTTCTGATTAGAGATCACTGTTGCCTGGGCTGCCTTACAGGGTGTCATCTGTTTGAATGACAGATGTCTAGGCCTGCCAGACCAGCCACACTCTTCTCCTTGCTCTGTTTTGGTTCCTGAGATAGGGAAGTCTATGGCTTCCTCAGGCTAGTCAGATCAAAACTGTGGCTACCACGGACACTGTCTCAGATGGAAACTATGTATCAGATTGAAACCATGTATCAATATGTAACAAGGGAAAGGGGCCACGGGGGACGCTGAAATCGACAGCATTCTAACCCCTCAGACAAAACAAAATCCTTCCGGTTGAAATTGACAAAACAATCTGCCTTTTCCCGGACCCCCTGGAGTATGGCCTTTGTCGATCTGGGCAGAATGGTCTCTATGGGTATTTTTCTCCTCTTCTTTCCTCTTTAGACTACACAGGAGAACCACTTCCCCCTCCTCAAAGCTGCCACACAGCCCACCAGGGAGTGGATATATTTATTCAATCAATGCCAGATGCTTTTCGCCCTGAGTACTGAGGAGACCCGGATCCTAAGCATTGTCACCTTCCCTTTTCATCATCCAGACCCTACTCAGGAACCCCGGGACAGACAGGTGGCGGGCAGCTTCGACACCGGCATGCTTTAACTTGCTGGTGGGCTCAAAGTTTGGAGGGCAGTCCAGAAGGCATCCGGGAGCCGCCTCAGGGCTGAGCCCCTGCCGCCCCAAACTCCTCTTTTTGCACTTGGGGGAAAAGGGGACAAACACCTCGACTGGGGGGAGGGGAGAGATAGGGGAACGCAACTGCTCTTCCGGACAACACGGTCGGGCTGAAATGAAATACGTCGCCACACTTACCGAAGAGCTTGCTGGGAGCGTCCTGGCTGTCATTGGATTCCCCGGGCGCAAGCAGGGGCTCATTGAGCTCGCTGTCTGGAGTCGCTGCCTGGTCCTCACCTCTCAACTCTGCATTCATTTCACTCCGCACTGACAGCAGCAGCGAGGGCTTACTGACTTGTCCAGCTATCATTGGATCCTAGGACAGGGAACAGGAGTGAGGGGGGAAGAAAGTGGCAGCTTTAGCTGGCTGGCTGGCGTGCTCTCTCTCTCTCTCTCTCTCTCTCTCTCTCTCTCTCTCTCTCTCT
>NW_020954595.1:6716499-6729263 GCF_900497805.2 Vombatus ursinus | reverse complement strand
ACATGAGCAACACTGCTTTAATTGTGGGATGGGCTTGGCGAGGGATGTTTTTACACCTTGTTCTGGCTTTAATAAGAAATGGAGGGAAACAGAGAGGGAGAGAGAGCTGGGCTTGGGATTTAGGAACGCCCTCCAAAGGGAGAGCGCCTCCCAGGCAGGAGCCAGAAGCTTTTTAAAGGATCACTCCTTATGGGGTCGAAGGAAAGAAACCCTATCAGAAGAGTAAAGAAGAGAAGAAAAAGGAAAATGGAGGGGGGAAGCAAGGATGTAGTGCATTGATAAAATAAACGATATTTCTCATATAAAATCAATATAGAAATAAGTTAACTCCACTTGCAAATCTGGACAGAAGCTCCCTTCCCCACCCCACCCCCAGTTCTGATGCATAGTTTAAAAACAAATAACACTACAGATATGGATATAAGTATAGATATAGAAGTAGGTTTAATTCTAATATAGATGTATTTATAGATATAGATGATATGCATGTATCAACTAAAAATTATTTAAAAGAATGGGGAATATACTTACAAAAAATGTTTTCAGTTAGTCTTGCAGGAGGGACATGGCACTCATACCATGTTACAAAGAGAAAACAGCAACAAAAACCACCACTCCACTCTCAACTCCAACCCGTGACATTAAACTTTTTCCCCCTGCTGATTTGGATCTGTGTTCTCTCCAGCTCAGTCAGAGGGCATCTGGGGGTTAGTATGATTCCCAAGCACACTCTATTAGCCAGTCGGCAAACTAAGATGTATGGTACTGTTGGAGCAGAAAGACCAGTAGCAGAAGGGAGAAGAAAGCGCTGAGTGACCTCCTTGGGCTCTCACAGCTGCTGTTTATGGCCAAGTTCATGCCTAAGTGGCTTCCGAGCAGGGGACAGGTGACAGGTGACCAGCTTGGAAGCGGCTCGGTTGGCCTCACCGGAGACCCCAGCTTTATGCTGGCCTGAGGTCGCCTGAGGGTTTTTTAATGTAGTCATGTCTGGAAAGTGGATTTGATATGACACATGATAATCTATGAAAATGTTAATCAATAGCGATAGTTTAAGCTGTCATGAAATGCACTTCTCTAGTCAATACTCATCTCCCTGAAAACAATGTCACTGTCACCAGGGCTTAATTTGCCCAGCACTTAAATATCGGACTCTGTGCATCAATGCACTCCTCTCCCTTCAAATACTGTAGGTAAACACATTTTCTCCCTATTTAAGGCTGGAGCACTCAGCCCGCATTTAGCTGAGCCGAATCCTCCCTTTTGAATACCTTGATAGGTCCACTGGAGGGCAAAATTAATACTTAATTGAATCTCACAGTCATCAAAATAATCAATACTTTTTTATTATTTATTCTTTACAGTCTGTTGACTGTTTCAAATCTCTGAGGGAATGGGGGAAAGGATTCATGGCTCTGAAACACTGTCATTTAACAAGGTAATTTTCAGTGGGGCATTAGAGGTTGTGAAACATATAATAAAACAAAAATGGTGGCTTATAATAGGAAGAAAGAAAAGAATTATATTTCTGCCATCTAACAAAACAGGATAAATAAAAAAGCAAGTGGGGAGGTGAGGCAGAGAGAGAGAGAGAAAGAGAGAGAGAGAGAGAGAGAGGAAGGGGGAGAGGGAGAGAAAAAGGGGAGAGGGAGAGAGAAAGACTGGCTTTTGAAGGGTTTTATCATATCAAGAGCAGAGCTGAGCTTTCATAATGCTGACATTTCTCATCCTGACAATTCTAAACAAGTGGAAAGGATGAGATCGCAGATATCATCTTTCATCACATTCCCCAGCTTAAGAACCAACATGACAGCTTCTCTCCCCTTTACACTGTTAATTACTAAATAAAATACTGCTCTCTGTCAGCATTAGATTATTGCAGATAGCGCCCCAAACATTACTCCATTGTTGTATGTATGTACATATGTGTGTGTGTGTGTGTGTGTGTGTGTGTGTGGTGTTTTTAGCCAGGGATACCTGCCTTGAACTCTTCAGGAAATAAATTAGGCTTGTGTCTCTGTATTGTAAATATCTGAAATAAAATCAATGGAATCGAAGTGGCCGATCCATAGTATTGGCAAACTAAATTGCTCATGATATATTTGCATTTTATTTACTGTGTTCATTAGCTGGCAAGAATCTGGACCTTCTGATATTATTTTGTGGAAAGAGTGGGGAGAAGGTGCTCAAAGTTCATAGAATTTCCCTGTCTCCTTAATCTACATAATTACCTTATTGTGCCATAAGCCACAGCCTTTGAACGGTCTTTAATTTGGAGCTATTGGTTTTACTCAATATCTTAAGGAAGCATTGATCAATCAATTAATTAGATGAATCACTTCTTTGGAAGCCAAAAGGCTCATTGGGTATTCTGTGACAATACTTGGAAATCAGACCTTGTGTCCAGAGGTGTAACTAGGGTGGAGTGACTGAGCTTTACCCAAAGGGATCAAAATTTACAGGGTGATGTCAGCACCTGCAGACCTTCTGAAAGGTAAAAATACCTGTGTTGCACATGGGCTTAGCAAGCACAATTCAATAAAATAAGAAGTTACTAAGATGCAATTTCCTCTCTTGCTTGGCTTCATGGCAGAAGAGCTCTTCTGTGATTGGTCTCAGGCACCCCTCCCCCTCCCGCACAGTGAGAGCCTTTCCACTTTGCAGTGTCCCAAGGTCTCTGTCTTCCCCAACACTTTATGGAGTCCTAGGGTCTAAAGTGAATTGGCCCTGGAACCACAATCACTAATTCCTGATTGTGGCCCTGAAGTGGCAGTCCTCATGCCCTTTGCAGCCTCCAGGAGAGATCTGGGTCCTGGCCTCTGCTGGCCTTAAAGAGCTGTAATAGGCGTTTGTAGCATCTTCAGGGAAAGCTAACATGAGATGCCACTGTTTGAGAAAGTCTTCTGTTTTCTTTGTGAGAAGCCAAATGTAACCAGGAATGCCTAACAATTGCAGGTGGTGGGGGTAGGGGGAGACGCCTACAAAGAAACCATAAACCCTTAGCTGTGTGCCACATACCCACTGAACAAGCCTGAACCCAAAATTCATACAGGAGGTCAACAGTGGAACAACCGAATTCTGATGGACTTTAAACCAACACCTCTAACATTTATTCACGTGGCCATCCACGTGATAAAAAAAAACTGACACATATCTCCATACAACACCTTACAAATATTAACTCCCTTGACCTTCACAACAGTCTTGTAAGGTAGGTACCACTGGCAACATTATACTCATTTCACAGATAGGGATAGTAAAGCTCCAAGAGTTTAAGCAACTACTTCACAGTTGCTCTCCTAGGACAAACCAGAGGGGAGTTGGGCTTCCTGTCTCTTAGGCCCTGTTCCATCACCCTTCCTACTGGGCCACATGCTTCTTTGTTATTGTACATGGCATGGACTCACCCACCTGTGTGCCATTCTCCTCTACGCTGTTGTTAGGCACCTTTGTTTTAGATCCCAATTACACAATGACATTTTCTGCTTCATTTTGCTTTGTTTTCTATGCCCAGAGGCCAGCTTTCAAGTAGGCAAATGAGAAGTGATAGAATCCTAAGAAATCTATGGACTAAGAGAAGTAGACATTCAGAGTCCAAGAAGGTGAATAAATCCAGTGGGCAAACAGCACAGTCACAGACGTGGGTTGTCCATCTAGTCACCCAACAGGCAAATGGCATCCATTACAACCAGAGGGATTTAAGTAGGATTTTCTGCCTATGCCACATAAAGCTTAAATTTTTAAACAATTGTCATCATCTATGCTGATTTGAGGCACTAGCAAATGAATTACATTGAATTTTGTCATTTCATTTATCTCATGTGCTTGCTCCAAGACAGTGAAGCCAGCAGTGCCCAAATCCAAAACATCAGGGATGGGGGAAGGGCAGCGACTGGAGTTTGTCCAGTGAAAATAGAAGATCATCTCAATTATAGAAAATGGACAAGGGGACAAGCCATGGGTGGTCTTCCCTTAACAAAATATCAATTTTCAATCAATTATCACTGCTTAGCAAATATGATGAAATATAACTGGAAGATTTTCTTAATATCTTTTTATTTTTACCAGGATGAAACTGAATTGGAGGCAGCAAAATAGCAAAGTGGGTAGAGCAATGGGCCTGGAGTCAGAAGACCTAAGTTGAAATCTGGCCTTAGATATTGACTAGCTGTGTGACCCTGGCCAAGTCACTTAACTTCTGTCTGCATCAATTTCTTCATCTATAAAATGAGGATAATAATAAAATCTACTTCACAGGGTTAAGATCAAATGTGAGGGTCAAGTTAGTTGACATATGGAAAGCTCATCCCAGTTTTAAAAAGTATATTTATATTAAAGCTCTTTAAAGTATTATTAGAGAAAATTACAAATTATCTTCCTCTATAAAAGGAAGGGGTTGGAATAAGTTATTTCCACATCATAAAATGTGAATCAAAGGTTATGGCTTCAAATGCCATCTCTGCTACTTGCTACCTGGGTGGCTTTGGGCATGTCTCAACCTCCTCGGATCTCAGTTTCCCTACCTGGAGTAGTTGATCTCTAAGGTTATTTTCAGTTCTAAATCCTAAGATCTCTATAAAGGCATGGAGTTAATAACTAAAATGCTATGATTTTCTGATTATCTCCTTCTCTTCCTCCACCAATAATTCTGAAAAAAAAGCCATTCCATTTGACCTGTAGAAATGAAACCAGACTTCACTCTGAGTATCATTTCTTATCAGAAAAATCACAGCCACCTGAGAAGGGAAGAAGCATCTGTATTTTCATCAAAACCCTAAAATTACATTAAAATGAGCTCAAATAATAGACACTTTTAAAAATCAACTTTTGATTATCTCCACGCAGATTGTTGAAAGCAAAATGTTCATTCCATGTTAATATCCATCCTCTGGTTAATAAAACCAGCTATTACCCACTGTCTCCAATCTCTCCCATTGTTTGCCCCCTAACTCCTACCAAATGAATACAGAATGTAAGGGAAATAGCAGCAGCAACCACCTTCCCCCCCCCCACCACTACCATGGCCACCACCAGCACCACCCCAACATCACCACCATGGCTCCTAGCATTGTCATCATTACCATGGTATGCAAATCTCTGCACATCCAATCCCTTATTTCAGCCCTACAATCACCTATGTGGTGAGTGCCAGTATGATACAGTGAAAAGAATATCGTCTCTAGAGTCAGATGACCTGGGTTCAGATCCTACCTCTGATGCTTACCGCTTGTGTGACCTTGGACAAATCACTTTATTGACCTCATTTTCCTCAAAGTAGGCTGCTTAGGATAAAAGCATCCAATGATAAGTCAACCATGAAACTCCATATCACCTGGTCAAGCCCCAAACTAACTCACAGAATCATAGAATTTAAGATGGAAGAGGCTTCAGGGGTCATCTAGCCTAATGAACAGAGTCCTCACTATCACGTCCTCACCAAGCAGTCATGGGGTTCTCCAAGGAGGAGGAAGCCACCACTTCCCCAGGCAGTCCATTCCACTTTTGGATGGACAGCTCCATTTTTTCCCCAACATCCAAGCTTGAATTACCTCTTTGTACCTGTTACCCACGATTGCTGTTGCTCCCTGATCCCAAACAGAACTAATTGAATCCCTCCTTTGAATGATAATCTTTAATATAATTGAAGACAGCTATCTTGTCACCCCTGCACCTAAGCTTCTCTAAGCTAAACATTCCCAGTTACATCAATTGATTCTCATGGGGAATGGACTCATGGACCTTCACTATTCTGCTGACCCTTCTCCATTTTCTAGCTTGCTTTGATCTTTTGAATGGGCCATGATTTCTCTGCTGTAGGTATTTCTTCTCCCAATGCAGATCATAACCAGAGTATCAATATCCCTCTTCAAACATGGTACTCACAATGGAACTCAATATTCCAAGTCCTCTGATGACAGCAGAGTGCAGTGGGACAAATCACCACCTGATCCTTGGAAGTTCTGCCCCTCCTTATGCAGCCCACAGTAGCATCAGATTTTGGGGGGGGGTACTATTACATCACACTACTGACTCATGTTGAGCTTACAGTTCACTGAAATTCTCTGAATCCAAAATACTCTGTCTGAAAATTCTCTGCCATTTCTAGGATGCAAGAAATCTTCCCTCCTCCCCCCAGACTGAAGCCATTGATTTCTAGGTAAGTTTGGAGCAAACGCCTTAGAATCACAGTTTCCAAGTTGGAAGGGCCTTTGGTGGCCATCTCGTCTCCCCATACCTGAATATACCTAACCTGTTGTCTTCCAGACTTTGACTTGAGAACTCTATTGTGGAGGACCCCACTACCTTACAGGGTAGCCCACTCCACTCTGGGACAGCTCTAATTTCTAGAAAGTTTTTCTGTCAGGCTGACATTTGCTTCTTTGCAATGCTTCCCCCTCTATGGCTCCTAATTCTCTCCAAGGCTAAGGAGAACAAGGGTAATCCTCCCTCTTCCATGTGACAGGGCTTCATGTTTCCCCAAAGTCTCCAGGCTAAATAGTATTAGTTCTTTTAATAAATCTGCACATGGTATGACCTTGAGACTTTTGACCTCCCTACTTGCTTTCCTCTGGTTGCCTTCTACCTTACTCTGATCTTCCTAAAGATCTGTGATCTGTGGTGAAATCTTAACTATTTCCTCTACCAAATTCCTCCATATCCTTTCCTATGCAAATGTTGTTCATATTTTCCCACAGATCCTCCATGAAGGATCATCCTGAGGGTAGGATTCCTGGAGTCCTTCCTTTTGTTCTTTGAAGACTTTAAGGCAGAGCCTTAGGGACAACTACGGTTTTGTTCCATCGTTCTGAAATTTAGAGAGTGCTGACAATACTTTCAGTCCTTCAGCAACATAAAAACAATTGAGATCAGCACCTAGTTAGCAGAAATATTTAGGCAAAATAGGAAGTTCAAGGAGTTTTGTACCACTGGTAGTTGCATGCCAAGGGAGTCTCTTCATGCTCTCTTGGATGGAGCTTACCTGAGGCACAAAAAATGCTAGTTGTATAAGCTCTTAGTTGAGGCTGCCAGTCTCTTATGGTGACTCATGGAACAGAGCAAATCATAATGGGATTGAATGTTGCTTTACTCCCTCCCACTGCCCACAGGTGAACTATGGTTTAAATGAGCATCCAAGGGAGCCTGGAAGAAGAAAGGGCTTGAGCAGTTGGAGGGGTGTGTGTGTGTGTGTGTGTGTGTGTGTGTGTGTGTGTTTGTGTGTGTGCCCAAGCACGTGCATTTCTATGTGTGTTTTGGGATGAAAACAATGCCATTCACTTTTCCTGAAGGAAAGGAGCATGATATGATTGCCCTTAATGCCTGATATTGCTTGTGTGAGCCTAGGTCCTTTCTTTTGATGGTGCCAATATGATACTGCCCACTACCCACTTGAGCCCCTGCCCAAGTGTCTGGACTCAGCAATGCATAGGACCACAGGAATCTAATTCTATTTGAGATGGCCTGGAGGGAGTTCTGTTTAGAAGTGAACAGAAAACATTTAATTTGGTTTTATAGTTTTTCAGATGGTTCCATGAAGGTGAATGTTTATGGAATAAATTAAACAACCCAGAATCTCACTTCTTAACTCTAGATCCCTACATTTCATCAGGCAAACCACTCCAGCAATTCCTATCCACCATTGCCTCTCAATCTACCTGTGGCTTATATTTCTCAATCACTTTGTCCTCAGAGAAGGAAGAAGGATTGCATAGACACAACCTCTCTGCTCGATAGTGGGCACACCTGAAAGGATGGTTAGGGACAGCTATTGACATTCTAATTGTCTCATCAATTCCATTTCTGCTTCCTCAGTAAAAATACATCAATAGGAACACAGACCAGAGAGAGTTGTTGGGCCTCATATCAGACACATCACACCTTTACTGGTCTTGGCCTTCTTATAATCTGATAGGACCTAAAATAGGCTCACAATATTCTATGTGCCAAACCCAAACTAAAACTCAAGTTAGAATGTTGTTGTTTTTTGGATACATTTGAGAGAGAAGGAAGGCAGAAAAGAGAGAGAGTGACAGAGACAGAAACACAGAGACAGACTAAGAGACAAATGGAGACAGAAAGAAAGACAAAGGTACAGAGGCAGTGTGTGTGTTTGCGTGTGTGTGTGTATGTGTGTGTGTGAGAAAGAGAGAGAGAGAGAGAGAGACAGAGAGAGAGACAGACAGACAGAGAGAGAGAGACAGAGAGAGAGACAGGGAGAGAGAGAGAGACAGACAGAGACAGAGAGAGAGAGAGAGATTGCCTCTAAACTGCAAACGTGTACCTTGGTGTAGTTAGTATTCAATCAAATAATGTCTTTATTAAGTGCCTACTATGTCCCAGTGTTACGAGGGCATTGGAAAGAGTTCTGTATTTATAATCAGGACTTGAGTTCAAATCTAATCCTAACTATTTAACTGTGGTCAGGTCACAGAATCACACTATTTGAGAGTTGAAAGGCACCTCAGTAGCCATATAGGCCAATCCATACACTAAAGAATTTCCCCTATAACTCTTCAGCCTGATTGGGCCTCAGTTTCCACATCTGTAAAATGGGGGTGTTGGGTTAGATGATCTCTAAATCTAATAATCCTCTGTCATTATTGCCTATCTTCATCAGCTCCCTGATCATCTTTCTCCTACCCAATTGCTGCTCCCTCAAATTTCTCTCGTCTGAATCCCATGAGAACCTGGCCCTCCCATTCCTCTAAGGCCCCACTGCTCTCCTACCCCATCATCTGTAATCTACTCTCCTTAACATCCTAAGAGCAACCCTTTGAATGCTGCTCCAATTGCACCAAGTCTGACACCCTTATTTTATAGATGAGGAAATTGAGGCACAGGGAGATGAAGAAACTTAATCAAGATCATACAGCTAGTAAATATCTGAGTAGGATTTGAACCCAGATTCTCCTGACTCCAAGTCCTGCATTCTCTTCACAATATCATGTTTGCTTCTCAAGGGATACAACCCAGGATATGCCTAGACACCTGCAGGAACTATGTTCTTTGGGCCAAAGCAAGTGAAGGGTGTCCACAATGGATGGTCTTGACAGAGGCTATCCCTTGGAGGTGATGTTCTCTTACACCAAGATTTCAGCCAGTTTAGTGGGTTGGACTCCTGGGTCAGCTGTTCCTTTGGGCTCATGGAAGAAGGGCCAAGTGTTTGATTGGAAGGGGCATGGATGTACTCCTGCCTCAAGTCACACACAGGAAGGTACCAATTATCCAAGCAGTTGGAAATGTCTAGCCTGGAAGTTTCCAGACATAGATTACAGATATGGGAGTATTCCAGGAAAGGTGAAGGGCTAGAGGGAAGGGGAACCAGGAAAGAGCAGGGAGGGGTGTCTTTAGAGGAGAGACATCTTCCCAGAAAGGCCAAGTATTTCTAGGCTACAGCAGAATCCCTTTCCCCTCTCTCTTTTCCTCTCTCCCTTCCCCTCCCATGATTTGACAGGAAGAGATCATAATATTATAGATACTGAGGTAGAGGGGACATTAAAAGTCATCCATTCCAACTGGAAATGTGAAGTGACTTGCCCCAGGGTCATACGGGAGGCAAATATCAGAGGTAGTATTTGAATTCAGTTTCCATGACTTTGCATTCAGCATGTTTCCTGCTATACATGATCATTTTCAAAGAAAGGCAACATCTATTACATTATATTCATTGACTTCTGTTCTAGGGAACAGAGTGGTTCAGAAGTGGAGTTGGCTTAGTCAGTCTTTGAGTTGGGTCAAGTTTGTCTTTGGACAACCATGTACCTTTCTAGGGCAGCTAGGTAGCACTGCAGGGCATAGAGTACTGGCCATGGTTAGGAAGACTCATCTCCCTGAGTTCAAATCTGGCCTCAGACACTTACTAGCTGTGTGACCCTTGCTAAGTCACTTGATCCTGTTTGCCTCAGTTTCTTCACCTGAAAAATGAACTGGAGAAGGACATGGCCAACTGCTCTAGTATCTTTGCCAAGAAAACCCCAAATGGGGTCATGAAAAGTAAGACTCAACTGAAATGACTCAGCAACAACAAAATCACCTTCTCTCTTAGGTAGTCCTTTACCAAAATATTACTGAGTCTTAGAATTGGGAGGGGACCTCAATGACCATCTGATCCAAGCCACGTTAAAAAACAAACCAAGAAAGAATCCACAGTATGACATCGGTCACAAGTGGTCATTCAGTCTCTGCCTGAAGACCTCCAAAAGTGGCCATCATTGGATTTCGAGCTAGAGGGGACCTTAAACATATTGTGATTTATCACTTTCATTCAGGGAAGGAAAGGGATCATCCTAACTCCACAAGGGGACAATATTAGGGCAGGAGCCAGTATCAAAATGAGTTGGCAAAATATGGTGCCTCCAAAACTCAGGGAGCATTCCAAACCTTCCCACTAGGTTGGGATAACTAAAGGGAGGGATGTAATTACCAAAAGTAATTACCAAAGCCTGCGTTCAAACTCCATGTCCAGTACTCTTTGCCTGATACTAAGCTTCTCCATGCTCAGAGCAATGGATTTCATTTTACCCTAGTGACTCTCACTCCCCCTCATCGTCCTCTGCTAGGCCTGAGGCAATGGGCCCCGGGCATCCCACATCCAGGAGTCCATCATCATATAGTCATCCTGCTGGAGTACAAAACTAGAGGGAACAAAGATGGAATTATATGGGGAACAGGGTGCCCCCTTCTCTGTCCTAACTCACCTAGAGTAAAGTCTCTGGAGAGGTTGGAGATTGGCCATTGTACAGCTCCTCCCTCATCCTCTGCCACTTTAGGAGGCTCTTGGGGAAGTCACCTCATCATTTCCCACCTGGATAATTCCTTGGACTTCAGCTTCTCCAGAAACTCATCATTCTTCAAGATGACATCAATTCAGAAACTTTCACTTTCTCAGATGATTTGTCTCCCCTGCCACAGGGCTTCATCATGCCCATATGATAGGTAATCTCCCTCTCTTTCTGCCCATTTCCCAGATTTTCATCTTCTATTTGTGTGTTGTCCACTTCTATTAGATTGTGAACTCCATGAGGGCAGGCACTTATCACTGTGCTTGGTGCTTAGTTGGTGCTTAATAAATGTTTATTGGCTCTGACTCTATGAAATCATCCCCCAGGAATACATAGATGCAGGTGGCACAAAGAGGGCAAAGTAATATATCAGCTGACAGAATTAGGATGTGATGGGATCTTGACAGGTCGGAATGATTGGCTAGTAAGTTGACACATATTCAAGAGTAAATATAAAATTCTGCACTTAGCTTCAAAACATGTATGGCACACATTCACATGAGAGAAATTGGACATGTTGGTTTTTGTGCAAAAAAAAAAAAGGAAATGGCATAGTGCTGTGGATTTTGCAGTCAGAGGACCTGAGTTTGAATTCCGACTTTGCTACTTACTACCTGTACGATCACTACTTTTGGCAGGTTGCTGGGGCTTTCTGCTTCTTGGCTTTGTCATCTGTAAAATAAGATAATTGGTCTTGATGACTTTTCAGGACCTTTCCAGTTTCAATCCACAATTCTAGGAGCAATGGAGTAGAGTTGATTACAAGCTTCATATGTAAGGGCCAATTCATAATTCAAAGGTAATATTTGACAGACATGGAAAGTGTAGAATGTTCCAAATGAAGGAATTGATAGTTCTACACTGCCTTTTGTTCTGGACATGTGTTTTCTAGAAGTCTTTCTGGCCTTTAATGAATTATCAGGAGAGCTTGAAAGTAGTAGCATCTAGTAATACCCTCATACTGAATGGGAGGCAACATGCCACACTGGATAGACAACCAGGAGGAAAGAAGACCTGGGTTCAACTTCTCCTTCTGATACATGTTGGCTTTGTGACCCTGGGGAAGTCACTTGAATTCTCAGGGCCTTCAGTCTTTTCTAAGACTGTTAATTACAGAGGAATTGTTGACCTGTTTTGATAAAGGGAGTCTCTTTATTGGAAGGTCCTTATACCAAGGGAATCACAGGAGAACTAGACCATAATGAATGTCTTTATAAGACACTTTAAAACTGAATTTTAAAATAGTTGATTAAGAAATTCAATTCAATAAATATCTCCTAAGTTCCTGCTATATCCTAGGCACCAAACTAAGCATTGGGAATCTAAGGCAACAGACAAAGGCAAAGCAGACCCCTCAGTCAAAGAGCTTCCCCTGGGGTGGGGAGATAAGAGTAGGAGATGACAAAAGGGACCCAGGTCAGCAAGGACAAAATGGAGACCAAGCCAATGGAGAGGCCGATTGGGGGAGGGGCAATGTTAACCAAAAGGCAACCAAGAAATACTACACATGGGGAGGAGCTTGGAGCAGACCTTTGACATGAGGGAGGTGTTTTAAAAGCCAGAGGTGAGGATGGAGAGCAACCCAGACATTGAGGACAGTCTGTGCAATGCCACAGAGAGGATGGGTGGGGCAGCAAAGAGGACACTTTGGTTGGGGTAAATGAAGGGTAATGATGGGAAAGGAGTTGGGGAAGAAATATTAAAGCCAGATTGTAATGAACTAGACACACTGAAATCCAGGAGTTTCTATTTTATTCTGTGGGCACTAGGGAGTCACTGAATCTTCCTGAGCAGAGGAGTGACATGTTTAGACCTGTGCCTGAGGTCTGTGCATATGGAGAACATGGATTGGAATGGGAGTAGACAAGACACAAGAAGACCAATGAGGAAGCTATTAGAATAACTCAGTGAGAGATGAAAATTAAGGTTGGAAATGTGTGAGTGAAGAAGTGAAATATGAAAGATGGTGTGAAAGCAGAACCAACAAGA
>NW_020954595.1:6716298-6716399 GCF_900497805.2 Vombatus ursinus | reverse complement strand
TTCCTTCCTTCCTTCCTTCCTTCCTCCTTCCTTCCTTCCTTCCTTCCTTCCTTCCTTTCTTTCTTTCTTTCTTTCTTTCTTTCTTTCTTTCTTTCTTTCTT